>NC_142591.1:67348859-67660734 GCF_965207765.1 Zootoca vivipara
CCTGCATGAGCAGAGTCCAGCGCAAAACTAGATTTAGATAGAGGCAGTAGTTCTCCTGTATGCCGTTAGGTGGCGCTTTACAAACACTACTGTTTTGCAAAGAGGCAGCACGCGTATTCTACTAACGCTCACCTCCCCAAGATGCTTTGCGCACGTCGGCTTCATTTGTGCGCTACTGCGCAGGTTCCCTGTCTTCTGCATTCCCCTCCCTCCTCCCTGGCGCGCGCTGCCTCTTTGCAAAACAGTAGTGTTTGTAAACAAAGCATTGTTTTTTGCGGAAGCTACAGTTCGCGTAGTTAAAAATGGACCGTTGGTTAAAAAGTGGTTCATCTCATTAAGAACTGAAAATTAAAACTAACTGTATACTGATGGAGTACTCTGTAACTGTAAAAAACGTATAAATATAAAATATAAAAAGACTCTTAATTTGGCTCGCACTTTTTAATTTTAGGATTAGGAATTAATGGGGGTCTTTGTCACAATAGCGGCTCGATGAGGGGTCCTCGAGAAAATTTTGTTGGGAACCCCTGCATTAAGCAAACGGTCTGTGAGCACCTAGAAAGGAACGCTGTGATCACTAAAAGTCAGCATGGGTTTCTGAAAAATAGGTCATGCCAGACTAATCTAATCTCATTTTTTGAAAGAATTACAAGCCTGGTAGATGAAGGGAACGCTGTGGATATAGCCTATCTTGATTTCAGCAAGGCCTTTGACAAGATGCCCCATGATATTCTAGTAAAGAAGCTGGTAAAATGCAGGCTAGAGAATGCTACCATTCAGTGGATTTGTAACTGGCTGACTGACCAAAGTGCTCATCAATGGCTCTTCTTCATCCTGGAGAGAAGTGACTAGTGGGGTGCCACAGGGTTCTGTCTTGGGCCCAGTCTTATTCAACATCTTTATCAATGACTTGGATGATGGGCTTGAGGGCATCCTGATCACGTTTACAGATGACACCAAATTGGGAGGGGTGGCTAATACCCCAGAGGACAGGATCACACTTCAAAATGACCTTAACAGATTAGACAACTGGGCCAAAGCAAACAAGATGAATTTTAACAGGGAGAAATGTAAAGTACTACACTTGGGGGGGGGGGATGAAAGGCACAAATACAGGATGGGTGACACCTGGCTTGAGAGCAGTATATGTGAAAAGGATCTAGGAGTCTTGGTAGACCACAAACTTGACATGAGTCAACAGTGTGATGCAGCAGCTAAAAAAGCCAATGCAATTCTGGGCTGCATCAATAGGAGTATAGCGTCTAGATCAAGGGAAGTAATAGTACCACTGTATTCCGCTCTGGTCAGACCTCACCTGGAGTACTGTGTTCAGTTCTGGGCACCACAGTTCAAGAAGGATACTGAAAAGCTGGAACGTATCCAGAGGAGGGCAACCAAAATGGTCAAAGGCCTGGAAACGATGCTTTATGAGGAATGGCTTAGGGAGCTGGGTATGTTCAGCCTGGAGAAGAGAAGGTTTAGGGGTGATATGATAGCCATGTTCAAATATATTAAAGGATGCCATATAGAGGAGGGTGAAAGGTTGTTTTCTGCTGCTCCAGAGAAGCGGACACGGAGCAATGGATTCAAACTACAAGAAAGAAGCTTCCACCTAAACATTAGGAAGAACTTCCTGACAGTAAGAGCTGTTCGACAGTGGAATTTGCTGCCAAGGGGTGTGGTGGAGTCTCCTTCTTTGGAGGTCTTTAAGCGGAGGCTTGACAGCCATCTGTCAGGAATGCTTTGATGGTGTTTCCTGCTTGGCAGGGGGTTAGACTGGATGGCCCTTGTGGTCTCTTCCAACTCTATGATTCTATGAGTCTTTAAACCTCTTTTGTTGCCCACTGGCATTACGTTTTCCATTTTTAAGTTCGGAATAGAGTAGTTGCTTTGGAAGATGGTAATCAGCCATCCGAACAGCATGACCAGTCCAAGTTGAGATGATAGCATAAAGGTAAAGGGACCCCTGACCATTAGGTCCAGTCGTGACCGACTCTGGGGTTGCGGCGCTCATCTCACGTTATTGGCCGAGGGAGCCGGCGTACAGCTTCCAGGTCATGTGGCCAGCATGACAAAGCTGCTTCTGGAGAACCAGAGCAGCACATGGAAACGCCGTTTACCTTCCCGCTGTAGATACCTATTTATCTACTTGCACTTTGACGTGCTTTCGAACTGCTAGGTTGGCAGGAGCTGGGACCGAGCAACAGGAGCTCACCCCGTCACAGGGATTCGAACCGCCGACCTTCTGATGAGCAAGCCCTAGGCTCAGTGGTTTAACCCACAGCGCCACCTACCTATAAGTTACAACTGTTCATGGATCCTAACTGTCTAATGTGGGAGACTAAACTGCTTGTGCAATGGAACTTTTCTAGCTGTTTTCTCTGCAGCAACCTGCTGTTGAAGAGGCTAGCAATATATTTTAACTGAATGCTGACTTATCTCTTTGACAGTGGAAGCTGCTGTAACAAACAAATGAACCTTTGTCTGTGTTTTATTTCCTCCTCCATGTGTTCATACCCATTGGATTATGGTCCCCACCTGCAATTTGTCCATAAATGCAGCCTTTAAAGCTTGCTTTTTTTAGAGTGGTGGGGGAGGGAGTAATAGCTGCTATTATGAAAGATCATCTGTATCCCATGTGAGCGTTAACAATACTACAGTCCCTTAAATGCCCTTCCTTTTTTATGATACATCATATTTGCAGAGCTAGGAAAGCAGAACTCTTGGTGTGATTCTTCCAAATCACTAGCAATAACCTTCTGGAAACAGGAAGTTGTCTTTAGCCTTGGTTTTCTGCTTGGTTACTCACTTGGGCATTTCCAGATACTGCTTTAGCTCCACAATGTGTAGAGTTTGGAAATATTCATGGAAACAGTTTGTGGGCTGGTACAGGATGAGTCCAGGATGAGTTGTGGAGTTCATTCCTGCCAGGGCCGGCCCTACCATCAGGAAGTGTGAGGCAGGAGCCTCAGGCAGCAAGTGCTGAGCAGTGTGGAGTGATGGGAAATTGCTGGAGGACAGAGGTGCTAAGCAACCTGCCCTGAACCTAGCCTGCTGCCCTTTGGCTCAGCATCTGGTTGGCCATTGTGAGAGCAGGATGCTGGACTAGATGCAGCGGGCTCTTCTTTTGTTCTTGACTGCAAGTCTGCTTGTGCCTAGATGTGCAAAGGAGGTGCCATCTTCTATTTGCCTCAGGCAGCAAAATGTCACAGTCCAGCCTTGATTGCTGTAGTAGTAGCACATGGCTGCCTCTGTTGAGGGAGAGAGAGAGAGAGAGAGAGAGAGAGAGAAAGCTGAGAAATTACTAATAAACTGTCTGCTCCCTGATACTAACAGGATCACTAGCGTAAGGAAAGAAATATTTTGTCAATAGGACAGTAAGTGCACAGCAATTGCTTGCTTAGAATAAAATAACTAAACTGTATACACTGCTTCCGTCCCCATTGGTCTTCCCATTATAATTAAACATAGCTTGACACACATATCACTGCCATGCCTTAGCTTTGCTTACTTTGTTCACACAATCAAATGAAAACACTGTGTTCCAGTTTCACACATGCACCCTTATTTGAACCATATTACTGGCCATTATCTGATGTCAGCAGCAATGTTGCGCAGTGGCTGGAATCTTAACGTCTTTTTTTGTGTGACATATCTTGTTTTGTGACACAGTGGGTGCTTCCAGACTCCGCATATTTACACAGAAGTATTTGTACTTGAATTTGTGTGGTACGTTTGGCCTGATGGCATCTGAAGGCAATGTTGTGTTGCAGGGAATGAGTCTATATCTTAAGAGGTATATTTATCACACAGCTGAGGAATGTTTTAGCACGCCTGTGAGTGTTTAGTGTCCCCCAGTCCACCTTGTCCAATAATTATCTAAAGTATTTGATAACATTTCCCCTTCTTAAGTCATAATTCTGGTACCGTCCAGCTCTGTGATTCTATATTTGGGGTGTCTGAGGAGAACTAGTAGGGTTGAATTGGATTCCCATCTTCACTTATTCAATTTATTTCTCAGGTTTTACTCTGTCGAAACTCTATTAAGTGCATTCATCAAAACCACCCATTCTATTTCCATCAGAGATTACATAAGCACTGATGGAAATGCTGGTCGATACATATGAAAGGTAGGACATTGGTGGGCAGGTGCTGAGCACTATTTATGAAAAGTCTCATAAGGAGATTTATATCTCAGCTACTTAACTAATAGAAGACCCATTCAAACTTGGATTAGTGAAGAAAAAAACCTTCCCTGAGCTTTCAGTCAAAATTGATTATCTTTCTTTGAGTGTGCAATAACCTATACTCCAAGTATCTGAATCTTAATTTCCTATACTGGAGTTGGTTTGTAACAGGATCTGTTCCAAAATACTAACTCATTTGCTAACTCATGTCTTCTTTCTTCTTTGGCGAGTAAGATCGTAGCCGAGTAAGATTGTCTTCCATGCACATGGTCTTCACAGTGAGTCTGTAAGTGACTGTGGGGGCCAGTTCTGGACCCACATGTCCTAACTCATGTACTCTTTACTCAATTTACAGAAGTTAGAAGTACCTCCTTGCATATGTTTTTTTTTTAAAAAATAAGGGCACCTACACAAATGCGCACCCTAGTGTGCACAGTCTCTCTGGGCGTATTTGTACTCAATGTATTGTGCTGCTGTCTGTGTTGACAATAATGAGCTAAGTGATCTGACCTGGAGTAAAGCATCTTCCTGTGTTTTATACTGGGATGTACTGGGATGTCTATTCGTATGCACATCCCACTTACCCTAGGTCCAATTCCACAGGGAGAGTGGACTTGGAGAAAGCATACTTTTTTTCCTTCAAATAATATTTATTCATTTTCATACACTACAAAATACAAAAAATCACAAAAAACAAAAAGACCAAAAACAAAAATAAAGCATAAAAAAGACATATCAATTATAAAAAAATTTAAACTTTACATTGTAGACTTCCATGATTCCCCCCTCACTGGGTCCATATTTAAATCCAAATTAAGCAATTTCCATATTATATCATTTTACACGTTTTTACCATTATCTCTCTAATATTTTTATTCTAAAAACATCAACCATCCTAAACCTAGAATTCATCGATTAATCCAAATCTAACTTTATTTTCCCAACCATCTATCTTCTAATTCCCCCCCTTAGCCTAAAATTTATTCCCAAAAATTTCCCATAAATTCAAATATTACTTCTTCTATCCTGATAACAATTAAATACTTAAATCTAATTCAGCCCCCCCCCCCTGGACTCAGGGTCTCCCAGATGAATCAGCCAGCTCCGTAAATCATTCCAGTTTTGGACCATCTTAATCAGTCAAAAAATAACATCCATTATTACTTCTCACCCCACTCCCACTCTGGCACGACCTATCCTCCACTCTTCCTTCTTCGTCCCCTGCTGCCTCTCCAATTCTCTAGATGATACACAATGCCATCCAACTACGTTTCCACTATTCAGTCCTTTCACAATTTTTAGTCCCCTTGAATTCTGGTCCCAGTGTGGATCCTGCCCTCCCTCTCTCATGGGGGGGGGGCATTATTCCACACTGGTTCTTCTTTGAAAAACCTTTGAATCAAGCATGGGTTTTGGTCCCCCCCCCCTCACTGAGGGAACAATATTCCATGCTCCTTCCTCTTCTTCTTTAGGTTCAATTGCATTGTCCAGGACTGATGGTTGTTGGTCTGTTTTCTCTGCAATTTCTGTTAAAATTTCTTCCTTTTCCGGTTTCCACACAGTTCTGGTTTATTTTTTCCAGTCTATATAGTGTTCTGGTGCACATCACTTTTTAAATCCAAAATCAATCTCAGAAGTTCCTCTTGAAAGTCTGCAAAGTCAGATGATATTATGTTTACTGACATCTTGCTCATTTCAGATTTCATGGGAACAGCACCGATTGCAAAGCAGGAAATGGCGCAGTTCGTATTTTCCAACTTCCACAACAGAAATTTTATCCGAACTGGTTGCAAACTCTCATTTTCGAGAGAAAGCATACTTTAGGGTGCAGATCATCTGGTGCTAATCCTCCCCTTGCTTGGGATCTGGCTACTGCCTAGCAGCAATCCCACTTGCCCAGTGACACCATGAAGTGAGCAGGAATGAGAATCTGAATGGCAATGATCCCTGGGACACAGTGATGCATGGCTGTGATGCCACTCCTGCCAACACAATTCCCTCACTTTTACACCATCCCTAAACTGCAAAGATGCAATCCGCCTTGCAGCTTAAAGGATCACAGTGGAATTAGGTTTCCTTTTAGCCTAAATGCCAGCTCTTTGCTGCCAGAATTTGTTGGTAGCAAAGAGGGGAGAGGCAGTCTGCATTTACAGCACTTCTCCACCTTAGTTTTGAGGAGGCTATTTTCTTTATTATTGTTATTTTCATACCTAATGCCACACTTGCAGTATGTAGAAAACCTGCTCTGGCCTTTCCACTGTTTCCCAATGCTGTGCATTCAGATTTTGAAAATGGGATTAATGATAGACAACACATAAACAACTTGGAACCAGGTTGCCTAAGTGACCGCCTTGCCCTTTACATCCCAGCCCAGCAACTGCTGTCCTCAAATGGGGCGCTGCTGAGAGTACCATATGCTCCCGGGTGTGTGCTTAGCTTATAAAACTGGGCTTTTAGTGCTGTAGCTCCAGCCCTCTGGAATAAGTGGCTGAAATTAGACAGGTACATAGCATTATGATATTTAAGTGCCTACTGAAGATGCTTGTTTAAGGGGGCTTTTCCTGAGGTATGACCCAGTTATTTTGTACATCTGCAAAAAAGAAGAAGAATGTTTTATTGCTTTTATACTTTCTGGAAATTATTTGATTGTTTTAGAGTTTGTAGAGTTGGTTTAACTCTGTTTTATCCAATGCTGCTGTTCCACTCACACAACAGACTTCCGTTCATGCAATGGTACTTTCCCCACATCTCCCCACAGCCTCTTCTGCACCCTCAAAATCTTCTCTGGAGGATTGGGTGCTTCCTCTGGAACAGATTTTTTTTGGGGGGGGGAGGAGATGGCATTGCATAGCACTGGATGTGACCCTTTGTGTTTTTGTTTTGTTTTTTTGTTTAGAACGTGGAGCTTTCATGTTTTATTTCATATTTACCCTGTATACATTTTGATGGCTTCAGGATGTGAAGTGGTTTATATAGTTGTAAGATAAAGAAGAACTTTGGTGAGAATAAATATGGCAAAGAAGGACGGTTCAGTCCTGGCACCAGGAAATAAATGGGAGGATCTTGTTTATTTTGCATTTATATCCCATCAAAGTGGAATGCATAGTTCTCTGCTTCCTACCTTTATCCTCACAACAACCCTGTGAGGTGGGTTAGATTCAAAGACAGTGAATGAGCTAAGGTCACACAGTGAGCTTCATGCCTGAGTGGGGATTCGAGCCCCTAGTCCAACATTCTAACCACTATACCACACTGGCTCTTAAATAATAAGAATTATTGGTTCCTTAACAATTTTCAGTTGACATAAATTTTTAACCCAAAGCAATGGTTTTTACAATCCACTTTGCATCTGTTTCTCCTTTAAAAAGCAATTGGGGTTGATCCAGAATTTCCAGTTGTCACCTTTAATTTTGCATGGAAAAGAGGGCATCTTCTTTTTATTTGCTCATGTTAGCGCACGACTTTATTGTGTTCTATTCCCACTCTAGCTCAGGAAATGAGATACACCATCACTGCATTAGTTTAGCCACTAGTGGCAAGGGGAATAATTTGCATTAACCCAGATACTGCTGTGAAACTGGCTTCTAGGGAACTGTATTTCTTGGCAATTTATAATCCATCAGATGTACTCTGGGGACTCGGATAATTGCATAGAAATGCTCTGTCTAACGTGTAGATTTTACATATTGCCTGCAAGCCACCGATACAGAATACGGACAGGGTTATGAATCACTGACCACTCAGAATTTTAATGCCTTTTCCATTGATCCTGCTTCCAATGAAATCAATGGGAAAGCTATTTTAAGGCACCTTGAGAACTTAATGAACTGAGAATTGCTGTCTTCGGGTGGTTGCCAGATCTGGGCAGGCTAGTGGTAGGGCTGGTCCAAGATATCTTGCTATCCCCAAGTTGCTGCACCTGCAGAATCGGGGAGGAGTGCTTAAGCATCCCTTACACCAGCCTTTGCCAACTTGGTGCCCTCCATATGTCGCAGGCTATGACTCTCACCAGCTCTAGCCAAGTGCATTGTGCTTGCTGGTACTGGTGAAAGTTATAGTCAAAAAGATCAGCAGGGCACCAGATTAGCGATGGCTGCCTTACAGTGTTGCAGAGGGTTATATCCATAAGGAGACAGAAGAACTTTACATCTCTTGACCTTTGACAATGAGAAAGCATTAACCTACACAATCCCTTTCCACTCTCATTTGGGAGAAAGGGGAAATCCCTATTTCCTTCAGTCCAGGTGTGAAGGAATGTTAACGGCCGCACCGGCCGCACCGTTTAAATGTCCTGATTCTGTTGTTGTTGCAAAATGGTCTAGAGTTTGCTCTGAGCAAAGCAAAGCAAAGAACCGGCTGTGGTGCTCATTGATGCAAAACTCTTTGTTATACCTCAGTGCATTTTGGAATAAAACACAGCCCTTCAGGTTCAGAAAAGGACAACCAAAATAACCAACAGGATGGAGCAATTCCACTCTGGTTTTGTTTGTTTAGAGAAAAGACAAATAGGAGGAGGCACGATAGAGGCACACAAAATTATGCACTAGAACTTGAGGGGATCCAGTGAAGCTGAGTGTTGGAAGATTCAGGACAGCCAAAAGGATGCCCCTTTTCACACATCTCATAGTTAAAACCACTCCCAGAGAATTAGACAAATTCACTGAGGATAAGGTTATCAATGACCAGTAGCCACAACGTATGGGCTTACTCCTCCCCTGAAGCACTCCTGGATTCATCCCCGAGCCTAAATGCCCAGGTTTTGGAGATGACTGTATGTGTGTTTGCCTGTTTAAAACTAGTGCATTAGCTGTGCCTAATTCCTAGGCATGTCTGATCTGGACGCGGCGATATATGCATTAGTTACATTCTGTTTTTATTGCTGTAATGTGCCGTTGGGAAGCGTCTGGGAATTTCAGTGGGTCCAAGATACTGAGGCCAGGTTGCTGGCCGCAGCCATTTACAGGTAGAACAGAAACTCCTTGTTAACAACAGCCCCACTGGCTACCAGTCCATTCCCAGGCACTATTCAAAGTGCTGGTTATGGCCTACAAATCCCTATACAGCTTGGGTCCAGGCTCTCTGGAGGACTGTATCTCCCTGTATGAGCCTGCCTAGGCTTTAAGAACACCTGGGGTCTCCTTTCTCTCAGTCCCACCACTGTTTCAGGCACGTTGGGCTTTTACACCATCCCTTGCAGCTTAAAGGATCACAGTGGAATTAGGTTTCCTGTTAGCCTAAATGCCAGCTCTTTGCTGCCAGAATTTGTGGGTAGAAAAGAGGGGGGAGGCAGTCTGCATTTACAGCACTTCTCCCCCTTCGTTTTGAGGAGGCTGTTTTCTTTATTAAAAAATAATAATTCATACCTAATGCCACACTTGCAGTATTTAGAAAACCTGGCCTTTCCACTGGAGTATTTTCAGCAGCTACTCCCAGTTCATGTAACTCCCTTCCATGTTTCCTTTTGCCAATAGGCAAATACTTTAGAAACAAAACCAAACCAGGTCTTTTTGGCCACTAACTCTGGCTATTGTGACAGTGTTGCACATTTCCTTTTCTTTAACGTGTTTTTAATTGGTTTTAGGTGTTCAAATTCAGTGCTGTTTTTAATAGGGCAACTTGTTTTGTAAAAAGAATATTTGAACTGATTGATATGTTTTTAGTTGTATTTGCCCTTAGTTGTATTTGTTTATGTTGTAAGCTGCTTTGGGTCCTGTGCTGGGAGAAAGATGGGATAGGAACAAAAATAGCCATTTAAGAGCTTACTGTTCATGGCTCTTTTCTTCATTTTGGTAATGTATCAGTGCTTGATTTTTTGGAGCAGGGAGACGGAGCAGGACCTTAACGAAACCCAGAGTTCCCACCCCTTGTTTCCCCATAGCCGTCTAATTTTAGGCATAACAGCCTCCCCCAAATAGCCTTCATAGAAAGTAGCTAAGGGGGACAAGACCACCTTTGCACACATTGTAATTTGAGCATTGAGGTAAATACATACAATATAGAAAGGTAGAATCAAATCATTTTTTTCTAGTGCTTTCCCCCCTACAACTCGGTTTTTCTTGCCTTCGTTTCAGTTTTAAAGTTTAACATTAAGCAATATAACACACACTCACTGCCACCGCCACCCCATCCAATGCTTTCTCCTCCCCCTCTCCTCTTCAAACTGCAAACAAGAATTGCATTTCCAAAGGCAGAGCACTGGTATCTCCAAAGCAGATCCTCTGGCTTTCTTTCCTCCCTGAAATCAGAATGCTGAAAAAGGCAGTCCCCAATTAGCTGACTTTGCTCAGACAGACTCATGCGGATAAGAACAATAAATGTAATTGGTTTCAAGAGAATGTGCTGCAGCCTGCAATAGTCTCTGGCAGCATTAACTGTTGTTCGTTCCTCCTGATGCACCCTGGACCACCCGGTGAAACCTTCCCTGAGACAGAACGAACACCAGTGAAAGGAACCAACGCTGCGTGTTAAGACAGTAGCAGCTAAAATGTCCCCTTGTCTCAGTTGTGCATTAATTGAAAATCCTACATAAAGCAAAGCCGGGTTGCTCGGGGGGGGGGGTATACGAGAGAGCTCTCTGCAACGTGCATCAGTGAATATTTGGCATAACGCTTGGTTTTTGTGTTGGAGACAAAACTGTAATTATGCTATGCATGGCATTAAAAAGAATCAAATGTGAAGAAAATAGGTCAAAAATGCAGTGGGTACTGCGGGCTTTCCTTGATGTGCACACAGAGCTGCACTGCACCAGCAGGCAGAGGTGAAGTTTGGGGGGGCAGCGGAGAATGGTATTTATGGGGGTTGTTAATCAAGGCAGTGAGCTGGCAGCTCCAATCCCTTTGTAGCGGTCACTCCTGAACAAGTTTTATATGCCAGCTCTGCCCTCCAATACTCACGGAGGTTACTGTTTATAAACTCATTATTAGGTGCTAAGAAGGACATACGTACTTAGAAAGACCTGACAAGGATTATTATGCCCTGCCTAGCCATGCCTCCATTTCCACCTTCCTCTTTCCCTGGGTCAGTTCTAGATTGTAAACCTCTTTGGGTGGGGGCTGCTCTTCGTAAAACATGTACATAAAGGTCCCATTGTTGCTGCTTCTGTTAGATCAGAGGTCAGCAACCTTTTTCAGCTGTGGGCAGAGTGACCATGTGGTGGGCCGGACTATATTTTGGCGGGAAAATGAATGAATTCCTATGCCTCACAAATAATTCAGAGATGCATTTTAAATACACTCATACCTCGGTTTAAGTACGCCTCGGTTTGAGTATTTTCAGTTTAAGTACTCCGCGGACCCGTCTGGAATGGATTAATCCACTTTCCATTACTTTCAATGGGAAAGTTCGCTTCAGGTTAAGTACGCTTCAGGTTAAGTACTCAACGGACCGTCTGGAACTGATTAATCCACTTTCCATTACTTTCAATGGGAAAGTTCGCTTCAGGTTAAGTACACTTCACGATGAGTACCCCGCGGACCCGTCTGGAATGGATTAATCCACTTTCCATTACTTTCAATGGGAAAGTTCGCTTCAGGTTAAGTACACTTTAGTTTAAGTAGAGACTTCTGGAACCAATTGTGTTTGTAAACCGAGGTACCACTGTAAAAGTACACAATCTACTCATGTAAAAACACCAGGCAGGCCCCACAAATTACCCAGAGATGCATTTTAAATAAAAGGACACATTCTACTCATGTAAAAACACGTTGATTCCCGGACTGTCCGCGGGCCGGGTTTAGAAGGTGATTGGGCTGCATCCGGCCCACGGGCCTTAGGTTGCCTACCCCTGTGTTAGATGGTATCCAGCTAAATTCTAGTTGGAGTAGATCCCTTGAGACCGATAGACTTGCTAGTCTTACATCCATTGAGTGTGCCGAGTGTGACAAATTCTAATCAATGCCAAATACTAATCCATCTCCTTGGTGGTGGTCATGCTGTTCCTACAGACCTGGTTCCTACAGACCTGAGAGGGTCTGTAGGAAAGGAGGTGGTCTCTCAGGTTTTGAGGGCTAAATTGTTGAGGGGTTTAAATGCTAGCATGGGCACCTTGAATTACTGCATTAGTGTTGTGGTTCAATGTTCTTATGTTTGGTTGGAATAGTGAGGTTGCTGCCTCAGTTTTTGCAGTTGGTAGTCCAAAGGGAGCAATATTCATCCATAATCCCTAGTCAGAAGTGACTATTTGCACTATGCCAATTGTCAGGTGGGCTTCTGGCTTGATGTCACTAGCCAAATGGGCCACACTAGGAACAACAACAACAACAACAACATTTATACCCTGCCCAATCTGGCTGGGTTTCCCCAACCACTCTGGGCGGCTTCCAACAAAATATTTAAAATACAATAAAACACCAGATATTAAAAACTTCCGTAAACACGGCTGCCTTCAGATGTCTTCTGAAAGTCAGACAGTTGTTTATTTCCTTGACATCTGGTGGGAGGGTGTTCCACAGGGTGGGCACCACAACCGAGAAGGCCCTCTGCCTGGTTCCCTGTAGCTTCGCTTCTTGCAGTGAAGGAACCGCCAGAAGGCTTTCGGAG
The DNA here is from genome assembly GCF_965207765.1 of Zootoca vivipara. NCBI lineage: Eukaryota > Metazoa > Chordata > Lepidosauria > Squamata > Lacertidae > Zootoca > Zootoca vivipara. The sequence goes on from NC_142591.1 coordinate 67,361,585, forward strand.
CCGGACCTCAGTGTCTGGGCTGAAAAATGGGGGTGGAAACTCTCTTTCAGGTCTACTGGGCTGAGGCCATTTAGGGCTTTAAAGGTCAGCACAAACAGTTTGAATTGTGCTCGGAAACATACTGGGAGCTAATGTAGGTCTTTCAAGACTGGTGTTATGTGGTCTCAGCAGCCGCTCCCAGTCACCAGTCTAGCTGCCGCATTCTGGATTAGTTGTAGTTTCTGGGTCACCTTCAAAGGAAACCCCACGTAGAGTGCATTGCAGTAGTCCAAGCAGGAGAAACTAGAACACGCACCACTCTGGCGAGACAGTCCGCGGGCAGGTAGGGTCTCAGCCTGCATACCAGATGGAGCTGGTAAACAGCTGCCCTGGACACAGAATTTACCTGTGCCTTCATGGACAACTGTAAGTCCAAAATGACTCCCAGGCTGCGCACCTGGTCCTCCAGGGGCACAGTTACCCCATTCAGGACCAGGGAGTCCTCCACACCCACCTGTCCCCCTGAACATGGGCTGAGAGTGCCTAGGGCCTACTGGCATGGGGTGGGGTGGGCTTGGTTCAATTTGGCTGAAGCTGATACTAAATAAAAGAAATAAATAAAAGTTGTTATTATATTTTCAGGGTGTGCATGGCATGTAACTAGGAAAAGTTGAAGAGAGCCCCTCAAAAAAATTAGCAGAGGTTGATCCTCCACACACTTGGACTAAAATCCATAAATTACTTCCACAGAAAGATGTTCTGCTCCATAATATTTCACCTTCAGATCCTTACAGGGAAGGCAGTGTACTCTGTTATGCTATCAGGAAAATGCATGATTCAACTCACCTTTGGGAACATATATACAAGACTCTGAAACGCACATAAAAACTGCCTCACGTTCATCTTTCAATCATTCCTCATCTCTGTGTTCACCTGAGGGAAAGCTTAATCTCTCTCTGTTTAGAATGTTTAGAATAGTTATTATAGTTTACCAAAATCTAAACAGATTTCAGGCTGTCATCTGACCTTTTAGGTTTTTGCAGAAAGAAATACTTTGCTGGGTATCTTCATGATCTTTCTTGGAAGTGTCCTCTTCCTCTTGGAAGTGTCCTTTCTTGGAAGTGTCCTTCTTTTACATCACTGGGTCTCTGCTGTGTTTCCCAGTTACCAACAATGGCGTTGCTTCAATTGGTGAACAATCCACCATTTGAATTTCCTACCATGCCTCTGACATAGCATTTGCTCTGGGGAATTGTGCTGAATGACCAAACCTTGGGAATTGTGGGAAATCATAGAGTTGGAAAGGGACCCTGAGGATCATCTAGTCCAACCCACTGCAAAATAGTGGCTCTCAGCCCAAACTGTTGGGCTGTGACATTGCAGGTGGGCCTTCCAAGGTGCTGAGGACCTAAATAGTTATCTAAGGGTGCTGGTTGTTGATGCTGGTATTGGGGGGAGAGGGACTCACCAAATACACCATTCCCTGCCTTCCTCACAATTGTTTTTTTGGAATGTTTGAAGGGCAGCTCTTCCAAAGGCATATGTATTGTTCCAGCACATGTGCGGATTCTTATTCCATGTATACACCTGATCAGAAATCTAGGAAAGCAGAAGGAATGGGTGAAAATTAGTTCCACCTAAGTCATGTTGAAATCAATAGGACAAATCAGCCGTGACTAATTTAAGTTCCATTGTTTTCAATTGGTCGTAAGTGCCAATAACTTTCTCTGACTGGCACTGCTGCAATTTGTCCTGGGAGTTCACTTTCATTGTCAACAACTAGTTCTGCGATTTACCAAAGATTCTAGCATCTTCCCTTTATTTCCCCAAACCTTGGAATCACTTTCAATTATGGCTGACGTATATTTCGCTCCTATTCCCAGGGTCATGTAAGATGAGGTAGGGAACTTGATCACCCCAGTTATACATTCAATCATGGATGAGGCATTTCGGGGATCTTATCCTGTTTGAGATCCATTGAAATCATTGCACTGCAAATTCTTCTTCCTGAATTTCTCTACAGGAATATTGCATGTGGAATTGTGCTTTCTTCACACAACCCAGTGCACATGTATGTGCATTTAAGCGCCATTGAAATCAGTGGGGGTTTAAGCCTGGCAAACTCCATGCTGGATTTTAATTATTGTGTTTTTAGGTTTGCACTTAAGAATTTTAAAAAGTGGGTACCCAAAATTGTGAATGAGACGAAAATGTGTTTAGAAATGTGTGCATCGTACAGGTGTACTCACTGATATTGATTGCAGCAACCTCTTGAATATGTCCTCAGACTTTGGATTTTCCAGCAGATGGGGCTTGTCCAGCCCCCTTGTTGATGGTCTTCTGCAAACAGGCAAAGCCCTTCAAAAAAAGTAAATATCCGCTTGGCCTTCTGGGTCGTTTTGCTTTGCTCTGCTATATTTAAACCCAAATTTCTCATTTAATTGTATTTTAACTAGCTGCCATTTTTATCTGCTCTAATCTGTTTTTATTGTCATATTGCTTACTTGTTGGTGATTTGATTATTTTTTTTATTCTGCATGCTATTGTTGTTTACCTGCCATGGGCATTTTTGATGGAAACGTGGAGTGTATCTATGTAACCAACAAAATAGAGTAATTTCCTTTCAGTTACATTCACACCCAGTTTCAAAGCAATGCCGTTCCAAACTGTTACAAAACAGTTGCACTTCTTCTTTTTCACACAATGAAATGTTTCTCAAGGCATGTGATTCACACTGAGGAGCAGAGGGATGTGGGAGGAGGACATACATGCATTCCACCATAAAGCAATGATCCTATAAATTCTGGTCCTCCTTTTAGGAACAGAAGAGGTCATTCCACTGCATCTCCCTTTGATTCAATGTATTTTTCTTTAGCAATTCTTAAGCAGTTCCTGTTATTCCAATACATATAGAGAGCCAGTGTGGTGTAGTGGTTAAGAGCGGTAGATTCATAATCTGGGGAACCAGGTTCGCGTCTCCGCTCCTCCACATGCAGCTGCTGGGTGACCTTGGGCTAGTCACACTCTTTGAAGTCTCTCAGCCCCACTCACCTCACAGAGTGTTGTGGGGGAGGAAGGGAAAGGAGAGTGTTAGCCTCTTTGAGACTCCTTAGGGTAGTGATAAAGTGGGATATCAAATCCAAACTCTTCTTCTTCTTCTACATATGATGGTAAAAACAACCACAGTGTTCCTCTTATTCCAACTATTAATAATTAGTTGTAACTATATAGATTTTCCTTTTGTCTTTGTCCATGGAGTTTTCTTGGCAGGGATACTGGAGTGGCTTGCCAGTTCCTTCTCCAGGTGGATCACATTTAGTCAAAACTCTCCACTATGACCTGTCCATCTTGGTTGGCCCTGCACGGCATAGTTCATAGCTTCTCTGAGTTATTCAAGCCCCTTCGCCACGACAAGGCATTGATTCATGAAGGGGCATGGCATTCTTCGGCACTGCCCTTCCCAATCCCAAAGAAGGGCAGTGCCAAAGAATGCTCCAACTACCGCACAATTGCCCTCATTTCACACGCTAGCAAGGTTATGCTTAAAATTCTACGAGGCAGGCTTAGGCAGTATGTGGACCGAGAACTCCCAGAAGTGCAAGCTGGATTTCGAAGGGGCAGAGGAACCAGAGACCAAATAGCAAACATGCGCTGGATTATGGAGAAAGCTAGAGAGTTCCAGAAAAACGTCTACTTCTGCTTCATTGACTATGCAAAAGCATTTGACTGTGTCGACCACAGCAAACTATGGCAAGTTCTTAAAGAAATGGGAGTGCCTGATCACCTCATCTGTCTCTTGAGAAATCTTTATGTGGGACAAGAAGCTATAGGTAAACCTGAATATGGAACAACTGATTGGTTCAAAATTGGGAAAGGAGTACAACAAGGTTGTATATTGTCTCCCTGCTTATTTAACTTATATGCAGAATTCATCATGCGAAAGGCTGGACTAGATGAATCCCAAGCCACAATTAAGATTGCCGGAAGAAATATCAACAACCTCAGATATGCAGATGACACAACCTTGATGGCAGAAAGTGAGGAGGAATTAAATAACCTTTTAATGAGGGTGAAAGAGGAGAGCGCAAAATATGGTCTGAAGCTCAACATCAAAAAACCCAAGATCATGGCCACTGGTCCCATCACCTCCTGGCAAATAGAAGGGGGAGAAATAAAGGCAGTGAGAGATTTTACTTTCTTGGGCTCCTTGATCACTGCAGATGGTGACAGCAGTCACGAAATTAAAAGACGCCTGCTTCTTGGGAGAAAAGCAATGACAAACCTAGACAGCATCTTAAAAAGCAGAGACATCACCTTGCTGACAAAGGTCCATATAGTTAAAGCTATGGTTTTCCCAGTAGTGATGTATGGAAGTGAGAGCTGGACCATAAAGAAGGCTGATTGCCGGAGAATTGATGCTTTTGAATTATGATGCTGGAGGAGACTCTTGAGAGTCCCATGGACTGCAAGAAGATCAAACCTATCCATTCTGAAGGAAATCAGCCCTGAGTGCTCCCTGGAAGGACAGATCCTGAAGCTGAGGCTCCAATACTTTGGCCCATGGGCGTAGGCAGGGGGGGCAGGAGGGGGCAATTGCCCCCCCTAGAAGCAGGGCCACTGGCCAGCCTGCCCCACTGCCCGCCCGGTGCCGTCTCCCTTCTCCCTGGCTGGCTGTGGGGCGGGCGGCGGGAAAGCACCAGAGCCGCGCAAAGCGTTTGGCTGGCTTTCCCTCCCTCCGCCCCACAGCCAGCAAGGGAGAAGGGCGACGTCCCTTCTAGCTGGCTGGCTGTGGGGCGGGCGGAGGGAAAACCAGGCAACCGCTTTGCGCGGCTCTGGGGCTTTCCCTCCACCTGCCCCAGCGATTGCAGAGGGGGAGGAGGGGATTGGAGCAGCCCGATTTCGGGCTGATCCTGGCTCCCCCTCGTCCCTTCCGATCGTGGAGGGGGAGGAGGGAGTCGGAGCAGCCCGATTTCGGGCTGATCCTGGCTCCCCCTCGCCCCTTCCGATCGTGGAGGGGGAGGAGGGAGTCGGAGCAGCCCGATTTCGGGCTGATCCTGGCTCCCCCTCGTCCCTTCCTATCGCGGAGGGGGAGGAGGGAGTCGGAGCAGCCCGATTTCGGGCTGCTCCGATGTGGCCCCGCCCCCGCCCCTGGCCCCGCCCCTTGCTCCCCGCCCCTTGCCCCCCCTGATTTTCATCCTGGCTACGCCCCTGCTTTGGCCACCTCATGATAAGAGAAGACTCCCTGGAAAAGACCCTGATGTTGGGAAAGATGGCGGGCGCAAGGAGAAGGGGACGACAGAGGATGAGATGGTTGGACAGTGTTCTCGAAGCTACAAACATGAGCTTGACCAAACTGCGGGAGGCAGTGGGAGACAGGAGTGCCTGGCGTGCTATAGTCCATGGGGACTAAACGACTAAACAACAATATATAGATTTTCCAGCTTGCTGATAATCTAAACCATTTGCTGAGTAATGTTCTGTTTCTCTTTCCCCTATTCATTTATCAGAAATGTTTACTTATTCATTTCCCCATCCCTTTCCAGGTGGATGGGAAAGTCTCAATAAATAAATGCAATAAAGATGTATCTTGGAATCTGATAGTTTCTTTACTTAATGCCTTGCGTCTCTGTGTTAACTTCTCCATCATTGTCAAATTCCAGATCTCATGGTACCAGCAAGGAAAAAAGTCTAACGGCAGTTCTTGGTGACCACAAGTTGTGCAGCAATAAGAAGAAAGGCCACCACATATTTATACATTACTGACATAGTCTGCCCGGCAAATATATGCGTCGATGCCAGTTGTGGATCAGAGAAGAGGGATTGACAGGTAATTTTGTTAATTTCCTTGAAGTCATCTTTCCAGAATGCAGCAAAATCTGGACACAGCCACCACATGTGAATAAATGTACTGCCAACCTAGCAGTTCAAAAGCACGTCAAAGTGCAAGTAGATAAATAGGTACCGCTACAGCGGGAAGGTAAACGGCGTTTCCGTGTGCTGCTCTGGTTCGCCAGAAACGGCTTTGTCATGCTGGCCACATGACCTGGAAGCTGTACGCCGGCTCCCTCGGCCAGTAATGCGAGATGAGCACCACAACCCCAGAGTCGGTCACGACTGGACCTAATGGTCAGGGGTCCATTTACCTTTACCTTACTCCTCACAGCCTCTCCAACATAGTGGCAAGAGTGGAAGGTATAGGGAGTGAGGTAGTAATGGTAAATATTTCTTAGCATTCTCCCTTACCCTAGTAGAAGTGGATTTGCCCACCTTCATGTGCCACTCTGAACATCGTCTTTTATTTGTAAGTGGAGATCATTATGCCAAGGAATTTTACCTAGATCAGCCACAGTTCTTAATGCAAATAACTTCCCCATTTTACCCACATTCTGTTTCAGTCACATTTATCGTCATCAAAACAAGAACCCTTTCAGAATGGTCTGACGCATTAGGTGGGTGGGTGGGTGGGTTGAACGGCTGGGGTGATTCAGCATCAACTTCTTTGCAGCACTAGTCAGTGCTTCCCCGCACAATCAAGAAGCACCACTCCATGAAAAAATCATAATGTGCCTTGCAGGAGAATCTGTGAGTAAATCTTGAGAATTATGTTTTTAAGCAGGCTGCAAATGAGTATTAATGTGGTTTGTTTTATAATATAGTTTTAATCAATAACAACAAACAAGAAGAATGTTGGCTGCTGGTTACAGGATACAAAGCTGGTTCCAGCTATGAATAAATGGAAGGCAGTGCAAGAATATTCAGAGGTCTCAATGCAGGATCTAAGGCACCAGCATCATATCCATTACTAATTGGATTCGCCGAGTGTATCGTCAAGTAGCTTTCTCAAAAAGATACTTGAGCATCAAGGTACTGCCAGAAATGTACTGTATAGAGTAACATTCCTGCTCCCCCCCCTTTCCTCTATACTGGTGTTAAGAGTCCCAACCTATATGTTCCAATATGTTAAATATCTTTATTACTAAGTAAGCATACATAGGATTGCAGACTTGCATTGCAATACAAATGAAGTTATCTCTAAAATAAGTCAATAGGCTCAATTGGACTGATTTATTAGTAAGTGTGCTTAGGATTGCATGATTAATCAGGGGCTGAGAGAATTCTTCTGTTTTGGCCAATGAGGCTGTTTTGCCTCTTGCAGGACCTTGGGGAAGCAAATTTACCTTTGGACACATTCAGGGGAGCAGTAGCAAGACGGGTAACTATTTGTTCAAGACAAGTTACCACCAGGACATACATTAGTGAAGGTTGCTGGAAACAGTGTATTTCAGCCATCAAATGTCTGGGTGAACAGAAACTTTATAAAAATCCCTCCTAAAAGTTGTTATTGTGGCAGGCAGATGCACCTCACTAGGAAGGGCATTCCACAAACAAGGAGCCGCCACCAAGAAGGCCTTGTCATGGGTCTTGACTTACGCCATAGATAGAAAATGCACATAAAAGAACAGAGGGAGAGAACCTTAGGGACATTTGCTGTACAGACACCAGGAGGACACCATCTTGTTAAATGGCTGCCTTTACCGTGATCTGCCATGTAAATTAGTTTAGCCTTCAGTCAAAGCCAAGGACAAAAGAGAAGAATTGATGGGCTTCCCAGGTTTGGAGCACCTTCTTACAGTCTCAGGGCTGCTACAGAAAAATGTGGTGTTCCAGCCACCACTATTATTAACTCCTTCACTAATGATAATCTGAACAGGCAATTGGGTGGGGAGGGATGGAAATATGTTCTTCAAGGTCCATTGATTTCCTGGGTGTAATCTTTTGGAAAATTCCTACTCTTCCTTCATCTCTGTTTTGGAGCCAGAGCAGATAGTAATACAGGCACATGAATAATGATAAAATCCACAAATGGGAAGTATATTAATAATCTTGAGATCTGTGTCTGTATAAACATCTACCCCACTTCCTAGGAACCTGCTGTGCCTGAGCTGAAAACAAAAGATAAAGCTATCCTTATAAAATAGTATTTGTTAAGGCAACAGACTCTCATTACAGGACAAAATTGGAAAAGTTTATCTTATTTAATTAGAATCTGATTGATTGTGTTGTGTTAAAAAATCTAATATGCATATAAATCAGCTCTGCCTCTTTAGAGAAAACTTGTTATGTGGAAACAATAGGAGCCAAGTAACAAGTGAAAGCTGGAGTTGTGTTGCTTGCTGAAATATAAACCATGTAGCTGATGTCTCTTATATGCATTTATTTTATTTTATAAGAAAAAGAGATGGACTGATTGTCCCAGTGGCATTTGGAAGTAGGAAATGTGGCTTAAAAAATTACTATTGAATGTATTGTGTTGAATTAATCCCCTCTGGTTTATTTCTCACTGAACAACAACCTGGATAAGTAGCAGAGTAATCATAACAACCATTTGCACCATCCATTCTGCTGCAGGGTCCAGCCACCCCTTCGAAAAGGGTCAGTGAACTCCCATGATAAGCCCCAAGGAGAAGAGATTCAGACAGTCTGAGGAGGAATCACCATGCAAGATCAAAAACGCCCTGGACGTAGTGCTCCTTTCTTGCCTCCAAGATGTCAGCTGCCTATTCAGCTCCTGCTTAGCTGAAATTAGCTTGATATCGTGCCATTAGTGCAGAGAACTGTGCTGGTAGGTCTTTCAGTTTTGAGGAATAAAGCATAACCTCCATAGATTGCTTAAGAGATAAATTTGGCCTCTATCTGTTTCCATCCCCAGTCACCATTACTGGATGTCCAGACCCTTGAAGAAAATGACTTCTTTTGCTGCATTTGCTCAGCACATATGGACACATTTTGTGGGCGAAAAGAAGTCTGGCTGGAAGGGCCGGTCGTGCCTGTTTGCGATATGCAGCTCCGTCAGTTTGATGGTGAATGTGTTCCTGTTCCTAGCAGGGTATTCCTTCCTAGTGGACTACCCCACGTTCTCTGCAGTCGCACCCCCATTCCTCTGGATTGCCCTTTCCATGGGTTTGTTTCTGTCCAGGCATCTGCGGTGCTTTGCTGCGCTTTTCTTCCTTTCCTGTGGCCTGCGCGAAGGAAAGAATGCCCTGATCGCTGCCGGGACTGGGGCGGTGGTAGCCGGCAACATCCAAAACATTTTCCACAACCTAAATCAGCTGGTAGACAGCATCACTTGCATCCTTCAATCGCAGCGTTTCTCCTTTCTCAGCCGCTACATCGAAGCGATTCGGTGGATATACAACCAGAGTAAGATCTTGGGCAACCCGTTCAAAGACGTTGTGTCAGTGAAGGACAAGCTGAATGTGTCTTACGCCGTTTCAGATGAAGGCTTGAAGCTGAGGTTGAGTGAGACAAGGCTCCACATCCAGGACGTAGCCCGGCAGATCTCCTCCATACTAGCCCTCCAGCCCTACTTGGGCAAGAAAGTGCTCCCTCTGCTGGGGGTTCTTTTCATCGTTCTTGGGACATTACACTTCATGAGGAAATTCCTGAGTCCCCACAACATCAAGTTTAAGAACACTTACATTACGAAAGCATTTATTCGCTACGATGAGCGGCAGCAGCAGCGAAGGAAGCTCTGTGTCCTTCCCCTCAGCAAAGAAGAAAGAGAGCTGTACACAATGGTTCCATCATTTTGCCAGACCCAGAAAGAAAGGAAATGCACGGCACGCTTTTTTCTCCCTGTGCTTGCTAACCTTTGCATCTGGGCTCTCTTTGCAGCAGTAGATTATTTGCTTTACTGGCTCATTTTTTCAGTGAGCAAGCATCTCCAAGATTTCCCTGAGCTAGAGGTCCATTTGAAATTGTATTACCATGTAAGTACCTTAGCTACAGTTACCAGCACTTTTCTTGGGCTTTTATTGCTTTAGATACAAGTTTTCTGCAGAGTAAACTTATGCTAAAACACAGCGCAGAAGGCCTTAAGATGAGGTTGGGTGGTGGAACAGCGCAGGCTTTTAAAAGTCTGTACGTACAAAACAATGACAAAACAGCAAAAGGCAGATTGGAACTTTGGTTATGCTGAGTGTTCTGTGGGGCCAGAGGAAACAGAAGTGCAAAATTTGGGAGGCCTCTTTTGGGTGTCTTGTTGCAGGAAAGGCAGGCCAAAGACCTCCAGTTTAATCCCTGTCATTTCCAGTTTAAAATATTACTAGTAACATGGCATGGGAAGATGCAAGATTTCAATGACTGGCTGTTGAATCACTTTTAGGTCTGGCAGAAGGGGGAAGTTGGTATGTGGCCTGCTGAGCCAGGAGAGCTTGGCAGAAGGACCCCTCTGCTTATCTATCCCCGTCAGCTGATGTAAGTGGGATTTATACTTATCTGCCCTATGTTATAGTGTGCCAGGTTGAACTGATTGCCATTCGGGAACAGGGGGTGTTTGGGGATAGTGCTATGGAGCTAATGCAAGGCTGTCATCAGCACCTGGAACGGCTGCTGTTGCTCTGCCTACTCCCCCCCCCCCAAATTTTCTAGTTGCCATGTTAATTTACCACAATACCTTCAGCCCAGCTCTAGGGCTTTTGGGGGAATTAAACAGGTGGCTAGACCTAGCTGCCTAGTGCTGCTGCTCCTGTGATTTGAACCTCCAGAGCTGGCAGAAGAGGAGACCCACCAGATGACACTTTGCCCGCCACCCCCTCAAACCTGGAACTGAGAGGGAAGAACTGCCTTATACTGAGTCAGACCAGCAGTCCATCTAGTTCAATATTGCCAACACTGAACTGACTGCAGTTCTCTTGTGTTGCAGACATGAGTCCTGCCTGGAAATGATGGGGATTGAACCTGGGACTTTTTGCATACAAGGTTTTTTGTTTGTTTGTTTGTTTGCAAGCTCTGTCACTGAGTTACAACCCTTCCTTTAAAGCATCCTTTCTCAACCTTGGGTCCCCAGGTGTTGTTAGACTACAACTCCCATCATCTCTTGTCACTGGTCGTGCTAGCTAGGAATGATGGGAGTTGTAGTCCAGCAACACCTGGGGACCCAAGGTTGAGAAAGGATGCTCTAAAGATATGGTTAATGAATTAGAGCTTCTTTTCCCCCCCCCCATACAGTGCAGAATGCAGAGATGGAGGAGCAGAATACTTGGGTTGACATTGGGCAAAACTAGCATCCAGGTCTCATAGAAAGGGTTAGCCAATTTTGTGGTCCCCCCCGGTTGGCCAGTCAACCCTCACTTGTGTGATATGCTATCAGATGATCCTCCGTCAATGTGATAAATTTATCCTGTTTTTGCTATCTCATCAAACTGGTTCTGTGAAGTAACTATTTGTGGGTTTAAATTTTTCACTGGAGGAAATGCACTTCAGATATTCCCCCCCCCCCCTGCCAATAGATTCCAAATAAATAGATGGGACAGCTTGCAAAATGAGATCCCAAGAACTCTGTTATATATCTTATACACTCCCTTGGTACCCTCAAGAACTAAAGTATTTCTAATAGACATCCAGACATTTGTCTGCTTTAGTAGTACAGCCCAAGTTCTTTCCTTTTGCTCCTCAGCAGGTGAATTTCCCATTACTTCCTCTTAGAGCTGGTTGTGCTGAGCAATCAACTTTCTTCTCTCCCCTAAAGAAACCATTTATCCAAGAAGCAATTATAAGAATCTCAGGTGTTCCAGAGAGCAGGGTATTTGAGTTCAGCAACATAACTAGTGCTTAACTTCCAATTACAACAAAACAGGAAGGGATTTAAATAACACCTGCTGTTGTGTGATTGGACAATGAAATTTCCTTTGCTGCCTCCCACGTGTGTGTCAGGTAATTTACTCCCCAAAGGGGAAATAAGGCAAAAACTCCATGTTGTGTGTGTGTATTTATTCCCAGTGACTGCTATCTCAAATTTCCCCCATGCAGTACATCTTAGGGAGCAGTCAAAGCCACAGAGCAAAGATAGGGTTTGGCCTCCCATGCCCAATCCCCATTCCCTAAATTAGGACTTGCAGATACATTTCTGCTTGCACATCTTCAGTTGCATTGACTGAAGATAACACCAGAATGTCTGAGAAAATATTGGAGGCAACTGGAGCAGGTAACTCATTGATCCCAGAAGGCTGTTTTTAATGCCAATCGTCAGGACTGGGGCATGTGAAGTGATAAACAAAGAGTGCTTCTGTGCATAGGCAAATCTCAATCGACCAACCATAAGCAGTCACTATATATCAATATGAAAGGGCATGTCTACTAGGTATCAGGTGTGTTTAAAGTGAGTGCAAGCCTTCCAGCGCTAAACCTTCCAGCGCTAAACCTGGATGATGTAGTGGTGCAGCAGTTAAACTGCTAGCACATTTGCAAAGCTAAGCAGGGTCCGGTCTGGTTTCCAATTGGATGGGAGACCACATGCTGAGATTCCTGCATTGCAAAGGGGTTGGGCTAGATGACCCTCAGAGGTCCCTTCCACCTCTACAATCCTATGGTTCCTATGTTACTACATGTTTCCCTCATCCCTAACCTTTCTCCATACTAGCTCAGACTAAGGGGAGTCGTGGTCAAAAATATGTGGAGGGCACCAGGTTGGCTGGATGATACTCGTGGAAGAATTTCCATGCTGGATCAAACCAGGGGTCCATTTAATCCAGTGCTCTGTGGCCCACCAGATATTGCAAAGAAATTGCAATATGGTGTGATGGAGTTACCCTATTACTCTTGTGGTAGTAGTTGCTTTTGGAGAAGTTCCCCAGAATGATCCAAGTGCTGTATTGTTCCAGGGTGCAAGTCATAATGTGGTGCTCATGATAACACCCAGAAAGGTCTTCTCTGAGGCCCATAGGGATCAATTGCCCCCCCTACCCCCATTGAAATTATGCTTGAAAGAAGCCTTTGAGTGTAGTGCTTTGAATGTTAGTGCAAGGCTTTTTGCCTGTGCAGTGGAAAGTCCCTTCTCCCTGTGTGCACACACTAAATCTATTTTGGGGTTCACCCAACCCTCCAGAGCAGATTTGGGGGAGGATGTGGGATGCCTGCAAGTGGAGGAGCAGAGGCAAGGTCTATTGTGAATTCCAAATCCTTGCCCTAACAGTTTAAGTGCATTGGAAACCATCATTTGTAGCCAATACATTTTTTTTCCCAAGCCTGTGTGGCTGTACTGTGTGTATGTTTCCAGCGTGGGCACATACATGTGGTTGTGAGTGAAAGGTTGAGGTGTGTGCACGAGACCCAACAGTTTCTCTGGTTTGCAAATGTGTTCCCAGGCACGGAGTATGGGGAAATAGCAGCCCACAATGACAGCTGCCATTTCTTCACTGGAATATTGTCATGTTTTGTGCATTCTGGGCAAATGAGATATGAATGGGACAGTGAAAACAAACCCATTCATATTTATTCACTCGTTTGTTACTCATTCCTTTTGAAGGAAGTTGATCCAAATGGGCTCCATTCAGGTTTCCTCCCCGCCTGCCTCCAAATCACACGCCTGTATAATTCACTGCTACAGCATGTGGCAATGGCCACGCACTTAATATGGTTTCAACACTTCCACCACCCTTCTGAGTGATCTCCCCTCCCCATCCCCACCCCTTCTCTACATAAGTGCCTGGGGACTTCTATTTCACTGTATCTGAAGAAGTGTGCATGCACACGAAAGCTCATACCAAAATAAAAACTTAGTTGGTCTTTAAGGTGCTACTGAAGGAATTTTTTTATTTTACATTAGGGAAATTTATAGAAGTAAATCTTTAAGATACCTAAAGGACTTTCCAGGTTGAAAGAGGAGTATGCCACTGGGCATCAATGGGTGGGTGCAGTGTGGGGTTTTGTGTCTCCATGTCCTGTTATCCGTTACCAATAAGCATCTGGTTCTCTACTGGTGTCTGTTTGAATAGGCAAGGTGTGGGGGACCTTTGGCCCTCCAGATGTTGCTGAACTACAACTCCTATCCACACCAGCAAGCACAGCCAGGAGCCAAGGATGATGGGAGTTGCAGTTCAGCAACATTTAGGGGGCCAAAGGTCCCCTGTACTTTGAATAGACAGAGCTTTAGTTTGATCCAGCATGGTTCTTACATCCTTACCAGCACTGTCTCAACTACTGTATATGGTGATGCTTTAAGCATTCTCCAAATCGCACACCTCTTGCAAGCTGGTTGTCAAAGGGACCCTACTGGTTTAAGCAATTGCCTAGAGCAGGTTTGACTCAGTAGTTAAGCGACTGTTAATATCCTGTATGAGACTTGAATCACACAGAGACCCTGGAAGGAATATCACTGCTGAGTTGCAATGCTTCTGCTTTGTTGACTTTGAAGCATCACACATCAGGTATTTCACAGGAGGAAGCAATACTCACGCCAGCGTCTTTTTAATATTTTTCTTTCACTTCTCTTGTGCAGAAAAATTCTGACAAATTCATATTCAACCATGGGGAGATTGTGGACAAAAAGACTTCCTTCAGCAGTCCTCTCTTTGAGCATGCCTGTATTCCCAGCCCAAATGTTCCCCACTCAGCAACCTGGATCCAACTGGGTGTCATCCTCTTCTTTTTAATAGTGCTTGGGCTGTGCGTCTCTACATTCACACAACTTAAAATCCTCGTGGCAACATCATTCTATCCTAGCACAGACATGAAACGGATAAAGTATCTGCACTCAAAATTACTAGAGAGAAGATCAAAGCTCCCAGAGAAGAATGAGAAGAGGAAGCTGAATTCGTTTGCAAGAGTAAGTTACAAACAGCATGGAATGTGGGGCTAGCTTGGAAGCTAAATCTTAAAGCTTGATCCTAGAAGCCACCAAACTGAAGCCAGAGTCAGAGCGCAAGCCTATCTGTAGTTTCTGGCAACGGTGATGATTTGCCAATGCTCACTCCCTTTGCCCATACATGGGGCAAGGGGAATATTTATTTTTTAAAATGCGTTTTATGAACTACCATAGAAGCCAAACATCACACGCTATTCTGGTTGTGCATCTGCTGTGAAAGACTGCTTGGACTCACTTCAGGTGCTGTTTGCACAACCCCACTTCTGCCGTGGCTCTTGATCAGGAGACACAAGGGCTTGCCACTCTGACGACAGAAGGGATAAGCTTCAAACCGAATCCATGACTGCAAAGGAAGGCAAGCCTTTCCCAATTATTCATTTGCCGCAGTTGCAGCTTGCTTTCCAATGCCAGATGCTGCATACAGCAGCAGGTGCAGTAAAGGTGGACACGGTTTGCCTAAAATGGCCTGACAGGCCCGAATTAGGCCCACACAGCAGTCCCCTGCCACTGGTCTAGAAATTTACTTTTCCCTCAAAGAAAGGAGTAAAGCAACATAATTGAATTGGTAGAGGGAGACGACAGATAGAAAGGCAACCTATTTGCCCCTCGTTGATTCTTCTTGGAGTAATTTCCTGTAGCTTGTTTTTCTTGGGCTTTCTTTCCTTCCTGCTTCTTTTCCAAATTAGTGGCCACATGAAAGCTTGTACTCAGAATTGCTTTGTTCTGGGAGTCTCTCATGCTAGCTCTGGGAAGTTCCTGCAAGATCTCTGACAGCCCTGCAAGATCCCGTGAGACCTTTCCAGAGAAATTATGTGAAATTAAAAGCTCTTTCTCCACAGGAAAATCTGGCACGGAAGAAGTTTTTAAGCCATCAGACTTGCGTGTGTTTAATTTTTGGGATTGGCCACCAAGTGCATGAAGCTGCAATCATACAAGTTAAATGTGTGCAAGTTATGAGTCAACTATATATACCAAACTCCATTTGGATGAAGGGGAGTGGATGTTTAGCTACCACCTTGCTTGAGAAGGGTGCTAAGCCACTCGCCCGCCCCCACTTCTTCAGAGAGAAAAGAAACGTAAGAATTTAGCCCCCCATTTTTGTTCTGGACAGAGAAAGAGGGTAGGGAGGGCACCTGCAAATTCATTGTAGGCACTCACTTGTAAATATAACAATATTTCCTCTCTTCCTCAGTTACATTTCTGGTTCCCAATCCTCCAGGCAATGAGGAGTTCCAGGAAGAAACAAACAGAGGTGGCAAAAGTCGGCAGCGTTTAACAACGCAAAGAAAATCTCTATGAAGAAATCCATGGTTTTATAAGTGAATTAACGGTCTGTTGCATTTGATTTTTCTTACATTCATTCACTTTTCACCTGTGACTCTCACCTTGTCATTCAGCTTTGAAGTCCTCAAGCTGTACAGACTTGTCGGTCTGACACCCTAAGTGATACCACTGCACAATTCACATATTTCTTTCGGTATCTGCCTCCTCCCTTGAATATTCTAGTAGGAAAGGTCACAATTCTTCGCTTTCTCTTTTCTTTTCCGCTGCCTTTGTCTGATCTTTGCCAATGTTCTTTTCTGTGGGTGGATTTGCTCCCCGTCCCCCGCCTGGCACTATGTATCTATCATCACCCAAGTGTCATCAGTCCCTCCAGCCACCTTCCACTTCATGTTTTGTTTTTCACAGATGAAAGAACTCTAGCTTTCGACTCAACATGAACGATGCAAATTTGAAACGAAGGGTTTTAGTTATTCAGAACCAATTAGGATTACTGGGTTTCTTTCCTAATGTTGCTTCTAGTGGTGCTGTGACCTCATTCCACACACACAAACTCACTCCATCCTTGTGTATACCAGTGACACTGCATATACAAATGCCCCCTCTGACTCACCCATTCCATCCACATTCTAAAAATGCAGGACTTCCTCTCCTCTCTCTTTTTTTAAAGGGAATGAGATGTTGAATTTGATGTGGGAAAAATCCCCTAAATCAGATCAGCTGCAGTTTGAAAAATTAATGAAAGGCTGACCCAGTTGTCTTGGGATGGCAATCAAAACTGGCAAGGTCCGGAACACTGACACTCCTGAAGTATGACCTAGATGTAATGTGCAGA
The DNA here is from genome assembly GCF_965207765.1 of Zootoca vivipara. Classification (NCBI taxonomy): domain Eukaryota; kingdom Metazoa; phylum Chordata; class Lepidosauria; order Squamata; family Lacertidae; genus Zootoca; species Zootoca vivipara. The sequence continues at coordinate 67,378,324 of NC_142591.1, forward strand.
ATGCCTGAAGGGTTGCTTGTTTATTTTTTTCCCTTTGCTTTGCTACGAAATCCAAAGACTGTGAGTAACTCATTTCCCCAGAGAAAGCGCCCCAGACTTGCGTTTTGCCATGACCATGGTTGAACTCTTCATTTCTACGGTGGTAGCGTGAATTTCTACCACTGGTAAATTTTGCAGACAGAAGGGTGGAGGGTTCATGGGCACCAAGATCGAGACACTAGGACAGTAGTAGGGGGACCCGAGTATTCTTCTCCATAGGTGGGACAACAGAGTAGACCAGGCATCTCCAAACTTCAGCCCTCCAGATGTTTTGGACTACAATTCCCATCATCCCTGCCCACTGGTCCTGTTAGCTAGGGATCATGGGAGTTGTAGGCCATAACATCTGGAGGGCTGCAGTTTGGGTATGCCTGGAGTAGATAATCCCTTAGTAGTACAATGTATAATGTGGCCTGTGTTAAAATCCCAGGTGCAAGATTATAGAGCTGGAAGTTATTAGCCATTATGAACTTTAATCATATTGAATCAAGCAATTGCTTGATTATGTTAATTTGAAGTGAAAGCCAGGGCATGTGTACTAATTGATCGATTTTTTTTTTTGCAAGTTAGATCAGCCTCAGATGAGCTCCGATGGCGCCATGCCAATGATCCCAACCCAAAACAAAAAGAATCACAGTGCCAGTAATCTACCTACAAACTGAAGCACATGACTATCCACATAGAATTGTGGTAATAGCTTTATCACAGTAGGAGACTTCCGCGATTACTGGTGCAAGGCTGACTGCTTTCCACTTAGATGTCTTAATCATGAGGATTACTACATAATACAGTCATGCCTCGGGTTATAGGCACTTCAGGTTGCGTCTTTTCTGGTTGCGCACTGCGCGAACTTGGAAGTACCCGAATGGGTTACTTCCGGGTTTCGGCGCATGTGCAGAAGCGCTGAATCATGACCCGCGCGTGCGCAAACGCGGCACTGCGGGTTGCGAACGTGCCTCCTGCATGGATCACGTTCGCAACCTGAGTGCCCACTGTACAGAGATGGGACTGGGGCATGGCAACCCCACCCCCTCCATGTCCTCATATAAAATCACTTTTTTAAAAAATAGAGCCTTTATTATCTCATTCCAGAAATAAAATACATAAAAGAAAAAAAATACAGAAATTTGTTTCCATTTACATCGCATTACAACAAATTTTCTAAACTTATTTAACAAAACGGAAAAAAAGAACCAATACCAACTAAACTTTTAAACTGAACCCACTCATATGACTAAAAATAATACTATCAAATTTTAAAGTACTACATCCCTTAATTTCCCCACTTTTACAATACGTATAACCTTTCTATGACTTCCTATCAAACCCAAAGGTATAATCCAATCATTTCTGTGAGCATGTTTCAAGTCAGACCACTATCTTTACCTCTTCCCATATACTCTTGCTTAACTATATCTCCATTGGAATTTAACAAATCAGAATTATTCAAATGCTGGTGTGACCCGCCCGCCTTATAATCTTGCTGTAAGGTACCACCTATGTTGTATTTTCATCATATTTTCTTGTATGCTATAAGATGTTGTAAATCTCATATTTATTCTCCAACATCCTGGGCCCATTTGATCATAGATGATTTAACCCCCTCTTCTTTTACCTCCCATTCCAAAAGTAGGTGGCATGCTTTCGAAATTATTTTAGTTTTATTTCTTATCAATTCCAGTTCTAATTTTGATGGTTCTTTAGCAAATCCAATTTTTTATCTTGTTGAAAGGTCCTATATAGTTGGTGATACTCCAGCCATCCTCCTAGCTGGTCTTTTACTTCTTCGTAATTTCGTAATTTGATCTTCCCATCCTCTTCCATTAACAATGAGTTATACGTCAGCCAGTTTGTATTCATATTTTTTTCTTTTAACTGTGTTTGCCTCCGCGGGAGATATCCACTTTGGAGTCTTTGGTTCTAACAGTTTTTTATATTTCTCCCACGTCTTAAATAATGCGTTCCTCACTATGTGACCGGTAAAATTCTTATGTACTCTATATTTATCGTAATTTAGATAGGCATGCCAACCATACCATAAGTCATGCCCTTCTAAGTCTAATAATTCAGTGTCTTGGAGTAAAAACCATTCTCTTAGCCAAGAAAAGCATGCTGCTTCATAGTAAAGTTTTAGGTTGGGGAGTCTGAAGCCTCCCCGATCCCTAGTATCTATTAAGATTTTATGCTTAATTCTTGGTCTCTTACCGGCCCATAGAAATTTAGACAGTTCTTTTTGCCATTCCTTGATACACGTGGTCTTATTTAGAACTGGGATTGTTTGATACAAAAACATTAGCTTAGGTAGCACATTTAATTTGATTGTTGAAATCCGTCCCAAAAAAGACAGTTTTAATTTATTCCAGATTATAAGTTCTTTTTTTTATCTCTGTCCAGCACCCTTTATAATTATCTTCAAAAAGATTTATATTTTTAGCTGTCAGCCAAATACCAAGATATTTTAGTTTGGTACATATTTTCAACTGTGTTGCTTTTTCAATTTCATCCTTTTCAGTCTGTGAGATGTTTTAAACTTGGTCTTTGTATGTTGCTCTTATTATAATTCAGTTTAAACCCGGATACCTTGCCATATTTCTCCATAATCTCCAATGTTTTTAGAAGACTCTGTTTTGGTTCCTCTGTTGTTATTAGCAGGTCGCCTGCATAGGCCCTTAACTTATAGCAGTTCTTCCCCAAGACAATTCCTTTAATGCTTTTTTCTTTCCTAATCGCATTATTCAGTATTTCCATTATCAGTATAAAAATCAGTGGGGACAGAGGGCATCCCTGCCTTGTCTCTTTATTAATTTCGCATTCCTGGGAGACATTACCCTTTAAGATAATTTTTGCTTTTTGTTTCATATAGATTGCCTTTATACCATTACAGATTTTATCTCCAAACCCCATCTGCTGGATCGTATTTAGCATAAATTTACAGGACACCCAGCCTTTTCTGCGTCAACTGCCATAAAGGCTGCTGGTTTATCAATTTTTAAATCTAGGTACTTCAGTAAATTTATTACATTCCTAATATTATTTTGAATTTTCCTTCCAGGCAGGAACCCTGCTTGGTTCATATGAATAATTTCTTGGAGAATTTTTCTAAGCCTCTCAGCAAGTATAAATGCAAATAGTTTATAATCATTATTTAGCAATGATATCGGTCTAAAATTGTCCATTAATAATAATAATAATAATAATAATATATTATTTATACCCCGCCCATCTGGCCGGGTTCCCCCAGCCACTCTGGGCGGCTTCCAACAAAACAGAAATTCTAAAATACAGAAATCCATCAAACATTAAAATACAGAAATCCATCAAACATTAAAAGCTTCCCTAAACAGGGCTGCCTTGAGATGCCTTCTAAAGGTCTGGTAGTTGTTGTTCTCTTTGACCTCTAGTGGGAGGGCATTCCACAGGGTGGGTGCCACTACCGAGAAGGCCCTCTGCCTGGTTCCCTGTAACTTAGCTTCTCGTAGTGAGGGAACCGCCAGAAGGCCCTCGGAGCTGGACCTCAGTGTCCGGGCAGAACGATGGGGGTGGAGACGCTCCTTCAGGTATACCGGACCGAGGCCGTTTAGGGCTTTAAAGGTCAACACCAACACTTTGAATTGTGCTCGGAAACGTACTGGGAGCCAATGTAGGTCTTTCAGGACCGGTGTTATGTGGTCTCGGCGGCCGCTCCCAGTCACCAGTCTAGCTGCCGCATTCTGGATTAGTTGTAGTTTCTGGGTCACTTTCAAAGGTAGCCCCACGTAGAGCGCATTGCAGTAGTCCAAGCGAGAGATAACTAGAGCATGCACCACTCTGGAGGGACAGTCAGTGGGCAGGTAGGGACTCAGCCTGCGTACCAGATGGAGCTGATAAACAGCTGCCTTGGACACAGAGTTGACCTGTGCCTCCATGGACAGCTGTGAGTCTAAAATGACTCCCAGGCTGCGCACCTGGTCTTTCAGAGGCACAGTTACCCCATTCAGGACCAGGGAGTCCTCCACACCCGCCCGCCTCCTGTCCCCCACAAACAGTACTTCTGTCTTGTCAGGATTCAATCTCAATCTGTTAGCCGCCATCCATCCTCCAACCGCCTCCAAGCACTCACACAGGACCTTCACCGCCTTCACTGGTTCTGATTTAAAAGAGAGGTAGAGCTGGGTATCATCAGCATACTGATGGACACCCAGCCCAAACCCCCTGATGATCTCTCCCAGCGGCTGCATATAGATGTTAAAAAGCATGGGGGAGAGGACAGAACCCTGAGGCACCCCACAAGTGAGAGCCCAGGGGTCTGAACACTCATCCCCCACCACCACTTTCTGAACACGGCCCAGGAGGAAGGAGTGGAACCACTGCATGATGATCCATTCCTTGCTTTGGGATTAATGTGATATAGCTCTCTTTCCACGTTCCCGGCATTGTACCTCCCTTCAAGATGTTGTTCACAACATCCTTAAGAGGGGGTGATATTATATCCTCTACAATTTTATAATAGGCAGCCGGGAGGCCATCCGGCCCTGGTGATTTCCCGCTATTTCAAATATTGATACCGGCCCGTTCAAACTTTCCCTTTGTCCCTTAGATATTTCCATCAGATGGTTTTGTTATAAATATTCTTTAATTGCGTCATCGGTTTTGTCCCCTTCCTTATATAATTCTGCGTAGAATTCTGAAAATCTTTTTTCAATTTCTTTGGGGTTTGTAATAATTTGGTCTTCATTTTTAATTCTATTAATTATTCTTTCAGTTTCTCTTTTTTTAAGCTGCCAGGATAGAAGTTTCCCTGGCTTATTCGCTTGGTCAAAGTATCACTGTTTCATAAATCTTAGTTTAACTTCTGTCTCCTTGAATACTGTGACTGTAATATTTTAAAATCTCTCTTTACCTCCTCGTCGTCTGGTTTTTGATATAGCTGTTTCTCTTTATTCTTAATTTCTCTTATCAGTTCTTCAATTTTCTTTTCCTTCTGCTTCCTTCTAATCACATTCTGCTGTATAAAGAAGCCCCTAATAACCGCTTTTCCAGCGTCCCATACTGTATTTATGTCCGTACCTTCTTTAAGATTAAATTCAAAGTATTCTTTTAATGTTATTTTAGCTTTTTCTATTACTTTTTCATCTTTTAATAGCATTTCATTTAATCTCCATCTTGTCATTTTTTTTCCTTTCCCCTTTAAACCACACCATTACAGCACTATGGTCAGATATTGTTCTTGGTTGGATCTCCGTTTCATAAATACTGGAAATTTAACTCCTTTGTGACCCAAATAGCGTCTATTCTACCTGCTGTATTGTTAGGATACGAGAAAAACGCAAAATCTTTCCTAAGGGGTTTTTGGCTTCTCCATGTATCTTCTAGATTTAATCGTTCTATTAGTGAAAAGAAGGAGTTTGGCAATTTCATCTGTTTTTTCTTTGAGACCTTAGGAGTTCTATCCCATTCCAGGGCTACTACCCCATTTAGGTCCCACATTAACAAGATCTTTTCCCCTACATAATCCGTTAATATTCCTTCCAATGTTTGGTAGAATTCACTCTTTTTTTTCATTCGGAGCGTAGATACCTACCACCATTAGGTTCTGTCCACTTGTGATAATTTTAATAATTACTATTCTACCCTCAGTATCTGTATAAATCAATTTCAGGTCTAAATGGGGTTTTGCATATATTACCACTCCCCTCTTTTTCTTTTTGTCAGCAGATACAAATTCCTTCCCAAGTTTTCTGTTTGATAGAATTCTGGTATGCTGTTGCGCCACATGGGTCTCTTGTAGACATATTAAGTCTAGCCTTTGTTTGTACAGGATGTGTTCTATCTTATTTCTTTTATGTTTCAGATTTAAACCGTTCACATTCCAAGTTATTGTTTTAAGATTCATTATTTAAAGAGATTTATTTATTTATCTCACATGCACAGATTAAAGTTAAAATTACCACAACAATCCACAGTCCAAGAATACACAAATTGCAGTCTTGCTTCTTATAGTCCTCTATTTCTTATCTTTCACTTCCTTCTGGTTTGTTTCCTAAACCCTCCACTCCTCCACTCAGCTGCTTCTTCCCACTCAATTCATCTCTATACGTTCTTCTAAACTTATCCGCCTCCTCCCACGTTGTAAACCTTCTCCTTTTCCCTTTAAAGTAGAATGAGATCCCCTCTGGGAATTCCCATCTATGTGATATTGCCCTCTCTCTCAATGCTTCTACCAGCGGACCATATTTGTCTCTTTCTTAACAGTCTTCTTGGAATAATTTTATGAATAATAATCTCTGATCCCATTATGTTAAGTTTCTTCTTACTGGAGGTTTGTAGAATCCTATCCCTCATTTCCATAGTTACAAAGGTTATAAGGCAATCGCCTTGCCAGTTATTTTTCTTCGCGTAGCTGGATTTTACTCTAAAAAGTTTCTCTATATTTTGAGTCACTTCTGACTCTTCAATTTCCAACCACTTCGCAAGCTCTATAATTACTTTCTGTTCTAACCGTTCGTTTTGCTCTTCTGGTATCGCTCTAAATCTGAGCGTCTTTTCCCTCCTCTACATCTCAATCATTGATATCGCATCAAGAACCGCTTCATTTGTTTCTTTCATATCTGTTATTTCTTTCTTTACTTTGTCCATCTCAACCTTTCGTTCCTTGCTTTCCTTATGAATCTATCTTGCCCCCTCCTCCAACCCATTTACCTCCCCCTTCAGTTCTTGAACTACTTTTGTAGTTTCTGCATTTTTCGCTACCAGCTCATCTATTTTCCCAGTAATCTCAGTCACCATCTTAGCATTATCATCTATTTTTGTACCCATCCCGTCCAATTTTTGGTCAACTGCCTTCATGTCCTTCTTCATTTCCAATAAATCTTTTCTAAGTTCTAAAATCAAGTCTTTCATTTCCACATTTAAGTCAGTCTCTGGTGTTGAGCCTCTTCTATTTGGGTTTGAAGCCATGCCCGGTGTTGCTGAGATCGCCGTCTTCTTGCTGGGGTTAGTCATAGCCTCACAAAAACAAAGATTATCAATATAAAGAATAAAATAAAGTTATGAAGGAGGCCAAATAGGTTAGGGAAGGGATCAAAATTTAAAGAGAGAGAAGAGAGAGGGAGCGAGAGCGAGGAAAGAAAAAATTAGCAAAAAGAGGGGGGGGGAATAAAGGAAAGGGATAAGGAGGGGGGAAAGGGAGAAAAAAAAGGAGATAAAAAGAAAGAAAAGGAGGAGGAGGAAGGAAAGAAAAAAAGAATGGAAAAAAGGAAAAAGTAAAGAGACAAGAAAAGAAAAGTAGAAAATAATGAAAAAAGAGGGAAAGGGGAGAGAGAATTAAAAGTGCAGGGAGGGGAAGACCAAAAAAAGCGTCTAGAGGAGAAAGAGAAAAAAAAAAGGACTAGATGTGAAAGAACAGCAGGTCAACGTATCTAAATGTGTCTTATGCAAAAAGATATTCAAGATCAACAATGTCAACAATAATCCCCCTTTAAATCAGATCAATAGAGTCAATGCAGTACATTCAATAAGCTAAGGGGTTAGTCTAGTATTTAGCCACTTGACCTGCAGATGGCAGCACTGTTTCACTTTGAAGCTATTTCACAGTGACTCAGCACGCCCTTTAGTCTCCTCTTTCTCCTCTTTTCCTCCTTTTGGCGACATAATGCATAAGTGTTCAAAATCTAGCCTTTATTCGTTGAATCAATAGCTGTCTTCCCCCTTTATTATAGTTTCCTAGAAGCAGTAAAACGTCTATCGCTATTAAATGAAGATATACGAAGATAGATACTATTAGTCACACCCCAGAAGGCATTTCAAACCACATGTCCTCATATAAAATCACAATGGACCTCAGAAAATGTTTGCATGGTAATATAAATGCAGTTATTTATATAAATATAAATGTCTGTAAACTTTCAAAAGCGGTAGCAATGGTCAAAACTGCAGAGGAAAATATTTATGAATTGAGATAATCTCAGCTGCTTCCCAATGCTGAAGCATCATACAGAAATCAAAACTGAAGACTAATAGGGCTCCAGAGTAGGTTGCAGAAGCAGGGCGAACAGAATTATTTTCATCTGGTTTTTTTGACCTAGAGAGACAAGAGGACGAAAACATGATGTAATCCTTCCAAAGGAGGATGTCTCTTACTTCTGTCACCAAGAGTGGCAATAAGAATTAAGAGCTTATAAGAAAGGGTGGGATTCAACAAAGTGTGCAGCCACAGTTTCCCCATGATTTCTAGTCATGGGTCCAAGAGTTTTATTTTTTCGTCCTGTCACTTTCCTCGGGAAGACCTCTTTACAATGAGTTGGAACAATTGTCAATAGGGTTTTCTGCAGATTGGCATTTGCTCTGATGTTGCATCAGGGATTTCTCAGGGGAAGCAGTGGGACAAAAATAAATCCCTTCTTGGACCTGTGACTAGAAATTGCAGGACAAACAATTGCAGGACAAACTGTGGATGGGCCCCTAATTTGTTGCACAAGTGGAATGAGCTCTATTCACACAAAGGCACAGTTCCATCTAAATCTGTCTCTGGAGGGTTGTGGGAACCTCCTGGGGGCACATGGGGGGCACCAAGGAAGGAGAGTCGGAAACCACTTAAGGCTTTGTTGAATTGCACCCATTGTTTTGTCAGTCCTCTGCAGTATAGCTGTCTTCACAGCAGCTTCTACTAAGCCTCCCTGGTGCAGAATCACAGACCAAAAAGACACTCATGGATATAACCCAGACTAACCCCTCCCCCCTCCCACACCCAGAACAATACTTTTCATGTGCAGGATGGGAATGCAGTGAAGGCAATGGCCTTGATCCAGCAGACTTGGTGTGGACTTTTCATCCCACAGGTTACTTGAATGTGGCCAGAACTGCTTTGGGACCAGTCAGTTTCCAATGGCCAAATGAGATACTCACATGTCAAAGATGAACTGTATTGTGGGGTTTATTTTCCCTCAGCAGCAACTGCAATCACTTTGCCAACATATGGTGCTCGCTTGACAGGAACAGGCTGGCAAACCTGCAACGACATGTTTCGTTTTTATTTATTTCACGTTCACCTTCCCTGCCCACCCACCACCACCAACTCCCACTGCAAGAAGCTTGTCAAAATCAAAATTGTACACTGCCATTTTCAGGGCTGCAGGCTTTATTTTCAACAGCAGTTCAAAACCCATGGGTGGAATTCACATGCTTGCAAAGTCCACCTTCATGGGGTGTTCACTTGGAATGCCCTTCTCCTGGAGACTTGTCAAAGTTGGACCTGAGAACTTTGAGAGGAGACAGATATAAGATTTTCAAGATTTGACTGCATTGAGCAGCAAAAAGCCTCCCCTCTTTCCAGCAGTCTTAATGCATCCCAAGTTTGAGACTTCCTGGTCACATTGAGATCTGTTGTCGTGTTGTCTTTTTGTTTCAGACCATTCCGGTTTTAAGGGGAATGGATTGTTTTAAAAGCTAGCAGAGTGACATTTCAAGGTTCATTTGGAATGGGAAGAAACCTAGAATAAAACAAACTGCTCATAGAAGGAAAAAGAGAGGAGGTTTTGCCCTGCCAGATCTCAAACTATACCATGAGGTAGCAGGTCTGGCCTGGATCCACGAATAAATGGTACTAAAAGATACAGACTTGCTGAATACAGAGGGTTTTGACACCCGCTATGGTTGGCATGCCTACCTAGCCTTTGATAAGGTGAAAGTCCACAAAGGGTTTCTAAAAACCCCTGGTGGACCTCACCCATAGAAGCTTTAGCTGTGAAGAAAAATATGACGGGAAGAGCAAAGAATTGGAAAGGCAACAGGAGAGTATTTACAACTTGCAAAAATGACTGGGAGAATAAGAGGAAACTCAAATAAGAAAGTCAGTAAAGATTGGATAGTATTTAAAGAATACCTTAAAATTATTGTGATAATGCAAATCTCCTGACAGACCTAGACTGAATCTTGAACCACAGAGAAATTATATAGCAAAAGCTTTCATGATAAATAATGGAAAAGTAAAATAATAATGAAACTAACAAGATGTAAAAAGTATGAGGTGAATCGGAAGTCAAAAGGTGTGTTATGTTAAATGAGAGATTGTATGTATTGTATTGTCTAAGTTATATGTAAATTGTTGAATAATAAAGATTATTTTAAAATGAAAAGGGAAAAAAAGATCTGTTGTCGTGCAACCAGGGCTGCACTAGATTTGTGTACAAGATCTCAGCTCATATGGCCTCATGAGGATTCCTGTGCCTGTTTCCTCGCCACCTGTTTCTCCCACACCATTATGAGCACTGCGAGCCCTCCGTTCATTAAGCCACACTCCATATTATGACTTGATATTACTGTCCTCAAAAACATGCTTTAAATAGTTAAGAACAGAGGCCTGCTGAGATACCACAGTAATAAATTCTATGTTTTTTTTAAACCTATGCATGTTTATCAGCACCAGTGAGGCAGCAGGGCCCTCCTGGTGTTGGTGCTGTACTTTTAGTCAAAGGAGAGAGAGAGATTCCTACAATCCCTAGCATGTCTCATATTATGCATAAAGACTTACTGAATTAATGTTATCATACTCACCTGATCCCGCTGCCTGATCCGTTTGTAGACATATTCAGGGAATGGCTCACGGGGAATGTATCTCCCGTCTCCTGCTGCAACGTGGAACTCGCCATTTTGGTAAACCACTTTGCCCCGTGAAATGGTCACCACTGTTACCCCATGGCAGACCATGCCTTCAAATATGTTGAAGTCGATGGCTTGGTGGTGAGTCTTTGCTGAGATCGTCCTGTATTTGGAAAGAACATGAAACACTGATGCAAATTGTCACCATGGCTGTTTTGAAATCAGCAAATATTAGATTCCGCTGAGATTCTTTGAAGTCTAAGGAAAACACAGAATTGCGACAAAGGCAGCAATTGTTAGAAACTCTTCCTTAGACGTAAACGTCCACTGGAACAAGCAGTGCTCACTTCCAAGTGTTTAGGGCGGTCTTATAAATCACAGATTTGAAGGAAAATCTACTGGGGAAAATAAATTGGAGTCGAACAAGAGTTTTCCTCTTTTAAGTAGGAAACTCCGCTGTGGTCTTGCTTAGCTCTTATTAACTTCTACGTAAAAAAAGCTTCTGCAGAGAAATGCCTGATTGAGCTGCCATTGGACTATATACTTTAGAAGCAACCCTAAACAACACAACTGTCAGCGGTTCATTGAGTAGTTGCAAATGATTTAAGAGGAAGGATTTCCCCCAAAATAGATAAAAGTAAAATCTCATTTTTAATAGCAAAATTTGGGATGGGGGTGGGAGAGAGAGAGAGAGAGAGAGGTGTTTGTGATTCCTATAACTCCTGTTCTCTTAAAATGCTGCAAGCATCACCTGCATCTATTGAGGCCACCAGATTATTTATTGCTTATTTCTTTCTAGGAATTCATTCGCTCCTCAGTGCTTTTTGCATTTTAATTTCACCTAAGCAGCAGATATTCCGGAAACACTGCTTTTCCATATTTATGTATTCATTCTAAATATTTGTGTATCGTCCTCCAAAAGAAAGAAAAACCCTTTCTCTAGGGCAGCTTACAGCAACAAGCAATATGAAAAACAAAGAAAACAATATACCGTATATATGGTTTTCAAAAATAAGGAAAGAAAAAAGTTACATCAAAGTATCATACACATTCACATATTGAGATTGCTCTGAATCTCCTGACCCCCCGCCCATCCCATCCATGGGCCCTCTTGCTTCTATTTTCATATGCATAACAATACTTCTCCAAAGTTTTCATCATCCTAAATTATCTGTACCGTATATTCCGGCATATATAAGACGACTGGGCATATAAGATGACCCCCGACTTTTGAGAAGATTTTCATGGGTTAAAAAGTAGTTTATACGCAGGAATATACAGTAGGTGCAAAAGCAGCATTAAAGCCAATCACTGGAAGTTAAATGGTCTCAAATCCCCACTCAGCCATGAAGCTCACTGGGTGACCTTGGGCCAGTCACTGCCTCTCAGCCTAACCTACCTCACAGGGTTGTTGTGGGGGGGGGGGTTAAATGAGGAGAGGTAGAATAAGGTGGAATAATCTGAACCAGTAAGAGTAAAATCTGAGGGGTAGAAATGTTCCTGTGACTTACCTTTAAACCTGTGGCATGAGGTTTTATTATTTATTGAATTTATATACTGCCCTATACCCAGTCTCAGGGGTGTTCAGAGAATAAAATATAAATATAAAACTTTAAAATAAGAACAACCCAATAACTCCCAACCCCCCAAAAAACACATTTTAAAAGCGCATAGGATCCTCACAATATTTAAAGTAAGACATATTTACTTGGCATGGCTCAGGATGTCCCAGGAACACACACTGTCTTTTGTTATGTAGCGACACTCTGGTCCAAGCCCAGACCCTCTGTGAAAAAGCTCTTTCAGCATCAAGGTGAGGTTACACAATACGGCATTTCCTATAAATGGGAATGCACTGCACCTTAGTTTTAGTCATCTTTTTATAACACAAGGGTTTGCACGTGAGATCCAACTGCATACTGGTATAATTCAGGTTGTGAACAAACGCCCTTTCCCCCAAAATTGGACTTTTTGTAGTAAAAAAAAAAAGCACCAAAAATGTGGGATAACAATTGCTTAAAGCAACATTGTATATGTCCCCACAAACAAATCACAATGAATTCTGAATAAACCTCCCTAGGAACTTTGTGCAAACAAATTGGGATGAATGCTTAGTGAATAGGTTGTCTGGAAGTGACCTTGAAGGTTGTTCCATGCCACGGTTTTTCAGATGCCCTACTTCTGCAGGAGATGCCTTTATCTCCGCTAGACTCCTTCCTTTCCTCCCTCTACACTCACCCTCTCACATTTTCCTTGGCTTTGAACTATGTGTGTTATTTTGCAATGGAAGTTGTCAGAACTCCTCAGCAGAAAGGCACTCATCAGAGTCTTTCCAAAAGAGGAAGATTCTCCCCATCTATTTTTAAAGTGCATTCACAAAACTGTTTGCCATATTTGACAGGAGGATGACTTTTACCAACTAACCACATCTACCAAGAGTCTAAGGCAGGCATCCCCAAACTTCGGCCCTCCAGATGTTTGGGACTACAATCCCCATCCCGGACCACTGGTCCTGTTAGCTAGGGATCATGGGAGTTGTAGGCCAAAACATCTGGAGGGCCGCAGTTTGGGGGTGCCTGGTCTAACATAAAGCTACGACCATATCCCCACCTGTCACAGCAAATGCTCTGGAAGCCTGAGTTCAGCACTGCCATTTTATCCCTTCCTAACAGCTGTGTCTCATTCGCCTTTTATTTTATTCTCTCTGGCTCTGGTATGTCCATGATCTCACTCACCTCTGAGTCTTGTGAGATGGGAAAAACTGCTACTTTGCATGTGATCTTCCAGATTCTTTCACACCCACACCCACCCAATCACAAAACTGGATCTCTAATATTCTGTCTTACAATCCTGTACTGGGGAACTTACCCAACTCAAGCCTCTTTCCTCCATCTCTGCAATAGTAATTAAGGATGTGCTCCAAGAAACAGGCAGGTAAGTTAGCCTGTGCAATGCAGCACTGCACCTCCCTGCCCCATGCCTCTGTAAAGTCGCATTTTAAGCTACGGAGCCATTTTATTGCTTTTAAATCATTGTTTATTGGCATGTTGTGACATTTAAACCTTTTATTCTTTTATAAGTAAATGTTGCCATTGCAACTAGTGTGCTTATTGCCAGCTCTCTGGAGCAAGAACCTTACTACTGATTGTTCCTAAATCCCCCTCATTCCTCCTCCTCCCAATAAGCAAAGTAAGCACAGCAAATGCGATCCTGTCTCTCTCTGTGCATGCTGTTTTCTGCTGCAAAGATACCAAGAGTAGTGTTATTGATTCTACAAAATTAGCTTTTTCTTGAATATGTGTGTTCACACACACGTGTGTGTACAAACACACTAGCAGATTTCACAGCAAAATGCACTCTGCACCTGCTCAGGAACCCTCCCATCATTTCTTCCTCCATATGCTCCAAGGTTAAGCCTGCTAAAGTCAGATGCCAGAACTGAGCCCTGATCAATCTTGTTCCAAAGATAGCTCTAGCGGGAGGAAGAACTGTTCTTTATTTAAGAAGCTTGGAGGAGGTAACCTATTTCCCCAAACCATCACCATTAAATGCAGGCTCATCTCTTGGGGGGTGCCAGTTATATACCCCTCTAGGCCTAAAGAGGTAAAAGGAAAAGCAATAAAATGAACCAGTCTTCTCTTATATCCATCAAATTTGTCAATAGTTCTCAACCACCCTGATTAAAAAACCAAAACCCAATACAGCAGCAATTCTGAAACACAATTTTCAACTCTGTGAACAAGTCAGTGCAGACAGGACCCAATTCAGATCTATTATTTATTTACCTCTGAGCTTTAAAGATGGACTGAAAGTCCTGGGAACCCTGCTCCAAATGGGAATGTACTCTTCATGCTTACAGGAACACTTTTAGTTTACTAAAGGTCCACTCATTTCCCTCTCAAGGCTGCTGCAGCTGCTTATCCCTCACAATTTATAACCCTCCATCAAGGAACTGCTGCAGCTCATCTGCCTGGTGGCAAAGGCGGCAGAGGGTGTTTGGGACCAAGTCGCCCTCCCTTCCACCCAGAGCTCTTACGTGTCACAAATTAAGAGTCCTCAGTTAAGGCAGCACTGAAGCCCTTCAGCTTACAAGCTTGGAATTCCGGGAATAGGCTTCAGAAAGCCATGGCCCTGAAGGTCAAAGGTGAGGTTGGACGTGTGCCACACTGCCCACTGATATTAGGCAATGTGTACCAACAATCTCAGCCTTGTCAGATGGACCTTGGAGGATTTCCCTGCTTTGCCCCTCCCAAGTACACATGGGAGCTGGGCACAAAATGGTGGCTCATGGAGCAGATCCACCTGCGTTCCTTACAGCAGGACAACCTGAGCGCACAACCTAAGTGGAAATTTGTATTTGACCTGTCATCATGCCATGAGTCTATGGGTCAAGATGCTCCATACATTTGCATAAAAATAATGATCCGGCTTAGTTCATTCATCTGCCTGAAGCGCTCCTCAATAAAACACAAGCCTTGATATAGTGAACAGACCCTTTCGTCATTTTGTAGCATTCCTCATTTGCCTTGGTGCCCCTGCTTTTCAACGAAAACTGACTTTCAAAGCAGCTTAAAATCAGAATCCAAAGTAAAGGGACTACACTACACCAGGGATTCATGAAGCTGATGTCAGCATCCAGATTCCAGGCTCCTTCCTCTGGAATGTGTTACAGGTAGGGGCAGGGGAAAGATAACCTAGGCCCAGGATCTAAATGCCTATCTAGCCCTCTCAACTCTTCCCAGGCCACACCCTTCTGTCCATGCCACGCCCCTCACCACCCCTACTTCCACAAGTGCTTTTGCCTGGTGGGAATGTGTCCTTGACCTCTGATAATGCCTCTTGGCTGCCGGGGTGGAAGACAATAGGGTGGGGTGTGTGTGGAAATAATTTGCATTCATTTCTCCACCCACTTTCATCTTTGGCCCTGGCCCACCATAGGCATGCAACAATGGAAAGCTGTTCGGATGGGATTGTGGCCTTTGGTCTGAAAAGGATTCCCCATACCTGAGAGCCCAACTAGCACAAGTAGCAGATTTGGGGCCTAGCAGTCCTCTACATTTCCCAAGGTACACTATCTTTGGCTACGGCGTAATTGCCACACTGTTCATTCTGGTCTTGTGCTCCTGTCACAATAGTTAATAATGCTTGGAGTTCAGGACCAAAGTATAATTATCTCCAGAACATCCTTAGGGAAGGGAACATATAAAATCCACTGGCACATTCAATTTATGGATTCAGAAACAATGCAAAGCAAGTCAAGAAACAAATAAACCCCAAGTGTATCATTAAAAAGTTGAGAGAGGTTTGTGGGGTTTTTTTTTTTTAACTTGCAAACTATTTTTTAAATACAGAATTGGAATCACAGGGCCATTTTCAGCCTGCACAGACAAATGGATGAAGCTAGTTTACACCAAGATAACCATTGTTCCCTAAGGCCTAGAACTATCCAATGTAACTGGCAGCGGCCTTGCTTGCATGCAACACTAAGTCACAGTTAACGTTAGCCATTGTTTGGTTAATAAACCATAGTTAAAGCTCAAGTCATCTCCCAGCAATCATACAAACCACGGCTTGCCAGACCACAGCCTAGTTTCTCTCCCTGCTGCCTTCTCCACATCTCCCCAATATCCCAAACATATTCACAGTTCACTAGCAATTCCTCACTGGGACTACAGCCTATTTACTATTGGCCAACTGTATAGAAGAGAGCGTGGAAAACCTGCTTGGTCACTCTTGGCAACTGACTCTTGCCTCTCCCACGACTCAGGCAGGGGGCTTTTCTACTTTTGATAACTGAGCTCCTTTGCCTGGAGAAGGCAAGGATGATCCCAGGACCTTGGGTGGAATTCAGTCTCACTATTATGAACGTTCCATCTGTGTAAGCTTTTCAGTTTGCCAGATGGAATGATCTCCCACTTTCCTCCCCTGTGTGCTGTTCTGGGGGGTGGGGTGTCTCTGGACACACCCACCCCTCGTCACTTCCGGGGATGCACGGGGTAGGAGAGTGTGGAAGGGCGTTGCACAAGCAGAAGTCCTAGAGCAGTGCTTCCACCGACAGGGCTCCTTAGGTACAAATCTGACCCCTTGTGTGCAAGTAAAGCACATGTCATGTCCTACCACCGAGGAATGGCCATCTGCCAAAACTATTATAGCCTGCTCTTCATTTAAAAAAATAACTCCAGAGTGGGTTACAGTATAATATGCAGTAACATACACTTGGACTGCCAACATATGTTGTTGCCTATTACAGGTGTTGCCACCTATCACAGATTCAGCCAACACTGAGGGCAGCACCACCTGGGCTCCCTGCTGAAATATGAGAGGCCCCATCAGTACTGGCATTCCACCGGCTCTTGAAGACACAACTGTTTAGGCAAGCATTCCCCTGAACTCAAACTTCCTCATCCAATTGTTTTAATTGATCTTTTAATTGTTTTAATTGTTATGCTTTTTGATGGACTTGTTTTATTGCAAATTTTAATGATGATTGGTTTTAATGTTTCAATGGAATTGTTTTATTGTGACTACGCATGGATTTTATAATTGATTTTATACTTGTAAACTACATAGAGGCCATTTGGGCATGTCAACTCTTTACAAAGCAATAAATGTTTTAAATTTTTTAGATTTTATTTTTCATTGTTTGTTTTTTTATTACAAATGTGTTTTCCGAGTGCAGGTAGTCCTGAACTATTGAGGCCCATCAGCCCATGATGGAATTTATGGTCCAAAATATCTGGAGGGTAGCAGGCTGCTTTAAACAAAGTATACCGAGGGCTCTTTCATGGATATAAATGTATATAGGTGGAAAAACCTTGAGATACCTTGGCCTTACATCTAGTGATGTTTTCACTAGGTCTGCCACAACTGTTTTTAAATATTGGTTGATTTATTTCCAAACGTAAGTGACCCTTTACTTGAAGCTGTCTTTTTGCTGTGTGTACTCTTAGAATTTTGAAGTGTCAGGCATAGCTCTAGTGGCTTTAGCCCAAACGTAGCAGAGTTTTCCTGCACAGCGCAGAAGCTAGTTGAGGTGGAAATGACTAGTCGGCTAGACGCAGAATAACTATTTACAGGATTTATTAAAAGAAAATAAAAGCAGCAGAGTTTCTGCATACAAAGCAAAGCAAAATAAATCCTCTCTGTCTCTCTCTCTCCAACCATATACACAGCACTTCTACTCCTAACACCTAACAAAAACCAACTGTGCTAGCATTCCTTGATAACAGAGTTCAGTGCTGGTCGTTAACCAATCAGAAGAGAGTAGTTTCTAGGTCAGGCAGACCTTGGCTTTCTGCCAAGAGTAAATTGACACTGCCTTGAGTTAATTGTGTGAAGCCAGAATCTGTAAGTTTCCCATGAGAACCAATTAACCAATTAACAGAAACTGAACATGTACATGAAATACATACTAAGGCAGGAATGGAGAATCTGTGGCCCTCCAGATGTTGTTGGACTCCAACTCCTATCAGCCCCATCCAGTATGGCCAGAGATCGAGGATGATGCAAGTTGTAGTCCAACAGCATCTTGGAGGGCTACACGATCCCTGTCTCTACAAGGCATGCTGTATATATGATGAAGCACACCTGTCTCTTTCACCACCCCTCTTTAGAAAAAGAAAACTCTTTCATAGTTTGGGCTGGCCTTTCTAGACCCCAGGCAACACCCACAACAATTAGAAAGCACCTGTAGACATGCAAACGAAGCAGAACAGCGCATTCTCTGATTAAAAAACAGCTTTGACAGTTCTGGAGGGCTCAGCTCGATAAAAGTTTCACATCAAACCGTTTTCTGTTATCACTGACAACTTCATTGCTGCAGAGCATTGCCAGGAAGCTCCTGAAAGTTCCTGCAATTGCTTTGAATGTCTGGCTGGTATTGATTGCTCAGCTAATGGCAAAAGCTTCTGAACAAAACTGCAGCTGCCAATTTGTAATTTATGACCATGAGTGCCTATTTCGGCCAACCTTACTACTAGTGGACCTGAGCACAGGAAGTGGGCAAAAGTCAGATACGGGGTTTGCTGAGCCCAACAGGGCAGCCCTTATCCACCTTGTGCCTTCCAGGTGTTTTGAACAGCAACTCTCGTTGCTGTGGCTGATGGGGGTTGTAGTACATAACATCTGGAGGGTACCATGTTGATGAAGGCCACAATAGGATTGATATAATTAAGCTCGGGCAAGGGTCTCAAATAGAACCCCCTGCACTTTCTTATAAAATTAATTAATTTAAACATTGTTTGGGGTTTTTTTGGTTTTTTTAAAGAAGACAGGACTGGGAAATGAGAGTGATTATGGGAAAGGTGAGTTTTAGCTTCTAAGGAACTAGACACTTGAGTCTTCCACATAGGAGAACTACGGTCACGGCACTGCTTTCTTTTACTTCCTTGGAATTTTCTCTCTGCAGAAAGCAGCTGTTTTGTGAGGCTGCATGTCAGAGGAAATGCACACTGTGTTCACAAGCAGCTGGCTTTGTTCTTTGTTCTTCCTTTTAACCGAAATAAAAGGGCAAGCAGATTGAAAGCGTGTGATCTTCCTTTGTGGGGAGGAGGAGAAAAAAGTGATGGCTGTAGAATCTCCATGAAATTACATGGATAAATTCCTAGGGAAATCAAAGCCTTGCACTTAATTCAACAGTGCAATAAGTTAAAAACCAGTAACCTATTTCTCTTCATTTCCTGTATCTAGAAATGGTAGCAGGCAATTATAATTTAAATACATGCACACAATATACTAAGGAAGTGATATTTGTCCATTATCTGTTATATTTACTAACACTAATTCCAGGCAGTGTGCACAAGATTACAGAATTATAGGCCACGGGTTTATAATAGTAGTGTGCGTAAAACATACTGCGCTGTATGTTGATATAAGGCTTGCAAAGACTTGTTTAACTGAAACAGAAATTACATCGAGACCTAATTACATGTTTTACTTCAGTAGTGTATGCAGAAACTAAGCACAAAGTCTAGCATTTGGATGTGAGTCTGCAAAATTCAGGTACATTTATATGAAGTTGGGGGAGGGGGGGGAGAAATGGGTGGGAGGGCAGCCAACACCCAGTCCCCCTCCCAAATCTTGACAGCCTGCTAGCTTTGCAGCAGCCACTGCGCTCTTTCTGATTTTGACTTTACCTCTTCTGCTCTGCCCATCATTTCCCCCACTGCAACAACACACCTACATTTCAGAAAAAAGCTTGGGTAAGGCTGATAAAAATACAAGCCAGCCTCCTTTCCCTTCCTCAACATCACTCTCTAGCCTCTGTCTGCATTCTTCCTGCCACAGCATCTCCTGTTTTTGCGGCCATGTTTCTGCTGCAGCTATTTTAAACTGCTGCCTTTTAAAAAAAGGATGGGCTGTGTTTGCTTCAACACAGCATGTGTCCTTTAAAACACACTGAACTGTTAAGTGCAAGAAAAGTGAGGAAAGGCAAAAGATCAGGCATATATGAGGGAAGGATCACTGATGAATCTGCATCAAAGAAGTCCCAGGACTTTCCCAAGGATGCCCATACAGGTAAAGAATAGGGTAGACAAGATCTTAATTGTACTCAGAGTCAGGCCAGCAAAGAAAGCAGACAAATCAGCAGATTTCTGCATCCACATCCACGTCCCTTTCAGACTGCAACATCAAAGTGGCAAATTCACTGGGTGACCTTGGGCCAGCCACTATTTCTCAGCCAAAGCTACCTCACGGGGTTGTTGTGAGGGTAAATTGGGAAGGAGAAACATGTACACCACCTTCAGCTCCTTGGAAGAAAAGGTGATATATAAATGTACAATTTTTTTTTCAAAAAAAAATTGCATGTATTGCCTGCTGTCACTCAAATTCAATACTTTTCATTCACACATTCTCTTGCCAGTCAAAAGGCTAAGCAATTAAGGCTGCAATCAGGGGCGTAGGAAGATGGGGGCGGTGGGGGCAGGGCACCCCGGGTGGCACGATCCCAGGGGCGCCATCGTGGCTGCCTGCCCCGCCCCCAAAACGTGTGCCCCGCCCCTGCATGCGGCGCACCCCACCCCAGAACGCACGCCACGTCCCTGGGGGCAGTGCGCCTGCCCTCTGCCCCCGGTGGCAGAGCATGAAGCTCCACCTCTGGCTGCAATCCTATTCCTGGGAACTTACCCCTGGGTAGACATGTATAAGATTGCACTAGTGCAGGGGTCTGCAACCTGCGGCTCCGGAGCCGCATGTGGCTCTTTTACACCTTTGCTGTGGCTCCGGAGCGGATACGAGGGGAGGAGGCGTCCGAGCCATGCGCCGCCTGAGCCATGCGGCGGCGGCGCCCGCCACGCCTGCCAGACACTCGCGTGGTGCCCACCGCCAACGGAGCACACAGCTGCGGTGGCGCGCTGTGCGCCTGCGCCCCACATGGCGCCCGCTGAAGTCCACAACTCCGCTGTGCGCGCGCGCTGTGCAAAAAGGACGCAAGGTGACGTTAGCAGCCCGGGGGAGCGTGGTCGGCCCCCTCCCTGCATCAGCCCCTCCCCGCCGCATTTCTGCAGCCAATAGGCTCACGGGGGGTGGGGGCGGAGTTATTTATTTTTTAAAACGGGCGCGCTTCTTCCCGCCCAGCAGCAGAAAAGGCTTGCGGGTTCGGAGTGCGTGTTTGCTGCTGCTGCTCCTGCCTGCAGCCTGCCTGTGGCCTCCTGCCGGCCTGGTCAGGAGATTGAGGTAGATGTATTAATCAATGGGTTGATTCAATATGAGGAAATTTTATAAGTTCACTTGATGGGAGCAACACACATGAAACCATACAGGTGTCCTAATAAGGGAGTCAGAGTTTTGCCCATTCCCAGTAATCAAGGCAGCCCAAACTCAAAGTTATTTTTATAATGACGAGGATGACATTGGGCCCTCATTATTAATTATTATTTACATCAGGCACTGATTTATGATTTATGGTACACTGGGGCCCTGATTAATTTTCTATGGCATTTTAGGGCATTGATTATTGGGCATAGCAAATTTTGCTATGGGGCCCTCATAGCCCCATAGCAAATTTTGCGGCTCCCAGTTTATTTTTTTTCTTCGGAAATGGGTCCAAGTGGCTCTTTTTGTCTTAAAGGTTGCAGACCCCTGCACTAGTGGTAATGCTGTTAATGCTCGTAAGAGAATCACTGATTCCAAACACGGCACCCTAAGAGCACAATATATCACAAAGCAGTACCTGCACAAGGCTTTTTTGTGTCCCCCCCCAATAAACTGGGTGTTGTTGTTCAATTAAAAAAAAACACGTTTTCATGACATTGGTCCAAGTAATGGAGTAAAGAGTGAAATATATAACATTTCACCCTTAACATAATCTTTCTTGTGGGTTTGGTCTCCATCACTCTACAGGTGATAAATTTAAGGTGTCATGTATATCAAAGTGTGAAAAAAGCTGTTTCGCAATTCATAAATACCACAAAGTGAAGGGTTTCTTGATATCTTAAGTGCTATTTAATGAATATTTCAGTACTGGCATTTCCTGAATAGACGGGGGGAAGGCAATTCTTTCATACATTTTAAAACTGCATTCCAATACATCCTCCCTCAGATGCATTTTTTTAAATAAAAAAAAACCCCAGTCATATTATAGTGCAATTACTTCAAGTTTACTGTTAATCATTATTCAGCCTAAGGTGTGCTCTGTATCGACATTGTAACACAAAGCCTTTTTGGGTGCCTATTGCAATCCATAACACATTAATTTGAGGCATATTTAGTTAAAATCAACTCAATCTGTGCTGCAATCTTCTGCATACTTATCAGAAAGCAAGAGCCTTCAAACTCCATAGGTCCTATTTCTGAATAGATGTGTACAGAACTGTGCCATTAATTCCACATAAGCATATTGTAAACTGGAGTGCAACATAGTTTATTCATGGCATGACCTCAATTCCTGCTGCACAGAATAATAATAATAATAATAATAATAATAATAATAATAATAATAAAGTGATAAAACATCAAACATTAAAAACTTCCCTAAACAGGGCTGCCTTCAGATGTCTTCTAAAAGTCAGATAGTTGTTTAGTTACAGAGCAGAGTTGCTCCATCTGCAAGTATGTTTTCTCAGATCACTTTCCTTGTGACTCTACAGCTTGATTCTGCAAGCTTCCTGGAGAGGCTGCCCCTTTGCTGTCAATGTATTTAATTGCAAATGTTTTCAGCAGGTGACTCAATTCCAGAGTCTACCTCTTTGCCATCATGGAAAGTTAAAGGAGAGAGATGTGAGTATTGTCAGGGGCCGGCTCTAGGTAGAGTCCCGGTGGCGTGAGGCGCCAGGGCACCAGGCTGGTAGGTGGGGCGCTGCGCGGCGAAGCCGCACGAAAGCCATGCTGCGCGCTGCGAGGGCGCCGGAGCGATCTCCACCCCTCAGCGCCAGGGCGCCCGACCTGCTCAAGACTGCCCTGAGTATTCTAACAGCCTTTCTAACATGCGAGTGGGTAACAGGAACCTCACTTTTTTCTTCTTTCCCCTTTTAATTATGCCTACACACAATTGCACTTCAGCCTTAGGGATTTTGGAAACTCCTGCTGGAATCAATTGGGTTTACTTCTGAGGAAACCTGGTTAGCATTAAGCTGAAAGCTAGCTGGCTGTCTTAACTGCAGAGCAATAAATCATGACATTGTGTTGTTACGCAAAGGGGATCATTATGCCCAGTCCTAAACTTTTATATGCTGGTGTGGCAGATCATTGTGTCAGGCGTTAAAGAAAAGAAAACAAGTTTGCAGCCTGAACTCAGTGTGTTATTGTTGTGTGCTAACCCTGAATGTCAAGCATAGTTGATTGTATATGGATTTCTTTTGCTGGTCCCATAATATCCCCAACCATTTTTCACAGAGATGTCTAAATCCTCTCCAAAGGCTTCCAAATGAAAGCCTCCCAATTCTCTCTAGTCATGTATCAACATCTGCCCATTGCTTTAGGCTGCCATCACATCTTGCATTTTTATTCTGTATTTTGTAATGTAGAAAAGGATGCTAAAGCAATGCTGGAGGTTTCTCTTTCAAATGTGCTAGCTGTCAAGGGAGTAACTGGAATTTCAACGTTAAGGGCTAGCTTAATTATTTTTTCCCATCAATGCCCTCACACCCTCCAAACTTTGATGTCTGTAAAGTGAATTCTCCTCCTTTCGTAACAATTGAGCTGGGAAGTATGGCTCACTTCAATCTTACTGTTTTTATTTTCTTCCATGGTTAAACTAGGAACTGTGTGGCATACAACTTGGACTTGGTTCACACAATATGATAAGGCAAACTAAGGCTGCATGTAATAGCAGTATATTAAATTTCCCCATTTCACTGTTAATTTCTGCATTGTATTTGCGCTTTCACATGACATAGAAGTCACTTCCAGAAATCTAGTGTAGGTTCAGCATTCATTTCCATACTAGTAATTACTTTCGGGGGGGAAATCTGTTTGCAATCCCATTATCCTGAAATATTGGGAGCGTAATGTGATGAAATTTAGGGAGGTATACTAGCATATGGTTCTTTCCTGCCACTTTCAGGGGGGGGGATCATTGGGGAACAGAAGCATGCATGTGCCGAAAGTGTGAAGGAGGGGCAACCCTGTCCAATGGTGTTCGTTACTGTGCAACACCAGGCCCACTGGTATGAATGAGATTTGGTGTGACATGCCAGAGTATCAGCCAAAAAGTTATAGTTCTGTAGCACAACAGGAACTTCAGTGTGAAAGGAATGTTAGAAAAAAGGACAGAAACCATATTATTATATCAGGATATCTGCTCTTTCTTCCTAGTGTGGCACACACATGCTCATCACTGGAACACTATGTGACTCTTTTTGCCAGAAAGAATCAGACAGCCTATGTTGCTTATTGTAACATGAGAACTGACATTTTGTTGTGGCTCCTTACTTGTGAAATGCCCTCCCCAGGGAGGCTCACCTGGCACCATTGTTACATATTTTTAGACGCCAGGCAAAAACATTCCTTTTTCATCAGCTCTTTGGCTTCTAATTCTCTATGGCCTTTGTGTGTGGGTGAGATGTTTTAATCTAGTTTTAAAAAACCAGAATTGCCTTTTAGATTTTTTTAAATGCTTGTTTTAATGTATGCATTCGCTTTTTGCTTAAAACATTGTAAGTCGCTTCGATTTGCTGTGGCCCAAAAGTGACTAATGCATTATAATAATAAATCTAATCATCACCATCATTATCATTCTGAAATGACTGAAACATTGTTACTCTTGAGATATCTGCCGATTATCACCGCACAGTATGAAGGCTGCCTGTTGGCTTTCCATGACTTCTAGGCCATGTGCTCCCTCTCCTGGAGAAGTATAAGGTCACGTAACCAGTCAGATTTAAACATTCACAAGCTGCTCATCATTTCATCCCCATTCATTCCAAAGTTAAGAGATAAAACACGCTACGTGCAGATGCAGAACAAAAGCCAGAAGTTGCATTTCGTCCATAAAGTATTGATTGAGCTTTGAAATGAGCACACACTCAACAAATATCTTATTCGGTGAACAACTCTCCCAGAAAGAGAAATGCATTTCTGTAATCATAATTATCTGGGATGGCAGATAGCAGAAACAGGACTATTCCTGGCTGGTAGGTTGATACCAACTTTAGCCTCCCCAGTCCTCTTCTGCACTTGGAGAACAGCAGCCTGTTGGAAGAGCCTGAATTGGTCCAGGGAGAGAGGCTAGCACAGAACTGGGACCTTTCCCTGGGCTTAAAAATGGCTAGCTATGCCATGGGTAATTTGTCCAATGTATTTTTAGCAAAGTATGTGATAGTTTTTGGCACACCACTTAGGTCTTTTTAGGCATCACTATGTGGACATGAGCTGGCCTGGAATCATAGAATCATAGAATCATAGAATCATAGAGTTGGAAGAGACCACAAGGGCCATCCAGTCCAACCCCCTGCCAAGCAGGAAACACCATCAAAGCATTCCTGACAGATGGCTGTCAAGCCTCTGCTTAAAGACCTCCAAAGAAGGAGACTCCACCACACTCCTTGGCAGCAAATTCCACTGCCGAACAGCTCTTACTGTCAGGAAGTTCTTCCTAATGTTTAGGTGGAATTTTCTTTCTTGTAGTTTGAATCCGTTGCTCCGTGTCCGCTTCTCTGGAGCAGCAGAAAACAACCTTTCTCCCTCCTCTATATGACATCCTTTTATATATTTGAACATGGCTATCATATCACCCCTTAACCTTCTCTTCTACTGCTCTCAAGCCAGGTGTCTCCCATCCTGTATTTGTGCCTTTCATTTTTTTTGCCCAAGTGTAGTACTTTACATTTCTCCTTGTTAAAATTCATCTTGTTTTCTTTGGTCCAGTTGTCTAATCTGTTAAGGTCATTCTGAAGTGTGATCCTGTCCTCTGGGGTGTTAGCCACCCCTCCCAATTTGGTGTCATCTGCAAACTTGCTCAGGATGCCCTCAAGCCCATCATCCAAGTCATTGATAAAGATGTTGAACAAGACTGGGCCCAAGACAGAACCCTGTGGCACCCCACTAGTCACTACTCTCCAGGATGAGGAGGAGCCATTGATGAGCACCCTTTGGGTTCGGTCAGTAAGCCAGTTGAATGGAGAATGCTCGGAATCACTGATCATATCAGGAAAATAGCAATTAATGTAAAAGTACAAGCAATGTTGCTTTTTCTGCATGGTCAGCAATACAGATAACCTTTTTTTAACATTCTGACTAGTCAAAATCCTTTTCATAGATATACTGTGGCTAGCACCATATATCCTGTGAATAATTCAAATGGGGCATCCTTCCATCACCAGGGTTTATGTCTTCAAAAATGCATTCCTAGAAAGATAGACAGTTGCGATTTGATTACTCTCAGACCATACCTTGTAGCTTTGGGGTCCCAAATGACAATGTCAGCATCAGAGCCCACAGCTATTCTCCCTTTCCTTGGGTACAGGTTAAATATTTTAGCTGTATTCGTGCTGGTGACGGCCACAAATCTGTTTTCATCCATTTTGCCACTATGCTGCAAAGAAACCAAAAATAGGCAAAGAAACCAAAAATAGGCATTAGCAAGGAAGGAAATACATAAGCCTATTGCAAGCAAACTCACCCTCTGTTGAGGAGTGTGGGTGAGATAACCTCTAGGCAGAAAATGTCAATATACAAAAATGTAAACTCCCAGTAATAAGCTGACGAACGCAAATACAGCACCTAAGGAGTAATTCTTTGTAACAGAAATATTCTTTTGGGGATAACAAGTTCAACATTGATAGCCTTGCTCCTTAAAACTATCTGTTCATTTGTGGAATGAACAAAGAGGCAGTGTGGTGTAGTGGTTACAGTGTTGGACTAGGACTTGAGAGGGTTCGAATCCCCATTCAGGCACGAAACCCAGCGGGTGACCTCATGGCAGTCATTATATTCCAGCCTAACCTACCTTACAGGGCTTTTTGCATGGATAAAATGGAAGTGGGGAGAGAGAGGTGTGCAAATCACCATGAGCTCCTTAATGGAAAGGGGGCATATTAATGTAATAACAAATAAACTGATCCAATTTGCTAGGCATCAGTCTCCAGAGTGAAAGGGATAATAAATGGATTTCAGTCATATGTTGTTCACTTATTCAGAAAGTTCACAGCCCCACCGTTCAGTATAACAATTCTCAAGTGAAAGAACAACAAAAGCAACAACAACAACACTGGTTCCGTAACAAACCAACTTACAGTTGATTCATAATCACCTATACCTTGAATCTAGTTCAGAAAGGAACTGCTAAACCAACAGAGTTCACATGAGACTGGTGTGGTGCAATCCAAAGAGCTAGTACAAGAAAACAGTTTTACATTTTGGAGCTACTGTAGCGTCCAAACAATCTTCAAGGCAGCCCCTTACAGATTATGCTAGAGTAGTCAAGTCAGACAGTTCCCAGAACATGTGTCATGGCAGTCTCTCTTCCAGTAAGTTTGTATCTTTCAAAGTATCTAGTTCAAGTCCTGTGCACTGCGGAGAGTGAAAGAGGTGTCTGAGCAGGGCTGTTTTGCGGGGCCGAGAGTCTGGGGCTTGAGAGTTGAGTCCGGAGAAGAGCCCGCCCGTCGGCTAGAGTGCTGCGGCGAGCTCCTCTGCTGCGGGCGGCTCTAAGCCGCGAGTTTGGGGTGACCGAGCCAATGAGACTCTGAGGCGGCTGGCTGGGTCCGCCCTCCTGCGCCCCTGGGATTGGGCAACCGGGAGGGCAGGTGGATCTTTGCACCCCGGCACCGCATATGCTTAAGACAGCCCTGTGTCTGAGGATTTAAGTACCTCCTCAGAGGCAGGTGGCTAACTTGTCACAGCTGCTTATATTGCTCCCCATTCTGAATGACAACAAAATAAATCCTACTCACCACTCCTTTTTCCCACACAACTGACATCCTGTCCTCCACGCCATTCACCCCATTGGGGATCTTGGTAAAATCATCCTTCCCCAAAGCCTTCTGGCAGATGTCAAAGGTACAGTTATCTGTCGCTGTCACAGTTAAGTCACCACTGAAAAAGAGAAACAATTCCAAGTTAGGCAAATCTGAACATTCAGAAACAGAGCTTGGTACAAATGATGGACAAAGAATCAACCACAAGATACTGGCTTGGTTCTCATGTTATAGCTTTCTGTGATCATGTAAACATTCTGGTTCTCAGCAAAGAGTTTGAACTTGCTTTGCACCTCTCCGGTCCTTTTAAGACAGCCCAGCTCAGCATGCCATCCAAATCTAGGATCATGGTTAAGGTCTTTCCTCCTTAACCTGTCATCATAGGACCAGCCTTGGCAATATGTAGCTGAGGATGTCCCTGTGCAGAGCAGCCACCATAGAGCAAACTGCCGTCTGTATCCACACAACAGACTTCACCAGTTGGCTGCCACGTGGCTGCTATTTTCATTTTGATCATTTACTTAAGCTGGTTATACCTTGCTTGGGAAGGGCTGTGGCAGAGTATCTGCTCTGCATACAAAGCATCCCAGGTTCAGTCCCTGGAATCTCCAGGTAGAGATGGGAGAGCCCTTTGGATAGCTGTTGCCAGTCAGTGCAGAGCCAGGTGGACCAATGGTCTGACTCAGCATAAGGCAGTTTCCTACATCCCTAAACCAGGCATCCCCAAACTTCGGTGCTCCATATGTTTTGGACTACAATTCCCATCTTCCCCAACCACTGGTCCTGTTAGGTAGGGATCATGGGAGTTGTAGGCCAAAACATCTGGAGGGCCGCAGTTTGGGGGTTCCTGCCCTAAACCATGCTGAGACTATATTTCCAAAGCGGACCACATGAATAAAAACCTATTTTGACAATAACAACTGCAAAAAAAAAATAATTAAAAAAATGAACAAAGCATTAGATGCACACAGCACAGTAAGTTGAAAGACCAGCAGAACACAGAAAAAAAAATAACATCACTCCATTATAAGATGCCTTCCAGAACAGAAATGTCTTCTCTAAAATGAGAAGTTAGCTTGAAGGAGAAATTTTCAAATCTGTGGTGCTACCACAGAGAGGACCCTGCCCAAGGTATCTTGTTGCACTCTTATTTGCTGAATGTTTGTGGCATGAAAACACAGACTGGGCCCAAATAAGGATGGCTAGCTTCATCTGTTTAATGGCTTTCTTGCTAAGGCATCCGGATGCTGCTAAGAAGTCATGCATGAGTATTTTACATGTACATTGCATTAGCTTACTTTGCCAAAAGATTCATCAGGAAGTCTGGAGTAGAAGG
This sequence comes from Zootoca vivipara, assembly GCF_965207765.1. Lineage (NCBI taxonomy): Eukaryota > Metazoa > Chordata > Lepidosauria > Squamata > Lacertidae > Zootoca > Zootoca vivipara. Next base: position 67,407,625 of record NC_142591.1, read on the forward strand.
ATCTGGCCTCAGGGGTGGGCCCATGACATGTGCTGCAGCATGGGACCATTCCTTATGCCAGTAGTGAGTGCCATCTGTTCCAAGGCCGGCAGCTATAGGCTCCCCATAAACAACTTTCCCTGGTGGAGGGGGATAAGAAAATGCATATATTAAGAGGAGCAAACTGACAATGCAGGCTTGCAATATTGCACAATGTACAGCTGGCTACAATATGGCAACATTTGGTTATCAAATAATATATATAAAAATATGGCAACATTTGGTTATCAAATTTTATATATATATATATATATATATATATATATATATATATATATATATATATAATACATAAAAGTATATACCCTGACCATCAGGTCCAGTCGTGTCCGACTCTGGGGTTGCGGCGCTCTATAGGCCGAGGGAGCTGCCGTTTGTCCGCAGACAGCTTCCGGGTCATGTGGCCAGCATGACAAAGCTGCTTCTGGTGAACCAGAACAGTGCATGGAAATGTCGTTTACCTTCCCGCCGGAGCGGTCCCTATTTATCTACTTGCACTTGGATGTGCTTTCGAACTGCTAGGTTGGCAGGAGCTGGGACAGAGCAACGGGAGCTCACCCCATTGCAGGGATTTGAACCGCCGACCTTCTGATCAGCAAGCCCTAGACTCTTTGGTTTAACCCACAGCGCCACCTGGGTCCAAATTGATAACCAAATTGATAACCAAACCACTTATTTGGTTATCAAATAATATATAAAATACATAAAAGTTATATATATATATATATATATATATATATATATATATATATATATATATACACACACACACACACACACACACACACACACACACACACACACACCAAATTCTGCCAATATGGGATTCTACAGGGCTCTATCACACATCGATCTTGATGTCTGTACTATGAAATGGTGTATAAAAGGATGATAACAGATTGGTCTTCTGGCCTAACAGAACTCTGATGGTGCAGGGTTCCTTATTGCAAGGCGGCTTCTAAGCCTGTTCACCTGAACAGGCTTAGAATCCCCCTTTCATGTCTTTCCCCCTACTACTTTAACCCCACATACATTCAATCCAAATATATGAGCAAGGCTGGTGGGAAACCCAGCCAGTTGGGTGGGGTATAAATAATAAGTTTATTATTTATTACAGAGAATCTAGAAACATGGGAGTTCTGGTGACCAAAGTTGAAAAAAAACACAGAGAAGTTAAATGCTGTATTATGTTCACATTTTATTCTAATGCCTGTAAATTTCAGATCTTGCTTGATGGTTAAATTAGTAGAGATATGGCAAAACAGTCACCACATGAATCCGCAGCAGCCCAGTGGCAGGAGTGCTGCAGCCCTTGAGAGATTGGTTTGTTTAGTTTTTGCAGGCAATAATTATTTCCCCTGCTCCCTTGTCTCCTCCTTTCCATTTTTGTCTCGATTAGTTTTTCTGACCTTACATTGAAATAAGCCCTGCTGGATTCATTGGTAGATTTACTGCCTAGTAAAAGTGCTTTTAGAATTGTAGTCTAAGCCTAGCTTGATAGGCAGGCATGAATGAATGCGTATGCACAAAACTGAAAAGTGGCAGCTGCAAAACCTGCAGAAAGTTACCCTAGACGATGGTGATGCAAATTAAATACCAAAAAAAGATTCTAAGCAGTTTACAAAGTATAAGGAATGGTTATATAAACATTAAAACATCCATGATCAATAATTGGGAGCCAGTGTGACATAACAGTTAAGAGTGGTGGACCTGGAAGATCAGGGTTCGAATTTCCTGCCTATGGTCTAAGGGCAAATGAGGCAGTCACACTGTTGAAGCTAAGCAAGTTTATTTCTGCTCAGCGCCTGGATGGGAGACCACCAAGGAACTCTATATATGCCACCTTAAGGAAGGGAAGCAGGATGTAAACGCACTCTGGTCAAAAATACGTTACAGTACTGGTTTCTGAAGCACTATTAATCCCCTGAAAAGCAAAGATACAATGGTACATACATTTGCCCTATTATCAACTCTCTAAAATGAAGATGTCTGTTTCCAGGCTCATCAGAGCCTATGGAAATAGCCATGAATTTAAAAAATGCCCAGCCCATTCCATTCTCTAGTAATCTAATATAGCCCTACCAACATTATTAGGGAGGGAGCCCCACTGAATAAAATGGGACTTCTTTTTGAGAAAGCATGCTTATGATTACACTGTTAATATATAAAAGCAACATCATTCTTGGGTCATCAGAACCCTTTTCCAAGTTCAGGAGGATCCATGTTGTCCCGTCTCTCTGCAATGATTCAGTGGGCAGAGGGGCATCAAAGTCAATTTAAGGCTTCAGTCAGTCCTTATACAGTAATGCCTGTGCCGTGTCAGAAAATACCTGTTTCGCCACTTGCATGGCTTCAGATTTTACTGTTTAGTTACATCACACAGCCAGACGGCTTGGGACCTCTTGGAACAAAGATGCAGAAATTTCTATGCCATTATTAATTTAAAAGATCACTCCTGAGACAGGAAAGAGGATGGCAATGTTCGTGCTTAATCACAGGTACATCGAGCATAATGGGGCCTGCATATCTGTAACTAACAAACTGAAGCCCCATTTGACAGATGCAGCCAGGATTTGGGTTTAGACACTGCTTTTACTCGTCAGCTAATTATTTTTCCTTCATTCTTTTTAAATAAGAGAGGTACTATGGCTTGAGGCTGTGTGGAAGCCATGATCTCTGACTTGGTTACGTGACAACTGCTTGGCTAGTGGTGATGCTTACTGAACTCACCATGCACTCAGAGCAGATGGCAGCTTGAGAAAAACCAGGCCCAAGTTCAGACTGAGGCAGAGAAACTCATCAGATACTTCACTGTTATTTATGTTGGCAGTTGTAGCCTAAATACTAAAGAAGCAGGCCCGCCTGGTTGGACTATTTATTTATTTTATTTATATCCCATCCTTCCTCCCAAAGCAGCTCAGGGAGGGCAGCAAACACACTGATGATAAAACTATTAGAACACCTGAAAACAAAAACAGTTATCCAATTTCCAGGTGTGCCCCTGGGAGGCCTCCCAAGGGTTGGGGAGCCCTGATCAATATAATATGCACTTTAACATCTACAGAATTGTTGATGTTGTGTACACGATTCAGACCGAGAAAACACGACACCATGCAAGAATTCTACCTTTCCCACTTCCAATGATTTTGGACTGCCCTGGGGTTTTTTTATTTTTATTTTGTGCTTTGACCTACATATTTTGGCTGATTTCACAGTTTCTTGTGCTTTTACAAAGTTGAAAAACGGAGGATGAGAAAGCGGGCGCCACAGCATTGCCAACAGTGGCATCTAGTGGACAAATACAGTGCAACATGGCACAGAAGAGATATTTCCTCAACTCACGGATTTAGTACTGTACAGTGGGCCAGATACTTACACAAGGGTTCGGATTTGGGGGCCCACATGCAAAGTCAGGAACCCTCAGAAACACACGCTGTGAGGCGGAGTGCACCCTTTTTACTGGCCTCCAAAAGTCCTCACAACTCCTTCCTACAGACCCGTAAGCAAGGCACCACCATGCTTATGCGCTGCCTTCCCAAAGATGGGTAACTGAGGCGCCGGGCTTGGTGAAGGAGGCGCAATAGGTCCGGTAGCGTCCCAGAGCCCTCACACTTCCTTCCCAAAGCTAGTCCCCTAAATGTTCCCAGAAAATTAGAGTATTAAAGTATAGAAGATTACCATAATAAAGTATAAGATTACCATAATAAAGGACAAAAGTGGTAAGGACCTAACAGAAGCAGAAGACATCAAGAAGAGGTGGCAAGAATACACAGAGGAATTATACCAGAAAGATATGGAGGTCTCGTACACCCCTGGAGTTTTATCTATTTCTGCCTGACACCCAGGGATGAAATGTCAAACCTTGAGATCTTAGTGGTACTGGTTCTGCAGCACCTCTGCACAATCTTTAAACACGCTGGGTCAAAAACACACCTTGCCTTCGTGCATCTGCGATCACCGTGGCTGCAGACTTGCTCATTACATGAACTACGTAGAGAGGGCAGTTCACCGAGTTCGCTATGGTGATTGCTCTCAGCGTGGCTTCAGCTTCCACTTCTTCGGGGCGACACAGTTGGTGCCCTTCTGGACCAGTTATTCCCAGGGATAACATCTTCTTTGCACCCTGCAGGCCAGCCACAGCGACACAGAAGTTAATGTTGCTACCAATGGAAAAATTAATGACTTCTCTGTAACTCTGGTCCAGCTATCCGAGTAATTAAAAAAACCCAATAAGTACAAGATTTGAAAATCATTTGTACTGTGATGGTTAGCAACTTACAGGTAGTTAGCTATAATTTATCAGAACAAATGCCTATGTGCCTTCAACATCACCATCTCCCACTAGCTCCATCTCTTCTAACAGCATGTTTGGTGAAAGTCTGAGAGGGAGTCTATGAACCATGGGCGTACCCAGGATCAAAACTGGGGAGGGGGGCACGCCAGCCACACCCCGCCACACCCCCAGCCACCCGATTGGCTGGCTGGTGATGACATGGCCGGGATCCCCCCAGGAGGCATGGTCAATGTTCATGCCCCCCAGAGGGGAGGGGGCCGTTTCCAGTCGTTGCCGAGGTGGCACACGGAGCCACCCGCACTTGCGCTTCTGCCTTGCCCGCTCCTTTACCAGCAGCAGTGACTAAAACGAGGCAGCAGCAGTGAAGCTGCCTCCGGCGAGGGAAACCTGGACCTGGACTTCAGCCCACATACATGCAAATGAAGTGCTGCGGAGCATTGTGGGGCAGCACTTTCTGTGCTGTGCTCGCTGTGACTTGAAGGAGTGTGGGCTGAAGTTAGCCCAGGTCCAGGTCCAGGTTTCCCTTGAAGGAGGCAGCTTCGCTGCCGCTGCCGCCGTTTCACTTCAGCCGAGCAGACCGAGGTGGAGCACAGCTGGCAGCGTCCCTGCCTGTTTTACCCTTTTTTGCTTCTGGGGGGCAGCTGCCCCCCCTGCCCCGCGCTGGGTACGCCCATGTTATGAACATTTGGCTGTGCATACATAGGCTCCTCTGGATGACAGAGCCCCAATAACACAGGGCTGCCAATCATATGAGAAGACAATGCACTTTCAGCTGAAGACATGTAGGCTGCCCCTCCAGACATTAATTGAATGTGGGAAGGTCAGGAGCGGCAGAGATGGCAGGACCAGGGGCACAGGAAGAGGGGGGTGATGGGAGCACGCCGCCCCCGGCAGCGCGATCCCGGTAGGGTGCCATCGCGGCTGCCCCCCTGCCCACGTTGGGCGTCATGCCCCCAGAACGTGTGCCATGCCCCTGCAGGTGGTGCGCCACACCCCCAAAACACGTGCCACACCCCTGCGGGCATCGTGCTCCACCCCCAGGATGCGTGCCAGCCCCGCCCCCGCCTGCTCTCCGCCCCCGGTGCCGGAGCTTCATGGCTGGACCAACATGTCCAGTTCCCCTCTGCCCTCTGTTTGTTAGCAAAAGATGTGTAATTTATGAATCGTTACAATCTTAAATACACAGGTATTGCTGCAATCTGTTGCAGGGTGGGTGGAGGAATGTTCCTGTGTCACCTTGGAGATAGATAATTACCTCTGCAATCAGATCCCCATTTTCTGCATGGACTTGAGCAATCGCACCAATTTGTTTGCACGTAGAAAAGGAAGAGTGTAACTCAAGATCTCCAACCATATAGACACCTTTATATGCCATAAACATCTTAAAGGAGTTTACACCCTTTTCCTGGGCTAGGATTTTCATCTCTTCTTTAACCTGAAAACAACAAAGAAATTGTTAAATGTTCAAACCTCACAATATCCTCTTGAATTTATTCGGCATCAAATCCTACCATCTGATTGGCTAAATTATTTGAGTGTATTATTTGACAGAGATATTTTTACTTGATTGGCAGAACACCAAATTTTCCCAGGATATTCTTCAGGAGACAGTAAGATTTCTCTTTGAAATGTTGTAACCGATAATTACCATATGCAATACTTTAATGACATGAAATAATTCCCGTAGGGACTCTTTTTTGGTTATGTATTTTTGGAATTCTTGTTTATTATGAAAGAGATGAGCTATTACAGTATCGTTCAATTAATTTTTTAATAATTAAATCACTTTTAAATAAGCTTTTTTTAAAAAAAAAATCCCAGGACTAAATCCTCTGGCTACTTTAGCACACCCATCTTGGAAGGCTTCACCCCTGGGCTCCTGAGCATGGTGAAAATTTAGTTTATTACATGTATATATCATTTCACACATCCAAAAGTGTCCTGAAGCAATTTAAAGTTATGAAATACGAAATACATAAAACACTTCACTAAAAGAATACAGATACAAAATACTAAGGGTTGTAGGTAAAGAAGTTGTCCTGTTCACGCAAGCTTGTGAAACTATTTATGTATGCTACTACTGTGGCCCGTGTTTTGTTAGTCCCAAAATGGAAAACGAGTGAGGTCCCATCCAAAGAAGAATGGCAACTTAAACTGATGGAATACGCGCAGCTTGCAGATTTAACATACAGAGTAAGAGAACAAGAAGAATGTATGTTTAAAGAAGTCTGGAAAATGTTTACCGAATATATGGGTGAAAACTGTATTCATTTAAAAATGCTGCTAGCATTAAGATAAGTTCAACAGTGAAAACAAGTTTTGATGGATGTAACAATGGATTACTGCATGGTTTAGTTCATGTAAAATATGCAGGGATGTATGGTACGGAAAATGAAGGAGAAGAAGGGAAGTCATTGATTTAAGGTTGCTTAAATGAATATTTTGAAACATAAATCAGAAAATTTAATAAAATTACACACACACACACAGAGAGTGGTACCTCGGGTTACAGATGCTTCAGTTTACAGACTCCGCTAACCCAGATATAGTACCTCAGGTTAAGAACTTTGCTTCAGGATGAGAACAGAAATCGTGCGGCGGCAGTGGGAGGCCCCCTTAGCTAAAGTGGTACCTCAGGTTAAGAACAGTTTCAGGTTAAGAACGGACCTCCAGAATGAATTAAGTTCTTAACCCGAGGTACCACTGTATATATATAAAGAAACATAACCCTCATGTCAAATCTGTTCTAGCAAGCAGGCAGAACCCCTAAAAGAAATCTGTGGAGTGTGCAGGAATGAGAAGAGGGAGGGGAAGGACCACTGAGCAAGCAAAAGTCCATGGGTGAAGGCAGCAACTTCATCTCACACAACCCATCATGTTTTCGTCCAAAGAAAAATAACAATCTAAAACAGCACAAAATATGTACCTCGCCCACACAGAATGAACACAAGTAGCTGCAAGAAGCAAGAAGCAAGAGGAAGGGAGGCAAATTTGAATGTGTCACAACTGGGCCCTTGGTCACTTGGCAAGAATGCCACACACACCCTTTTCCATGCAACTCGTGGCATCTGACCTTGGCACATGTTGGACACACATGAAGGAACAAATATGCTACTGGCCTCCTGCTTACCTTGTCGCTCCACCACGTGACGGCCACATGAAGTGCATAATCGCAGCAGACTTTGGGATCTGCCCAGCTTCTCCATCTCTCATAGGCTTCAATGAGAGAACAGCCTTTCTGAGGTATCGCAAAGTCAATGATCATTGTCGTGCCTCCTGCTACAGCAGCCTAAAAGAAAAAAGAAAAAGAGATTGGCCATGATGGAAGTGTGGCAAGGTTCAACTTTCTCCTGATTACCCTTTCAGTCCCTTGCAAAATATGAGAGGCTTAAAATTCAGGCGCTGTTGAAGTATTAGTTTCAAAACTACAATTCCCACCATGCTCTGTCTCACAATTTTATGCTATTGTAAAGAAAGTAAAGCGTCACGACCATCCTCACTTGTTTGTGTCTGTGTGTGAGTGTGTGATAGGAGAGAATCAATTTTCTCATTTTAGCTGTAGCTAGTCAAGCCCAGGCTCACTGATTATTGGGAAGCTTGGAGGTTGACTAAGTAATTACTGTATATGAGTTATACAATTATATAGGTGAAAGAAATTTTTTGTTGTGCTGATGGTAAGCACTGGAAGGAGAGACTAAAGTGAAGCATACTGGATACCATGGATTCTGACTTCTGGGAAGGGAGTTTGGGGAAAGGCATCTTGCAGAATGGTGGGGGAAGGATATTAACTACAGGAATCATAGAATCATAGAGTTGGAAGAGACCACAAGGGCCATCCAGTCCAACCCCCTGCCAAGCAGAAAACACCATCAAAGCATTCTTGACATATGCCTGTCAAGCCTCTGCTTAAAGACCTCCAAAGAAGGAGACTCCACCATATGTTAAATACTTTGAATAATTGGTATACATATAATTGACAGACAGAGAGGCAGAAGTACCTCCATTTTATTTTATTTTTTCTATTTTCTCTGTTAGAAGTCCTTTATCTTGGATTGAAGAAGACACACACAGGAAGGCGATAGTTGGGAGAAAGGTGGTCCCTGCAGGAAAGGCAGGGTAGAAAAGTCCTCTCCTTTCTTCTCATTCCTTGGTTTCCTTTATTACTTTTTGTTATTTAGATCAGTTTGATTTTTTATTGTATTTTATATCAAAAATTTTCAATAAAGAAACACTTATTTAAAAAGGTCCTGTACTAATTCCGCCGTGCAGCTAGTTCTGTGAGTGTTGGCTGTGGTTTCCAGGCTACTGCTTCTTCTCAACAAACACAGCTGCAAATGAATGGATCTTAGAGTGCAAATATGTGGCTTTAGTTGCAGCAAACATGAACCTAACATGAAGTGCACTTCACCGGAGAACCTTCAGCAACATAATACACTGGAAACAGGAGCATGCATGTGTTGCACGTGGTATGTGTGTCTGTGTGTGTGTGTGTGTACAGGCCAGAGGTTTTGTGCTGCACCAAAGATCCTGATGGAAAAGTCTGCAGCATTGCTGAGCCTCATCAAGCAGACGGTATGCAGAATGTGGGGGGAAAGGGAGCCAGAAGCACCTTAGGCACACAATTAAGCAGGAGCTGTTTCCCTAGTGCTGGCTGAGCTGGAAAAACAAATCTGTGTATCAGCAGAACAATACTGGAGGTGGAAGTGATGACTTTGAAATATGGCACCTGCAATACCGAGGAGCGTTGCATTAGAAACCAAAGCCCCTTGGGATGCTTGCTGAGGAACCCATTTGAAGGGGCAGGAAATATATTTCTCCAGAGGCAGGGCAATAGTGTAAACAAAGGAGTGGAGACGGCATACATAACCTGCAGGCGACCCCAAAATTACTGAGGGCAGCTGGTGAAGAGTGAAGAGCATGATAATAAGAGGGGAAAGAACTGAAAGCGTTTTAAGGGACTAAAATCAAGTAAGAGAACTGCAACGGCAGATGAATCTCAGGGTTAATGAATGCAGAATAATGGTGACGTGGACTGTTGATTTCTTAATGGAATGGCCTGAATCGCCTAGGGCAGTGTTTCTCAAACTAAGAGCCAGGTCTCACCCAGACGCATAGCGGGGGGGGGGGGACATGATGGGCGTGGGGCGCCCCAGGCTCCACTCTCTGCCCCTCGCCTCCCCGTGCCGTACGGACATACGCAGTCCGTGCAGGCTGTCCCGCGAGCAGCAGCCTGTAATGAGCCGCTGTGTGCGAGCGGTGGCCCATGGAGCAGCTGTGCGTACTGATTGCACATGTGCAGCATCCTGCATGTGCGCACTCCATACAGGGAGGGGGAAAGGCCACAGGAGGGGCTGAAGGAAATTTTCTGTGGCATAAAAGTTTGATATTGTTATTAATCACACATGAACTGGAAATAGGGAGGAAATGGGGCAAGAGAGGAAATCGTTACAGGAGGAAGAAGTAAATATGTGAAAGGAGCAATGAGGAGGCATGAATTACCCTGGCAGTTTGGGTGGGTTAAGCTAGAAGTTGGGTGTGGAAAGAATGAGAGAAGAATTGACAGAAGATGGGGGGAACATCTTTTGAGGCGTGTAGGGACAGATAAGGGAAAAGGGAAAAGCTGTCTCCACTTAAGAGCCTCTAAATCAGGCATCTCCAAACTTCGGCCCTCCAGATGTTTTGGACTACAATTCCCATCATCCCTGACCACTGGTCCTGTTAGCTAGGGATCATGGGAGTTGTAGGCCAAAACATCTGGCGGGCCGCAGTTTGGGGGTGCCTGCTCTAAATCAACAAATTGAGTGAGAAGGCTGTCACAAGACCTCCAGAGCAAATGCCTGAACTTCGCATGAGGGAAAGCTGAGCTATGGAACTCCCTGCCACCAGGAAAATGCTGTGGCAAACCATTCAGCAATGGTTGAGATGGATTAGATATCAGTAGAAAGTGATGTCAGGAACTGCCACCGGTTATGCCAAACTCTGCCTTGACCATTTTGTGGCTGGTGGGCCTCTGTAATACTGAGTTGTCTTTTAACTGAACCTGGGGGTTGAAATGGGCTGGGGTAAGCATCCCTAGGGAGAAGGGGGTTGGGGGGACCATTCAAAGCCACTGTCCAAAGCCAACAACACACATACCCATAGCCTTTCTATCGGAAATGACAGGTGGAAGGGCTCCAATTTTTGGCTTGGCTGACAGGGCCAAACAAAAGTTGTAGACCCATCCCTTGGTTGTGGGTGGGTGTGTCTCCAGTTTAGGATGGGAGAGTAAGGAAAGGTTGAGGAATAAAGCTATTCTCTGCTACTCCTGGAAAACCAAGCAACCCCCCCCCCCCCGGTTACAGCTTTTAGCCAAAATTCTCTGTGTTTCAAAGTAATATTCTTAAATGAGCATTGCGCAAAAGCTCCTGGATGTTTAGTCAGCAAAGGTTTCTGGGCCACGTTTATCAGTCTTGATGCACCTTTTCATGCTGATTTCCTTTTTAAGTAAGATTTTATTTACCAAAAAATTACTTTTTAAGTAAGATTTTATTTACCAAAATCCAGTCTTCTGATGTCATACAATCAAATAAAAAAGAGGCATGTAAGCATTTTAAAGGAAATATGCAAGGGAATATCCATCCTTTCTCTGCCCTTTAACCTCATCGTGTCTCGTTAGATATATATATTTATATCTGCAGACAGAGGTATGCCATACTTTTTATTTATTAGACCAAAAGCAAACATTAAATTCACTTTTGCAATAGGTGTTATATGAAACTGAGCCCTCTGATCCTTTCTAGTTATTTACTCTGCTTTTAAATGATTAATCTGGGGAATGTTTACATGTTAAGAAATTACATAGCCAACACTCAATGGGGGGAAGGCCAAAGACTGCAAATCTGCCAGTTCTGCCACTTTGAACAATAAATCACTTATTTTAAAGTCTACCAAACGGATTCAACAGCTTCCAGGGATCCTTCCATTTCTGGTACAAGATTTATTTCTTTGCTGAATTATTATAAATAATATTAAAAAGGTAAAGGTAAAGGGACCCCTGACCATCAGGTCCAGTCGTGACCGACTCTGGGGTTGCACGCTCATCTCGCATTATTGGCCGAGGGAGCCGGCGTATAGCTTCCAGGTCATGTGGCCAGCATGACAAAGCTGCTTCTGGCAAACCAGAGCAGCACATGGAAACGCCGTTTACCTTCCCGCTGTAGCGGTTCCTATTTATCTACTTGCATTTTGACGTGCTTTCGAACTGCTAGGTTGGCAGGAGCTGGGACCAAGCAACGGGAGCTCACCCCGTCACAGGGATTCGAACCGCTGACCTTCTGATCAGCAAGCCCTAGGCTCAGTGGTTTAACCACAGCGCCACCTGGGTCCCTTTATAAATAATATTACTGACCCTTAAAATAAACTTTTTTTTGAATGGCACTTACCAGAGCAAAACATGGAACACTAAAGTATTTTGTTACTCTGCAAACTGCAACAACCTCTTTCCTAAACTTTGGATCTTTACGTTTTTGTTATTGTGACTGGCAGTATACAAATTTAATAAATAATAGCAACAATAACTTTTATAGACAAAGCAGATGTTTTTGCAAGACGTTTGCTCCTTGACCAATGAGCTGTGTGTGGCTTCTCAGATACCAGCTGCAAATCAATTAATATACAAGTGCGCACAGCAGGGCAATAAAAACATGCATCTACTACATGTTTATTTTATGTAAACATTTATACATAAAATATACATTTATTTTATTTTATTTTATTTTATGCTTTTATTTTAGATTTAAGAAGGCCATGTGAGAAAATTCTGGCACTTTCCCCATTATTTGAGTCAAACATCTGCTTTGCATGCAGAAAGTTCCAGGGACAGGATCAGTTCCCTTGTACTGTAGTTTGTTAAGGGTTGCTGGGAATTTTAACTGGAGGGTGGGGTTGGATTAACTACACAGTGCAGAAATCTTTGAAGGGAAAACTCTGCTCCCAAAGTGCTTCGAAGGTACAGTGCATACACCAGCTCACTGTGGGAACAGTGGGCTTTTCCAGATCTAAGATGTACCTGTTCCACCTGTACATTTGTAAATAAAATCTACCGTTAGAAAATGCCATAAGCATGTGACCTCCTTCCAAAAGAAACTAAACCCAGGAGAGTATTGTGCCCTTAGAACTTCTGCTTGTGCAGTGAAGTGGTTGACCACAACGGCAATCTCTTCACTGTGTAGGACTGCAACAAGATATATCCTTGTTTTCTCAGGTTTTCTTTAAAGATGGGCCAGTTTAGGGAAAATATCATGGTCCCCCTAAAGAGCCTAAATCCTTCCTAATTTGCTTACTGCTTTGCAACTCTTGCAAACTGATTTGCATTTATATAAATTTGCGTATGTGTCTTTGTATGTATAAATGTGTGTATGTGCATGTATACATATCGTGTCATATAATGGCACAAGCAATCATGACATTATATCTTTCATAGTGTACTGTACTGTTATGTAAGGGATATAATTAACAGAGATGCTAACATGATTTAAGGCAGTGGCAAGTCGGGGGTAGACCAGTGGCAGAGTTTCAAGCTCCAGTGGGGGAGGGTGTAGAGCAGGCGGGGGTGTGGCTGGCGCACATCCCGGGTAGGTAGGTAGGTAGGTAGGTAGGTAGGTAGGTAGGTAGGTAGGTAGAAAGCTCTAACAATTCTCTTGCTTTTGTTGTAATCTCAGAGTTTGTGGGTAGACATTCTCGTCCATGTTTCATTTTGGTTAGTGCACCTTGTTCATTCCTATTTGCTTTTTATTTCTTGGCATAAACCACACACAAAAAAATTTCAGCAAAGAGGATCAAAAAAAGAAAGGAAATCTTTAAATTTTGAATAGCTGGGAGTAGCAGGAGCCCTCACCCATGGCTTCCACAAGGGCTCAATTTGCCTCACAGTTCGCCATGAAATCTATAGACAGCGGAGCTACACAAATATACTATTTACATAAGCACACATCAGTGGACAGTGGATTTGCTCCTTTGTGTAACTTATGTCAAACTTTCGCTGACCCTGGAATATCCTTGCCAGCTGGCAGATGTTTTACTAACTTTGCTAACAGTGGGGTTCCTTGCTGTTTATTTTAACGTCAAACCTTATTTGATTTTAGATGAACTGTTGACTTTAAAGGTTAGTGGCTCTACCTTATCCAAATGTCAGACTGATTTCTCAATGCCCAATATGATATTAGGCCTGTTCAAGCCTACATGCATCTGTGTGGGCAGGGGTGTCTCAGCTCCCCATGACCAATGGTAAGGAATACTGAAGGGACCTGTACGCAGAAGCACCTGCATGCAGGTGGGAAGACTGCATTGCAATATACAAAACCTGCCATCTCCCATTCCCCTCCTCTCCCCCAAATTTAGATGCTTTCTCGTGGATATTGCTCACTTCTGGGTCGAGATCATGGAAGCAGGATCAGGAAAGCCCAGCTGCAGCCAGAGCTGCTCCATTATAACTTCAGTAACTTGAAAGAGATGCAAAAAGCCATCTAATCCAAGGCCCTGCTTCAAAATAAAATCATATAGGGACTCAACCATACTTTTGCTTGCCCCACCGCTTCCCACACAGTCCGAGGAAACCCAGTCCTTAACTGTGGAATCAGAGCAAACGACAACTGAGGTTTTTTTCCAGATTGATGTTTGCTATGATTTAGTGCTAAGGAATGGGTTTTTCGAGGGAAAGCAGTGGGGGAAAGGCAAAACTGCTCAGGCAGTGGAAAACCACTCAGACCTGTGCTTTCCAGGGACAGGACAAGCAAAGTGGGGGAAAGCCCTAGATCTCTGCTGTTGGCCTATGCAATCCAGGCTAGAGTGTGTGTCACGTGCATAAGGCAGGTGCACTGCTGAAGGTTAAGACTTGCTGATGGAATTGCATGGTGTCCTTTTTCTTTGCTAAACTTCTGCTGCAGTTACATTCCTGCTGGGACCGATAGTTCAAGACATGGTGCTGTTTCCTTTGCTCCCATAGAAAACTCCCTTGCTCCACGGGACAGCTTGCACTGCTTGGGCCATTGGGTGAAATTCCTTTGCATACACAGACACACTATCAGAAGGCATGGTGATGGCCACTCATTGCACACTTTTAAAACAAGAGTTGACCTGTCAATAGCTATTAGCTGTAGTGGCTAAACAGAACCTCCATGGGAAGAAGCAGTAAATACCGTAATTGAATTCTGTACTGTTTGCTAGGGCAGTGTTTCCCAACCTTGTGCCTCCAGATGTTTTGGGACTACAACTCCCATCATCCCTAGCTAGCAAGACCAGTGGTCAGGAATGATGGGAATTGTAGTCCGAAAACAGCTGGAGGCACAAGGTTGGGAAACACTGTGCTAGGGAATAAGAAAGCTTATTGCCTTCATGCTGTTTGTGGGCTTTTCTGGAGAAATTTGATTGGTCAATGCAAAAAAACAAAAATAAAACCTGAACTAGGTGAACCAGCAGGACTTTTGGTTCTGTGATTATATCACACGGTTTAAGGCGTCTATGTGTGTTTGGAGCCACGCTCTTGAATACAAGCTCTCCTTATACTACTTTCCTTTTTGAAATGTGCGAATTATTTTCCATATTTACAGCAATGACATCAATAAAGGAATGCTTAGCTTGTTTAATAGAAAGGCTTACATTATGCAGGCAATGAATCTTTCAGCATGTGTGTTCGTGTGTTAGAGAGGAAGAGAGATCCAAAGTAAATTTATTGATCTACGTTTCTTTGGAAAACTTTGGGTCAACCCATCATCCCAGTCAATCAGTTTAAAAGAGCAAAGTCAGCAATCCTACCCTATGTGTCAAGGCTGGCACACCAAACAATTATAAAATATTTTTGGAGTGCTTTGGTGACCCTTGAACTCCCTCAGAAAGTTATCCAAAGCATTCTGACACTGTTTCTTGCAACAGAATAAAAATTAATAACCACCCTCTCCTGTGCAGAAAATCCATCGGAAGTTAAGTGCGTACCAAAATACAAGACAAAGCACAGAAAACAGCAAATTCAAAAACCCACTTGGGTTCATCCGGGGTGGGGGACGGGAAAGCAAAGCTATGCTTTGAAGGAGAGGAAAACTGAAGAGGGAGAGCACCACACAACAGGGGGCGCCGATGTGGTGCCCACTGTCACAGCGGCACCCTTGTGGTGTTCCCCTGGCACCTACAAAACCTCACTGCCAAGTGAAGAAAGATTTTAAGAACTTGTTCCTTCCCTATTTGTCTTTTGAGGGCAGGCCCTAGGTTTGAGGGGGGCCCCAGGCAAACACACTTTGCTTGGGATGCCTCCTCTTTTGGTGGGCTCTGGCATCCTCACCTGGCAACAATGGTTGTAGAAGGGTCATTGGTCAAACATCTGCTTTGCATGCAGAAGGTTCCAGGTTCAATCCCCGGCACCTCCAGGTAGAACTGACACAGATTCCTAGCCTGAAACCCTGGAGGGTTGCTGCCGATCAGTGTGAACAATACTGAGCAAGATGTTCCAATAGGTTTGCATAAGGGAGCTGCCTATGTTCCTACTGGGGCTGATAGCAGCTGCACTGGCTGGATGAGATCTGTCATTTTAATTTCTAAGCACAGCCATGCTGTATCACTGATGAACGAAAGTGGATTGTGTGAGCCTTTGTGGTGGCAAATAGCAAGGCTGGAAGGACAAACAGCCACCTTCTGCTACTTAGTGGTCTGAAAATCTCACTGCCTTTTCTCTGTTTCAGGGCATGCCTGATAACCACTGATCTTGTTTAAACAACTATATGGACTGCCTAATATTATTATGTACAGTATGTTTGAATTAGGATAGAATCATAAGTGTTGGAAGGGACCCTGAGGATCATCTAATCCAACCCCCTGCAACAGCAGGAATATGCAGCTGTACCATATGGGGATTGAACCTGCAACCTTGGCATCATCAGCACCATGCTCTAACCAACTGAGCTACTGCCAACATCAACTGTGAGGCTTTCATTTTCTCTCTCTTTAATTATAATTGAAATTTTCTTTTTCTTTTTCTTTAAGGGCACTGGTGGAAATGAAAATGGAAGCGGTGCCTGCTGGTGCTGCTGAGATCTGCTACTCAAGACTGCAGCCCCCTACACAGCGAAGCAAGGCAAAGCTACATGCAACTGAATTAGAATGTAATAAGAGCCTGCTGGAGGGACCCAGGTGGCACTGTGGGTTAAACCACAGAGTCTAGGGCTTGCTGATCAGAAGGTCGGCGGTTCAAATCCCTGCAACGGGGTGAGCTCCCGTTGCTCGGTCCCAGCTCCTGCCCACCTAGCAGTTCGAAGGCACATCAAAGTGCAAGTAGATAAATAGGAACCACTCCAGCGGGAAGGTAAACGGCATTTCCGTGCGCTGCTCTGGTTCGCCAGAAGCAGCTTTGTCATGCTGGCCACATGACCCAGAAGCTGTCTGCAGACAAATGCCGACTCCCTCGGCCTATAGAGCGAGATGAGCGCCGCAACCCCAGAGTCGGACACGACTGGACCTGATGGTCAGGTCAGGCCAGTGGCTCATCTGTTCTTACAGTGGCCAAGCAGAAGCAGGACCCAAGCACAAGAGCACTCTCCCCTCTTGTGGTTTCCAGCATGGCTTTATCCTCCCAAATTTAAAGGTGATTGTTATCACTGCCTCCTGTGGCAGTGGGTTCCATAGCTTAACTATGTGCTGTGTGAAGAAATACTTTCTTTTATCTATCCGGAATCCTCCAGCATTCTGCTTCATTGGATGGCCATAAATTCTAGTGTTATGAAACAAGGAAAAATGCATCCGGGTCAAATGTCATATGTACTATGGTCCTCAGCAATTAAATTACACAATCTCTGGTTGAATATATACCCACAGGACAGACACGGACTGGCCACCAAACTGCAGGCCTCTTAAATGGCTTTTGAAAGCAGCTGCTTTGGCGATACAGAGAGTGTGTCATTCAAAACAAAACAAAAATGTGGGGAGAGAACCACAGTTTTTAAAAAGTGCCTTCCAACATGCTTCTCTGGATTAGGCTAGACAGTTTACTTTGTTATTTGAGGACAGCATCTTGATGCCCTTAACAGCTGCCTGAGAAACAGAAGCTGAACAGGTGCAGCTCTTTGCATTACTGTTATCACTACTCCTGGAAATGCCGCAGCTGTTCAATTTCTGTCCATCACTCAGGAATTAGAAGCGTGGAGTCCCTGTTGGGGACACACACACATATACACATGCGACACTACTATGGATTGAGGCTTTTCAGTTCTAGATCACCTCTTTAAATATACTTATATGTGTATATAGATATAAGTTTATACAATTATGCATGGCTTGGAGAAAATGAGCAAAGAATAGTTTTTCTCTGTCTTGTAACACTAGAACTCAGAGTCATCCAGTGAAGCTGAGTGTTGGAAAGTTTAGGACAATAAAATAAAGTAATTCTTCACGCAGCGCATAGTTAAACTGTGGAACTCACTTCCACAAGATGCAGTGACTGTCACCAACCTGGAAGGCTTTAAAAGAGAATTAGACAAATTCGTGGACAATAAGGCTACAAATAGCCATGATGCTAGGCTCGACCTCTGCATTGGGAGGCAGTAACGCTTCTGAATACTGGTTGCCGGAAACCAGAGGAGAGGAGAGAGCTCTTGTGCTTGGGTCCTCCTTGAGGGTTTCTCTCACAGATATCTGGTTTGCCACAGGTATTGGGGATGAGGAAACTGAATTAGGTGGCCATTGGCCTGATCTAGCAGAGCTGTTCTCATGTTCTGATATACACACATTGGTTGGGGGAGGGATTGTCAGAAAAGTACAAATAGTGATAAAAGTATCTGATTAACTCAGTTGGGGGAGAAATCTAACAAGATTTTAAGTATGTAGGACCAATTGAATCTTTGGATGAAAGTGGTACAGTAGTACCTCGGAAGTCAAACAGAATCTGTTCCGGAAGTCCGTTCGACTTCCAAAGCGTGGCTTCTGATTGGTTGCAGAAAGCTCCTGCAGCTAATCAGAAGCTGTGGAAGCCTGGTCAGATGTTTGGTATCCAAAAGAAGGTTCAAAAACGGAAACACTGAGTTCTGGTTTTCGATTGTTGGGGAGCCAAAACGTACGAGTTCCGGGGTGTTCCGGGGTGTATATAAATTTAATAAATATTAATAATAACTGACTTGCAAGGCCAAGCTAACTGTCAAGTTCATCAGCACATCTTCAGGCTGGACATGTCAAGCAAATCATGGGGTGTGGTGGGGCTGAGAAAAAGCTATTGCTGGATAGCCATTGTTTGAAGAACTAGAGGTGTTAAAATAGGGAGGTATTATTTGTTAATGTGTAACAGATCTCAGCAGTTCAGTAAAGTTATGTGAAGAACTGGCAACATGTGTTCCAATTGACTGATCTGTAGCCATTAAATTCTAGGAAGGAAGTTCTATGCAAACATTTATCAGGTCCTGCAAACGTGTGGGAAGTGATCTTTCAAAGTGTTGATATCAGGACAAATCCCAGTTATTTGGACTGGAGATAAGGAGCAGAAGGCTTTGAGGAAAAGAAACACTGGGTTGCTAAAAGGCAGATTTTAAACAGAAAGGAGGAGGAAGGGAGATATCTGGACGTTAGGACTTTTTATGAATTTGCAATATCCTCCATTCTGTGCCACCCAAGGCACTTCCAGATTATCTTGTTTGTTGAGCATTTATCCTAATCCGCTTCCAGAGGCTAAATAACTGTCCCATCAAAGCAAGTGTTTCCCCAAACTTTCATGGGAAGTGGGTTTGTTGTGCAGGGCACACCAAGCAACTATAATCGCACAACATGAATTTGCCGGGACGTGATTGAATCTGACCTGGAATACTGATAAATCTGGAAGTGCCTCCAGAAAGGAGGAAGTTCAACAAGCAGAGGCTGCCTCACAGGTGTCTCTCATTTGCTCACTTGGGCCACACAGCTGGGCCTTACTCTCCCTGCTGCACCACCCCAAGAAAGAGGGTGAGCAAACAGAGAGCCCTGTGGAACGCCCATCCATCAGATGTCAAGGAAATAAAACAGCAATAAAATTATATACACACACTACGCCGAAATTGTGAAATTGACTGGGAAAATCAGAAGCCAGGAAGAGAAGAATTTTAAGAAGGAATGAGAAAAAAATGTATTTAAGAGAACACTGTAAAGAACTAAAAACTTTGGCAGGATTTGAGTAATGCTTGCAATTTACGAGAAACTATTGAAAAAAAGGATTGTTTTTCTTTATAAATTAGAGAAAATAAGGGAAGCAGTTGGGAAAAAAAGATTGATAATGGTAACCATGGAAGGGCAGAGAGAAGTCAAAGGATTCAGGGAATCCTAAATGATGTGGATGATTTGTTTGAACACACACACACACACACACGAGAGAGAGAGAGAGAGAGAGAGAGAGAGAGAGAGAGAGAGAGAGAGACTTTTAAATCGATTTTTCATAAACCTTGTTAAGTGTAGCTTACAGGTAGGTAGCCGTGTTGGTCTGAGTCGAAGCAAAATAAAAAAATTCCTTCAGTAGCACCTTAAAGACCAACTAAATTTTTATTTTGGTATGAGCTTTCGTGTGCACGCACACTTCGTTGTGTGTCTGTGTGTATGTATGTATGGATGGATGGATTTAGGTTTGATGAGGCCCTAAGCTACTGAAAGTAATGGGGCCCTTTATATTTCCAGCTGTCCTTTGTCAACAACAAATTGTCGCTGGTTTTTTGTGTTGAATATATGCTATAATGTAATTTATAGACCTAACAGGTATCTAAAGCCATATGCACATAACAAATAGGAGCCTACACAACACGGAACACTGTTGCTGTATGTATGTTTTATTTTATTTGGTTTTTATCTTATATTTTGAAAATGTACACCCAGTTTTTTAATTTTTTTTGGGGGGGGGGCCGAGAGAGTGGGGCCCTAAGCTTGTTTAGCTTATAGGTAAATCCGGCACTGTTACAATAAGAAAGACAATAATTACCTTTGTCCCTTGATAGAAGTCGTCTTTCGACTGCGTGCCCATGAAGGGGAACTGCAGGTGCGTGTGAGGATCAATCCCGCCGGGCAGAACCAGTTTGTTGGAGGCATCTATCACCTGGACCTCTGCTAGGGATGGCAGCTGGAGATGCGACCCCACCGCCTGGATTTTCCCATCCTCCACGTACACATCCGCAATTTGTGAACAGTCCGCGTTCACCACTCGCCCGCCTCGGATCCAAATCTTCTGCATGGTCTTCTCCCGCTTCTGTTCGTAAAGTTTCTGGAAAAGGCGCTCTACGTTTGCAAAGTAGGGGCAGCTGCTGCAGCAGCACTTTAAAGGTTTTCTCCCTCCGCCGGCATACCTTCCATGCAGTCACGTGCAACTTTCCCTGCCCGGGGGGGCTGCGAGTTTAAGGTTTTAACCCTTTGTTCCCTGTTCCTTATTTTTAACTGTGTTTGTGAGAGAAATACGATCGCCCTTCCTCTCCCTGCACCTAATTTGCTTCCCCACTAGCCTTTACCTTGCAACAAGAGTGGGTGGGGAGCTGCTGTTCCACGAGGAAGTTTGTTGAAAGAATGCAAGGTGCTGCTCAGCATTACAGCTATGATTTTAGAATGAGGGTTTTAGGTCAGTAGTTTTGGAAGGAGTTGGTGTGAAATTAAATTAAATAAGACTGTATTTGAAAATGCCTTGTACAGCTTTCCCCCAAGCAGCCACTTCCTTACTCTTTATTCTGTACAAAATAACAAAAATCCTTCCAGTAGCACCTTAGAGACAAACTAAGTTAGGTATGAGCTTTTGTGTGCATGCACACTTCTTCAAATATCTGAAGAAGTGTGCATGCACACGAAAGCTCATACCTATAACAAACTTAGTTGGTCTCTAAGGTGCTACTGGAAGGATTTTTTAATTTTGTTTTGACTACGTCAGACCTACCTGTAACTCTTTATTCTGTGCCATTCTGAAAACTCGAATATTTTGCCCAATTCCACGGGGACTATCTTCCCCATAGACGCATGTGTCTCCGTCCCTGTCTTCTTTTTAAATCTCTGCTATCTGGATTCTGAGGGGGCTAAAGGAACAATGTAAAATAAATAAATTGCGTTTACACATTGCGGGATTGTACGTTGTCCAATTAGCTTATGCCTTACTTTAAAAAAGGATCGAGCCTGGTTAAAGCGGGGTTTCAGGATAGTGAAAGGAAGCAAAACGGAAATCTTACAATGTAAACCTTTGAGTAAATAGCCTAAGGATTATGCAGCGCTGGAAATGCAAGGGTTCAACTGCATTTAATGGGCATAGCAACTCCAGTTCTAAGTAGAGTTCCTGCCTATCTTCTTTTGAAAGCAGGGCAAGCTATATATAAAAATGCCAATGCAGATTTAAAGGTAGCAGGTAAATTTATTGAAGTATTTGGGTGCCAGTGGTAGTTTCCAAAAATAATTATCTCACATTTCACCTTATGGAGTAGGTCACCTTTTTAAAAATTTGTTTTTTAGAACTGAGTTGTATAAAATTCAGTGGCAGTATATCTCTACTCTGAAGCAAATCTTGAATTAAATCAGCCCTACACCTACTTCCCAGTAGGGACACAGGTGGCGCTGTGGTCTAAACCACAGAGCCTAGGGCTTGCCGATCAGGTCGGTGGTTTGACTCCCCGCGACAGGGTGAGCTCCTGTTGCTCGGTCCCAGCTCCTGCCAACCTAGCAGTTCAAAAGCATGTCAAAGTGCAAGTAGATAAATAGGTACCGCTCTGGCGGGAAGGTAAACGGCGTTTCCGTGCGCTGCTCTGGTTCAACAGAAGCGGCTTAGTCATGCTGGCCACATGACCCAGAAGTTGTCTGTGGACAAACGTCGGCTCCCTCGGCCTATAGAGTGAGATGAGCACCACAACACCAGAGTTGTCTGCAACTGGACCTAACGTTCAGGGGTACATTTACCTTTACTTCCCAGTAAAGTGCACTTATATGTAGGATTTCAGGCTTAAGTTATGTTCCTAATAACATTTTACTTGGAAGCAGAGATGCCAGTACAGTGGTACCTTGGTTTGCAACCTTTTTGGGTTAAAACCGTTTTGGATTAGAACCATGTCAAACCCTGAAGTGTGTGTCCCATTTTTTGTATTACAACCCATTTTTTTTATTACAACCAATTTTTTGCAGGGGAAGGCCCCATTGGTGAAAGCGCACCTTGGGTTACAACCTGTTTTGGTTTACAACCAGACCTCCGGAACATATTACAGTTGTAAACTAAGGTATCACTGTATGGCAGAACTTTAGTGTAGATAAGTCCAGGGCCCCACTCAGAAAAACGAGTCAGAAGGCCTCTGTATACAGCAGAACTATTTCACTACATTTTGAAGAAAATATACATTACCATCTAAAGATAGAACTGCCATTTTAGACCAGCACCTGAAATTCCCTAACTGCACCATTGCCAAGGAGTTTGGCCACTAGTGCAACTAAGTTCTTAGTAAACACGTTTAGAATCCCACTATTAATGTGTGTACCTAAACAAATGCTTAGCACCTCAGATTTGTAGCTTTCCTTTTCACATAGAAAGTGGCCATAAGGATAAAGGCAGGGCCGTCTTAAGCATATCTGGTGCCCTGGCGCCGTGGTACGAAGATCCCTCCGGCGCCCCCCCCCCAGCCCCATTTTCCAGCGCGGCTGTCTGGCGGCCTGCACCACCCAGCCTTGCTGTAGAGCCAGCCCGGGATAAGGGGCTTCTTAGCAAGAGTGTAACTGGTCACACACAGAGCTTCAAGGCACAGTAGGTATTGAGCATGTCTCTGTGCCCCCGTTTTTACAGCTGTACAGAGTAGCCCATATGTGGTGGAATTGTAGAGATTAAGACCCCATGGAGGCCCGCAGCTTCTGCACCCTTGCTGGGCTTATAGCATGGCAGCAATCTCTCCCTCACCCATTTTTAGGGGAATCGCAGAAACCAAGGCTCCACACTATCACACTTTCACATTAAGTATTGTTTTCATGAAGGAATAGAGGGGATGATCATGCAAATTTAGAACCAACCCCTTCGTACATCTGAACCAGGTTATCAATTTCAAAAACTCTGTTTACAAGCTATAATTACAGGTTTGTCCTATTATGCTATGAAGCACCATGCAACAAGCTTGGGAAATCTGATATGACCTTTATCTGCTGAACACTATGACATTTTTTCTGTTTACTCTGTTTACTTTACAGCAAAATATTTTCTGTTTTCCCCTACTTGGGAATTACTAGTTTGGCCGCTGCTGCTTCTGCTGCTAGCAAATTGTTTTTTTTTCCTTCTGTAACTGCAAATTTTTCATGCTCAGCAAATATTATTCTGGGTGTTATTGTACAGCCTATATTGTGTGCAAAGGCATACAACTTGTGTACAAAGTGAATGATTTGGACACTACGTCAATTCTTGGTAGGGTATAATGATAACTGCAGCAGCCCTCTTTTTATACCATGTTTTCTATTTGTGTATTTTTATTTTTATTTTTAAAAACTACAAAAATAGAAAACTAATATACCTTCAGGTTTCTCTTTACAAAGTACCTCAATACATAGTAAGATTTTTTAATTTGATACATCTTAAAACATTGCCAGTTTTTTTCTGACAGCATAACACAACAAGAAATCCACAAGACTTTAAACATGCTTTAAAAATGACATTCAGCAATGTATGGAAAATTTAATAAATAGCATACAGTCACACACAAATACATTTTTCATACTAAATCATTAAGCCTACTTAGACTGGCAAAGAATAAATATAACAGCAATTGACAATCTTTACCTTCTCAAAAGATGGATTTCTTGATATCATTTAGTAGCAACAACAACCACTTTCTGGTCACAAAACTGGAAACAATGAATGTTTTCTCCCCACTGGTGTGTTTTGCAGCCAAAATGTGATGTAACAAAAATAAAAACCTTGAAATATACTGAATATTTCTTTTTCTTTTCTTTTTTAAAAAAAGCACAAACTGATGCCAGGTAAACCAGCTTTTTAAATACAATGAATAAATAGGAAATTAGTAAAGCAAATTCAGTTGCAGCAACAAACAACAGAAGAAAGCAAGAACCCAAAAACAGAGCAATGGAAATATTCTTCTTTAGATATTTATATATATTTCATTGCAGTATTAGAGACTAGTACTTAAAGTGATAGTGCTTGTGCACTAAGCTCTTTAGAGACCTTAACATAGTTTTAGTGCAAATCCCTTTAGACCAGACAAATTTAAACCCTATTAGGGAGAAGATCCATTAGCAGTTGGAACATATTTTCTAGAGTTATATGTACCTATCTCAGCTTTAAAAAACACATTATATACAAGATTTAAATGCATATTTTAACTGCTTCGGATATCTATCTTTAAAGATAGATGAAAAATTACTCTGAATTTTTACACCTTATTTGGTTGTACCATACTAGACCAACTTATTAAAGTCAATGTTATAAAAGCTACAAAAGATTTTTTTTCCATCAGTTTTATCTAAGTTAACTGCTGTTTGAACTTCTAAAAGAAAAAAATATATAGTGTATTGGAGAAAGTCACTCTTCCTTCTGAAAAAGTTCAGCATGATGACAATCAGTAATTAGACAAATATATTATAAACCACAAGAGAGAAAAAGAATACTTTTTGCAATAATCAGCATTTAGTATATTCAGTTAAAATTATATTGGCAAAAGTACATTGGTTTTGATTTCAAAAAGGAATAAATATTTTGTACAAACTAGCCTGACAACCTGCAGTGAGTGGCAGGCAGACATAAGTGGTTGAGCAGCTAAGTTTCTGTTCTAAATTACACCATTATGTTAAAACTATCTGACACAAGAGGGCTTCCCATATTACCTCATTCTGCATTAATCTTTAAAGTTTGGGTAAGGGACTGGCTACAGATGCAAACTTCTGCAACACTTTAAACGCAAATGTTCAGACAAGCCTGAACATTTTGAGAGGCTCCACAAAGCTCATGTGTCGCTAGTGTGTTTCACAAATTCTGTCTGCAGTCACTTCCTTGCACTAGCTTTAAGAATACTAATAATAGAAAAAGGAGATTCTTTGAAAAGCCCTTGGAAGATGACCATTAAATAACCAAATAGCAACAGGTGTACATTACGTATACTGACCTTGGAAAACATTTGTTTTAGTTGCCCATATGACAAATATTCATTCAGTCATGCACAAGAACATTTTAAGTCCCATGATTTGCCCTGGATTCTTTTTTGAAATGAAAAAAGCTGCATTTTTCCTTAATTATGAAGTACAAAACAATCACCAATATTGCTCCAACTTACATACATTTCCACCCACTCAAACTAGACTTAACAAAGTAGCAAAGCCTCATCATCACTAGTTTCGTTTTTCAGTGCTGATTCTAAGCAAGTGTCAGGTATCTGGGCAGTATGTACAATTCCACAGCGCTCACAAGGGCCATCTCGATTACAGGACCGCATCCCATTATGTGCCGCACTGTAAGGCTGCCTAAGCGCTTGTCCTTGTTCTGAGGTGAGGTCAAGAAGAGGTCTTGAGCAGTCATTCGCATCGAAGTCTGATGCCGCATCAGAAGCGGGAATTAGCATTTCAACATCATCATCTTCGTCTCTTCCTCCACCTACCCCATTATCAAGCTGTCTCAAAGGACTTTGGTTCTGACTGACGGGACTCGATCTCCCTAAAGTGAAGCGTACCCAACGTAACCCTTGAGTCATACGACTAAGTGCACTAGAGAACTGGTGGCGCCCTGGACTGGAGCTCGGGGGTTCCACACTCGCTGCGTCCCTTCCACCGTCCGAACTGCTGCTGATATTCTGAGCTGAGGAAGCTCCACAGACGACAGCTGCTTCGACGGCTGTTGCAGGAGGGACCTTCTGAGGCAAAGTAGCAGCAACACCGCCAACGGCACCTGCTGTGTCTCTCCGTTCAGTTTCTGTGTCTGTATCATCGGACTCTACTGAAAAGAGGTTTCGGTGAGAGCCGTTTCTTTCACCTTCCCTGTTAGCATTTGGGTTGGCAATGTCATCTCCTTCTGATGAAACCAGTGCCAGGGATCCAGAATGGCGAGATCTTGCAAAATTAAAGATTCGGTTCCAAATATTGCTTGACCGGCCCGCAATTGGAAGCCTAATAGAGGTAAATCCAAGCTGAGACCTCACTGCCAGCCTCAAATTTTCTAAAACAGAAGCCTGTGAAAACAAAGGCATGGATAAGGTAGCTGCTATGGAGAAACAACACATTGAAAAAGAATGCAATAAGGAGCTCTCTAGATAAGCTTCATTCATTTTGGCAACATGCAAGTCTAGAATCTAAGTCAGGGGTCCCCAGACTATGGCCCCCGGGCCAGATGCGGCCCAATTGGCCTCCCAATCCAGCCCGCGACGACCCCCGCTGCCCGCTGCCGCCGCCCACTCTTACAGCACACGGCGCGGCGGCGATCTTCAAAATCGGCAAAAAATCGCCGAAAATCCTTTGTGCGCATGCGTATGACCCCAGAAAAGGTCATTTCCGATGCACTTCCGGGTCGGGGGAGGCCCATACGCATGCGCACAAGCGATTTTCGGCATTTTTTCCGACCGTGTGCGTGTGCGCATGCGCACGGGCACTTACTCCCCCACCCTCTGGCCCGCTGCGCGCGCACTCCCCTGCCCTCCGGCCCAAAACCCGGTAAGTCTGGGGACCCCTGATCTAAGTTGTCTGGCTGTTCTTCAGTTAAATACGTATGTGAGAATCATTCTGTTAACAGTTGAGTCCTGGGTTCAAGGACAGTGCTTATGTTCTATTTTGTTAACATTTAAATCTCTCAAAATAAAAATATGAATATATACACATAACATGTATCGAATACATTTTATAAAATAAGCACCCATTTATAGCTTTTATCAAGTGAGCAAAATTACTTATACTGATCCACATTTAGGTACCCCAAATCACTAGCCTGGTTTTCCAGTGATTTTGGATTAAGTTGCTGCTTAACAATTCTTTAAATGCTTTTGGATAAGAAAGGCAGGGCAAAATTTCCTAACGTGGAGTTTGATGATATACCCATTTTACTTTATTTTTTAAAAAACCTGACTTCCAACAAAGTATGTTTTTATTCTGGTGACAATAAAAAATACTTTGTATCGCAGAATCTTATATGATCACACAGAAAGCTTGCCTGTGTTTTGTGGAAGAATTAAGAGCTATCTGAATTTCAAGCCACAGTATGAATTTGAGAATCTTAGACAAAGTTGTTAAGCGCCACCATGTGGTGTTAAAACATAGTGTGTCAACAGATACTGTGCTGTTCAGAGTAACTGTTTTTCACAAGCACTTACCACATTGAGACCGGGATTCAAAGATCTGCAAAGAGTTTTTGTCAACTTGTTGGAAGTGAGCAGAAACTACTGCAGTAAGGTGTTTGGCTAGCTAACTGATTCAGTACTGTACTTTGTGATTTTATACTTCTCATTCAGAGTAATCAATTTTTAGTTAATATGAAAGCTCTTACCTGATTTGGTGAGCAAACAGGGAAGTCTTCAACTGGTGGAATTAAGCCCTGAGCAATCAACTGTCCATAGGAAGGAGGTGCTTCCCTTCTTAACAACTCAGCCTCAACTCTAGACAACTGTGTCTCAAAAGATCTATTTAAGAACACCAACAGGTTATAATTTAGTTTTCATAGATAATAAGAGCGTCACCACTGTATCAGTGATTTCTGCCTCTGTTGTTTCATTGGAGTCAAATTTTAGACTGCAATCTCATGGGGGAAGGGATCTATCCTCTAAATTGCCATGCACACTGATGGTGCTACAATAATAATTTACTAAATAACAACAACCCTAAATGTTTGATAACAACCCTCATACAATTTTACAGAAGGAAGAACTGTGCTTGCACAAACTTGTTACCTATATAATATGTGAATCCAATTTGAATTACTAGTGTCAATTACTTAAGTCTAATAAAAAAAAATTCCTTCAGTAGCACCTTAAAGACCAACTAAGTTTTTATTTTGGTATGAGCTTTCGTGTGCATGCACACTTCTTCTTAAGTCTAATCAAACTCCTATTTGAAGGCACTGGAAGATCCCCTGAATATCTGAAGCATTCACAGCCATGCTGCTTTATAGCTACATACTAAGACAACTTTTTTGAATAGTAAAGGAAATATCTGGCATCCCTCAATAAAAGTAGCCACCCACAGACAATTGTTTAGACAATATTTTCTGGTAAATCAGGAACAATAAAATAGCAGCTTTTCTTTTGTAATCGCAAAATCTTACCTTCGTTCAAACATTCTCAAAGAATACAGCTTACAAGTGCATCCCAGTGCAATGACAAGGAGCAGCCCACAAATAAGACTTCCAATGACAGCAGCAGTTATTACTCTGGTGGGTACAATAACTGGGCAATTCTCTTCATCACTACCATCACCACAATCATCTTGGGAATCACAAACCCAGCTTTCAAACACACACCGATTATTTTTGCAGTGGAAATTTCCTGGCTGGCAAAAGAAGCAATTCTTTTCATCTGAGCCATTGGGGCAGTGGTTCTGGTAGTTGCAGCGATCAGATCGTGGATAGCAGGCACCATTACGAGAGCAAGGAAATTCTTCCTTTTGGCACATAGTGCAGTTTGTTTCATCTCTTCCATTTGGACAATGCCAATAGCCATCAC
Organism: Zootoca vivipara; assembly: GCF_965207765.1. Taxonomy (NCBI): domain Eukaryota; kingdom Metazoa; phylum Chordata; class Lepidosauria; order Squamata; family Lacertidae; genus Zootoca; species Zootoca vivipara. The sequence goes on from NC_142591.1 coordinate 67,436,563, forward strand.
AGCGCTGCTGCTCTGTGTAACAACCCCAGTTTCCACCACATGGAATTTCCCATGGCAGACAGAAGCCATCAACCTGATAGGTAGCATTAAATCCTCTTGCTGCATTCACTTTGTCAGCACAAAAATGCACTCTGATTTGACCAGAAGAAGAAACAACTGTAAGCGGGGCATGAGAGTCAAAAGCAGTTAAAACACGCAATAGCTTGCGTGGATTCTCCTCTAAACCATCGTATATTTTGACATAGTCCCCATATCCAGTACCATCAAGCTTAAAGTCAGTGAAACGCAAAATAACTTTGCGGTGGTCCCCAGTGTCTATCAGCCATGTGCAGTTGCTCCCTGGAGGATAAAAGTCTGGGTAATTGGGAGAATTGAAAGTACCATAAAAATATTTCAGCAACTGTCCACATGTTGGCACACCACAGTCTATTTCATCTCCCAAGTCAAGACAGTCAAGGTTTCCATCACATTTTGAGGATTCTGGAATGCAAGTGTAAACATTGAAACGAGACAGACACTGGAACTGGTTGTATGCACATGGCTGGAAGGAAGCAGCAGTTGGGGGACTAGCTTTGGCACAGATTTCTTCATCAGAGTTGTCTCCACATTCATCCATGTCATTGCATTTCCAAGATTCTGGAATGCATTTCCCATTAGCACAATGGAATTGGTTACAGTCGCAGCTTGGTTCGCTGGATTTCCCTAAAAATGCACATTAAAGAAATTATCATATGCCCACTTTTACATTTATTACTTGTTTATCTTACAGTGTCATGCCAATAATAATAATAACACCGTAGTAATAATAATACCACCCTACTTGTTTGACTGGGTTGCCCCACCCATTCTGAGTAGCTTCCAACATAATAAAAACACAACAAAGCATCAAACATTTAAAACTTCCTGATACAGGGCTGCTTCAGATGTCTTTGGAAAGTTGTGCAGTTGTTTATGTTTGACATCTGATGGGAGGGTGTTCCATGGGGTGGGTGTCACTACCGAGAAGCCCCTCTACCTGGTTTCCTGTAACTTCACTTCTCGCAGTGAAGGAACTGCCAGAAGGCCTTCGGAAACTGGACCTCAGTGTTTGGGCTGAACGATGGGGATATAGAGACGAGGCTGTTTGGGACAACACTAACACTTTGAATTGTGCTCTGAAATGTACAGGGATCCAATACAGATGCCCCCAGATGTTAGTGGACTGTTAATTCCCATTAGCCCCAGCCAGGACTGGCCAATTCTCAGGGATGGTGTGAGCTGCAGCACATCAACTTTGGGAGGGCACTATGTTGGCTAGCCCTGCACTAATCAATAAAAATCAGTCAGCTGGAAATAGTGTTTTAACAGTTTATCTGGAACAATATGAACTATACTGGTGTAAAAAAAACCAACACAGTTTGAGCAGCTCCATACAGTTTTATTTATACAGGACCGCAATAACCCAAGGACGGCATCTCCTTATGTGAAACAAACCAGACTCTGCGATCATCATCTGAGTCTCTTCTTTGTGTGCCTCCTTTATGAGAGGTCCAGAGGGTGGCAACACAAGAACAGGCCTTTTCTGCGGTGGCTCCCCATTTATGGAATGCTCTCCCCAGTGAGGTTTTTCTGGCAGCTTCATTATACTGTACATCTTTAGGCACCGGGTGAAAATGTTGCTCTATAACGAGGCCTTTGGCTGATTAACATTTTGTACTCCATAACATGGTTGCATGTTCTATCATGGATGAAGAGTGCATGAAAATGTATAACATGTTTCATCTACTGCATAAAATTTGGTGTCTCTCTAGAAAGTTGTTTGGAGGACTGGGCTCATTTTCTGAGCTTTAGAACAGTTATCACTATTTTCAATATACCTACTACAAATGCCTTAAGTATTGTTTCAAATATCTCTACAATGGGTCTGAAATGGCAACATATAGATGTTAGCAACTGCAGTCCTACTTTCTACATTTAAAAAAATAAAAAGAATATTAATAACCTTCATCTCTTTCTTAAGCTTCCATGAATCGATGCACTGTGGTTTCTTAAAAAAAACAATACAAGGCTGAAAAGACTGGCCCCCAAATCTAGAAAATGTTTAATCACAACATTTAAAGTTTACCTGCAAAATAAGTCAGTCTGAATCCTTTTCGTGATATACTATCATCTGAATGAAATCTGACCCAAACATGGTCCTGTGAAGATATATATGGAGATGGAATAGAAGACCCACACACTCTATAATTTTCCATGTTTTTGTATGCCCCTATTGTCAGGGAATCTGAACTGCATCGCCGTGATCCTTGAACATCAAAATCCTGAAAACTAAACAAGGTAAATAATGAGTTATATTTATTTTTGGTTGTTGTTAAATATTAGTATAATCCCTTAACAAACAAATATTTAATATACATATCCTTAAATTTCTGACAGACATTAAGTTCAACAAGACCTAATTTTTACCTCCCCATTCGGAAAAAATACATTTCAAAACCTTAACAGTTTTTAATCCAGAACAGATAATTATTATCAATTATTTCTAAATATGAACTACTGATATGATACCTCTAGTACATATATTAGGAAGATTCTTTTCTCTCTCTCAGCCTCTCGCTTTCCACTAAAATCAGAGCCTATGAACAGATGTTTTAACCTTTTCTCATATATACATCCTTTTTTGTGCCATTTTCCTAAATGGCAACCTGAAACACTATTGTCAAATACTGGATTTCATATCATAGGTTCTATAGCAAGTTGCATGCTTCCACAGGCACAAGAGGTTACAAGCGAAAGAACATATTACAGTTCTTCTATTTGCATTTGTTTTACTTACTACCAGTGCTATTTTTCTTTTTAAAAAGAGGTGCCGGAACTCATGATGCGTGCCTCCCTTTTTCTCTTGTAATAGCAATGGTGCCTACCTGAGAGGTGCTGGAACTGAGTTCCACTGAGTTCCGGATGAAACAAAGCCCTGTTAACTTCCAAGTATTTATACTCTGCTCTTTGACCCTGAAAGGAATTTCCAAGTTGCTGGTAGCAAAACCAACAATGCAAAAGCTTTTGTGCTACTTTAACTGAGAGGTTTAGTGCAGCACTTACGTGCATGGAAGATACCGCTTGTATTCCTAAAGGCACATTTGGATCCAACCTAGAGAAACTACTTCCACAAGGAATTTTAATTTGATATTTTCAAATAGCAGAAGATGCACAAACAAACTCTAAGCCGGGCTCTTAGAACCTTTGCCCACACCCAGTAGACCATGGGAGGTGGTGTCCATAGATTTCATCACAGATCTGCCACCATCAAGGGGGAAAACAGCAGTGGTGGTTATAGTGGATCTTTTGACCAAAATGTGTCACTTTGTAGTGTGTGCACATGCAGTGTCAGCAAGAGGAGACAGACTGGCAGCGAGTGTTCGCAGCCACAGATCCGGAGGACACATCTTTCGAGGGGTTTCCACCTTCACCCATCGGGCAGCCCACCTCGGGAGGGGGGGCTGAGGGGGGTGTCAGGGGACCTCCGTACAGGGAGCCTCCGCCTCTCCTCTTGACCAGCACTTCACCTAGTGAGAGCAGCAGCAGCGGGTCAGGTGGGGGGAATGAGGAAGATAGTGGGCTGGAGGAGTCAGAGCTCGGCTATGCTAGAGAGCCATTGCAATGCCCTGGAGGGGAACAGGCAGCCCCTTCCGGCGCCCAAATTAAGGCGCGCCACCAAATGTAAGGTCAGGAGGAGGCGTTTCGGGGTGCCCAAACTCTTATGCTGGGCACGCAACAGGAAACGTCCACTCCCGGATTCTGCGAGTGACTGAGAGGTCATGTTTTCTGCTATCTCTGCACTGTAAATACTATGCACAATAAAACTCTTAAAGACAGAGCGGACTTGGGCGTCTTTACTCAAGAGTAGCCGCAACAGCGCCATTACAGTTTGTTACCTTGTTTTGAAAAAGAGGACTTTCAAAAGCAGTTTGTGACTGCATGGAGACTGACTTTTTAATGAGAAAGAAGTCACAAGTTCACAAGGCTAGTAAAATTCCTTGCATGAGCTTAAACAACCCTTTTTGGATCCTGCCATAAGTATATATATAGGAAATATGTATTTCCTAAACCTTCAGATCATAAAATGTATTCCCTATAGAACCTAGTATGTAAAATTCAATGAAATTCTCCCAGACCACCCATAACCAAATTTTAGTTTTAAGATCTGACACCCAGGCATAATTTAGCACTGCTATATATCTGGCTATTTAATTCAAGAAAGTCAGGAAGCAGAATAAAGTTAGAAAATGGAACATTTTAATCAAAGCATTTACAAAGACTAAATTTACATTTAGTAAACCATGTAAAAAAAAATTAAGACTATTGTTTACATTTTCCACAATATATTCATAAAGTACAGCACCCAAATTACCTTATTGTAATAATTTCACCTGGGTTTGCTCGGATATACCAGCTACAGTTCAATCTTGCTGGATATTCAAGAGGCCAACCTGGGCTAGTGATGATCCCACTTGGACCTTTAATTTGTTCTGGGATATCTCCACAAGCTGAAAAATATATAAATTGATTTCTTTAGTTATAGATGCATTTTTGCAGATTTACAAACAGTTCCAAAAGTTTAGTGCAAGAACACACCATTCCTTGGAAGATGGGTTCATCTAAATGAAGATGCAAAACACTGTTGTTATATAACACAAATTAAATCAAAACAAATCATTTCTTTTTTTAAAAAAAAAAAGTAGAGGTTTATGAGCAGCTGGATCATGTGGCAAAGCATTGCAATGATATATTTTTCTAGCAGAGTATATTTATAGATTGGAATAATTATTCATGCTTTTATTCTGCAGAAAAATCCAACACTGGATGCCTGTATTATAAAGAGCAGAAAGTAAAATGGGCAAAAATCAGCCATGACAAGTAAACAAAATGAATACAACTGCAGCAGCTTGCAAACACTTGGCAAACAATATAGGCCTGCTTCTTCCACATATGGCAGAAAATATACCAATGCAGGAAAGATGTTGAATGTAAAGGGAACAATCTGCAAGTAAATAAAATATTGACACAATGGTTTGCCATTATGAAGCAGAATTATTTTGTTATCTGCAATAAAATAAAAATGGCTTCTGCTTCATAAAACATGACAATTGTAAAAAATGGGGGGAAAGCAAGCCTCAAAATTTAAAAGTCAGATTTTCCATCAGTTCAGCAGTAGATTTACAGAAGATTTATTGTTTTCGTTTAGTCACCCATTAGGTGGTGCTCTTAATCCATTACTCTTTGGAATTCTACATTCCTAGAACTGAATGTAAACAAAGCAACCTCCTACTTGAGATTCATGTTATAAGACAAAGCAGATAAATATTGCGAAAACAAAAAAGGCAGAATATCAACATTTATATATGTAAATGTCAATGCATGACACTCAAAATGTCACCCTTTTTTAAAAAAAAGTCATGGAGTTATGTTTTTAAAATTAAACATACATTATAAAAGCTAACTCATTTTAAAAAAAACTCAAACACGGAAAAGCAGCATTCTGTGTTCATGGCAAATACATTTATAAAACAATACAAGAGGTATTACTGCAGATGTTGGGATGGGGAGCAGAGGCCAAGTGGCTTTCCTAGTCTACTTAATGAATATGGAAGACACACAAGTCAATCTGGGAGTTCATGACTTGCAGTTCAGTCTCTCAGCCAGCTCTATCAATTAGAATTTAACTTAATTGGAAAAGGCTCAGAACTTTGATTTAAGGGACCTCTAAAGTTACCATAGCCAATTCTGAAGCCTGGCAGAATCTTTATGGTTTTGAAACAGCTCTTGGTTGCTCTTTTCTGCATCTTTCCAGCTCTGCAATACTGTATTCTTTTTGGATATTCACTGAGCTACCCACCGTGATGCAATATCCCTTTCCTAGTCAGTCACTGCCAGCTCGGACCACATCAGGATATGTGAAACTAGAGGCTGCATCCCTGCTTGCTCCACTTGCCAACCCCACCTACCCCGTCCCTCTTCCAACTCTCCACCATTTACACCTCTCCTCAACCCCCCCCCCCAGCTCTTTCCATTCCTGGATAACTTTCCCCTCATTAAACAACTTGCCATTAGTAATGCTTTGCATCAGTTTCTCCAGAACAAGATATTAACCTAATATGTGTATAATTTCCTAGATCCTCCCTTACTTGGGAAAGATTCCATTTTCTAAGGAAGCCTTCTTTGACAAATAGCTTCCTTGATTCTGCTTGTTAACCACAATGGCATGTTGGATTGTGTGGTACCCTTCTTAATTGGCAGTACAGCTGAGCTTCTTTTATTGTAGTTTTAAATAACCTCCAAGCTTTCTGGAAGTCATACAATACCACAACAACAGTCCAGCATTTCACCAGCCTGGAAAAGGCTCTAAACAGCAGGTATTACCAGCATTGGTTAGAGCTTAGTGGTGATAATGCCAAGGTCACAGGTCCGATCCTGTAAGGGCCAGCTGCATATTCCTCCACTGCAGAGCATTGGGACTACATGATCCTTGGGATCCCCTCCAACTCTATGATTCTATTTATGTAAGAACTCGACTGATTGTTAAAGTTAAGACTGTCTTTCCCTCTTGCACCCCACTATGATCTCTAAAGCCCAACCTACTTTTCAGCCGTACAGTGCATGCAGACCCTGCTGAAATAGCTTGTGCTTTTTTTTTTGCTTGATAGTGATGCTACCCCGGTTTTGTGGTTGGTTCAAATCCCCACTCAACCATGAAGCTCAATGGATGACCTTGGACTACCGGTAGTCACTCGTTCTCACTTCCCTTACAAGGTTGCTGTGAGGATAGCATGAAGGATGGGGAACCATGTCCACTGCCTGAGAGGAAAGGTAGTATATAAATGTAGTTAAATATATATTATGAATGTAAATAGAATTCTGGGAAGTGCTCGGGATAAAACTGCAACAACAGAATTTAAATCACTGCAGCTATTCTTTTCCTAGGGTCAAACTGCATGTACATACAAAACACCAGTCATGGTTATATCATGTTTCCAAGACAAGGGAGCTTAAGAAAGATGTGATCCCCCCCCCCTTACTGCTTCTTGTGTTATGATGACACCCTTGGAAGACACGTTTACTGACAACTTCCTTCTGTTTTGTAAAATATTAACTTCAAAAGTGTGAATGATAAAGGCTGGGTTAATTACTGAACTCACGAAGAACTGCCAATGCAGTTATAGATAAGAAATTTAAAACTTTGTGCGATCTTTACTGCTGTGCTTATAAGAGAATTCACATAAGGATCTTAGAAAATCAGACCTGCATATGCAATCTGCAAAAGAAGCACACCAAAGACCAATTTATCATACATAATATGCAACTAAAGTAGTGTAATTATAACAACTAGAATGCAATAGTATGCCGACAAAGACTGTTATTTAATTCAAATTTTTAGCTCTAGAGAGAGCAGCAATTACATACACATCACAAACCATACCTGTATACAATTCCTTAAAATAATATAATTATTTTATTTAGAAAAAACTACCGTATTATGTAAGAAATCTTACAATGGCTAGGATGCAGACCCAGCCATATATATACAGTGGAACCTCTACTTACGAATTTAATCCGTTCCGAATGCACATTTGTAAGTAAAAACATTCGTAAGTCAAAACGATGTTTCCCATAGGAATGCATTGGGAATGGATTAATTCGTTCCGGGGCCTTAAAAAAAAGGCACTTTAAAGGCCGGCGGGAGGCAGCGATGGGCCCGATCGGCAGCTGGAGGGGCGGTGGGAGGCCGGTGGCGGCGGCTGCAATGGCGGGCCGGATCGGCAGCTGAAGGGTCTGCGGGAGGTAGCGTGAGTGGCGGGAGGCCGGCGAGGTAGCGCACGATTGGGCCCTCACCGGCTCCGCTACTACCGCCGCTGCGAGCCCTGAATTGTGGCGCGGCGGGGGCTTTTCGCCGTTTGCCTTCCCCTTGGTTCGGGAAAACCTTGACATCCGAAAACCTCGACTTACGAAGACGAACCGTTCCACGGCCGTCTTCGTAAGTCAAGGTACCACTGTATGCGGATGATACCCAGCTCTACCTCTCTTTCAAATCAGAACCAGTGAAGGCGGTGAAGGTCCTGTATGAGTGCCTGGAGGCGGTTGGAGGATGGATGGCGGCTAACAGATTGAGGTTGAATCCTGACAAGACAGAAGTACTGTTTGTGGGGGACAGGAGGCGGGCAGGTGGGGAGGACTCCCTGGTCTTGAATGGGGTAACTGTGCCCCTGAAGGACCAGGTGCGCAGCCTGGGAGTCATTTTGGACTCACAGCTGTCCATGGAGGCGCAGGTCAATTCTGTGTCCAGGGCAGCTGTCTATCAGTTCCATCTGGTACACAGGCTGAGACCCTACCTGCCTGTGGACTGTCTCACCAGAGTGGTGCATGCTCTAGTTATCTCTTGCTTGGACTACTGCAATGCGCTCTATGTGGAGCTACCTACTACAACTAATCCAGAATGCGGCAGCTAGACTGGTGACTGGGAGCGGCCACTGAAACCACATAACACCGGTCTTGAAAGATCTACATTGGCTCCCAGTATGTTTCCGAGCAAAATTCAAAGTGTTGGTGCTGACCTTTAAAGCCCTAAATGGCTCGGTTCAGTATACCTGAAGGAGCGTCTCCACCCCCATCATTCTGCCCGGACACTGAGGTCCAGTACTAAGGGCCTTCTGGTGGTTCACTCGTTGTGAGAAGCCAAGTTGCAAGGAACCAGGCAGAGGGCCTTCTCGGTAGTGGCGCCCGCCCTGTGGAACGCCCTCCCATCAGATGTCAAAGAGAAAAACAGCTAACAGATTTTTAGAAGACATCTGAAGGCAGCCCTGTTTAGGGAGACTTTTAATGTTTAATAGATTATTTTATTTTTCTGTTGGAAGCCGCCCAGAGTGGCTAGGGAAACCCAGCCAGACAGGTGGGGTATAAATAATAAATTATTATTATTATTATTATTATTATTATTATTATTATTATTATTATTATTATACTAAGAGATCTATTGAGGAAGTTTTCGTGTTGTATGGTTGCTATGCTGTTGATTATGTTGTAAACTGCCTTCTGGTGAAGGGTGACACTAAATTTGTTTAAGCAAGAAAGAAAAATTGTGATATGTTATTATAGTGAAAGAGCCACTGGCCTTCCCAAATGTTAAAAATAAAACTATTTGAGCTATGGATCTCTCTCTCTCTCTCTCTCTCTCTCTCTCTCTCTCTCTCTCTCACACACACACACACACACACACACGGGACCTGTAGTGCTCTTTTTTAGGGTTTCAGTCAGTCAGCTATTCCATTCTCCACCCACAAGACATTCCGCATTCTGCAGACCCTAAGCATCCTTAGTCCTCACTGGGCTGCTTTTTGTGTTAACCTCATTAGGGTTTTTACCTTCATTTTGTACTTACGTTCCCAAAGCCAGTCAGCTGATACCTGCCTCTTTGGGGGGAGGGTGCAGTTTTGGCTAGATAAAGACTGGCTGTTGGAGAATCTTTGCCATTTTTGCATTTGTCTGTAGCCAGAGAATACCCTTAACAAGCAGTCTTAAATACTTGTTTCTTTTTTCTGGCCTTTGGGGGTTAATTCAAGATGCTAGAAGTCAGGCAGAAGCTTTAAATTGGCTTTCACCCCTCATGCTGGTTTCATATTTTGGGTATTTTAAGTGTTTTAAATGTGTTCTTGTTGATTATAAACTGCTTTAAGAGGAAGTATTGCCTCAAAACAGGGAGAGAAGCCTTTTAAACAATAAAAGCAAAACTACAGCCACACTGGTATCTCCCTTTGACTGGCTCATCAATTTTTAATACGCACGTTACTGCAAGAGTTTCCAAACAGATCCCAGCAACTAACAATTCTGTAACGAGAGCTACTTTCCTTTATTTATTTGAAAATGTACAATATTCTCTTTCTTAAAATCTAACAAGACAGCTTGCAATATATAAAATACAATAACATCCATCTATAAATCCCTCTATAAAACATAATTAAATACATGGATTATCAGTAGATAGTATAATAATCACATTGTGAAGACCTATCTATACATTGCAGTTTTTTGAGGGCATGTGGAACCAACAGAAGTTCCCTCATCAGAGGATCTCAACTAGTCAGCTTCAGATCTCTTGGTGCAGTGATTAATTTCTGGGGCGAGAAGCGCAGGAGACACAAGAATGTGAAAAGTTCAAGATCTGCTCACAGTTGCACCATAGGCAGAATCCCAGCAGCCAAATGAAGACTAAAGAGACCCACAGACTTAATTTGCTGGCCTTCTTGCTGTCATTAATATTTGGAATTAACATTTAAAAGCTTTTTTCCCCATTTTAGTTCATATTGGCTTGAATCCTAAGGTAAACTAGGTTGAGTTCACAAAGGGAAATCTTCATATTTGCTCCACCCACAGACCACATTCTTCAGGAGGGCCAGCCCTGACCCTTCAAAGAGGTTTTTCCAGAGTTACTGCAAGAGGTGACTGCAGAGGAGAGGAGAGGGACAATATTGTCTTTTTAACTTCCACCCCACCAAATCTCCTTACGATGACTAATCTTAGGATCCAAGCAATTATTTAGTATGTGCTTGCAGTATGTACAGCATACAAAGGTTCTGACCTTCAGCCATCTATTCAATCCACTTGCTTTCCTGGTGGCAAAGAAGAGATGCAAGCCTTAAGGATTCTGCCAGTGCTCCATTAGTGTCATGTGAGATTACTCATAGTATAAACTGTGTAATCAGGTGAACAGCAGTTTCAGATGCTGTTTCAAGTCTTATCAAAGAAAATGTGTAATAAAGCTGCTTGTGCTATTGACACTTTTAAAATAATCTTTCAATACATTTCATTTCACAAAACTTTAATGTAGGAAAAATCAAGTTAGGCCAACTTTTCTCTTTAATGTCTGTATGGTGAAATAATTAAGCATTAGAAAGGAATAATCTGTTCATGAGCATGGAAGTATCAATGAGCATGGAAGTTTAATGAATAAACTAATTTCCAAGATAAAATTTTTAAAAATTCTTCAGATATAGTACTACAGAAAAGAAAAAGAACAAAAACCAAGCTACTTTTAATATTCAAATATTTTACATCCAAAGGCTTCTACCACTACATTTTTAAATGAAGAATAAAGTCAGGCCGGGAGGGGGCGGGGAGGAAGAGCATTAAAACGATTATACAATCAAGACACAAATGGCTTCTTTGTCACACAGTGAGCAAGCTAAATGGAGAACCTAGGCAGCTTCAGAGCTTGATTACCTCCTAAAAGATTTTAAGAGAATTAAGATGTATTAGTCCAGTGGTTTCTTCTTCCAGTTCTCTTCAAGACTTTTTCTATTCTGTTCCCCTCCCATCTAATAACAGAGGTTAGCAGAGTGAGTTAAATAAAGATAACAGAAGGGGGTGGGGAGAACCTCAGTAACCCTCCAGCACAGTGAAACAACCACAATGTACTTTATTACAGGGCCAGCAAACATGTAGAAAAGTAGCATCAAATCGCTTAATATGATGGTAATCAATACATATGCAGTTGCCTATTTGCACTGTCTACTTTCCAGGATCAGTGCTTCAGAATGACTCACCACTTGGGTGATAGCCAGAGCATGAGTCTGTCTGTCTGTCTGTCTGTCTGTCTGTCTGTCTGTCTTTTCTGTCTGTCTGTTTAACACTTTAAAACAGTTTTGTTTTAAAGAGAGCCAGTGTGGTGTAGTGGTTAAGAGCAGTAGACTCATAATCTGGTGAACCGGATTCGCGTCCCCCCTCCTCCACATGCAGCTGCTAGCCACACTTCTCTGAAGTCTCTCAGACCCACTCACCTCACAGAGTGTTTGTTGTGGGGGAGGAAGGGAAAGGAGAATGTTAGCCGCTTTAAGACTCCTTAGGGTAGTGATAAAGCAGGATATCAAATCCAAACTCTTCTTCTTTTGGAATAGTGGTATCTCAGGGTGCACTATGAAACTGTTGGGAGATTCATTCCCCGACTGCAGTCATAGGATTGTTGTGCATCACATGACTGTATGTGTTTTCATTCCACAGAGTGGATGTGACGTAGACAGGATGTTCATCTACTGTATTGTTCCTGAAGTGGAACTATTGTTCCTTTGTTCTTTCTTCACTGCCTGCTATGCTAGAGAGAGGCAGCCATGCTAAACAGCTCTGAATGTCTGAGCTGGGCAAACAGAGACAGACTCTGCATTTTGCCACGATAAAGCAGTTTAGCCTTATTCAATGGCTTGTGTGTGTTCTTCTTCACATTGGGGAACAATCACAGATTTGATTGCACCACCTGACTCAATAGTAGCTGGGCATGTGTGCACTGGCTTTGTCCTTGCTCTGGGGCAGTCTCACAACTGCCCAGGGCGACAAATGCTAACATAGGGTTTTGTTTTAAAGAGAGCCAGTGTGGTGTAGTCGTTAAGAGCAGTAGACTCGTAATCTGGTGAACCGGGTTTGCGTCCCCCCTCCTCCACATGCAGCTGCTCGTCACACTTCTCTGAAGTCTCTCAGACCCACTTCTCACTATTCCTAATTACAGAAGGGTCTCCCACATTTGAGGGCTACTCGGAAATGAACATAGAAATATGCCTAAAGCAAGTACCACAAACATTGTGTTACAGTTTCTGTATTTCACAGTTACTGATATACAAAAGACAGACTCTTTGAGTCTCAGAAAGAAGTGAGGTTCCAAATAAGTATGCGATTATACTTAGCACACTTGCAAAAAAATTAAAAATTACTTGACTGATTTATAAAAAAAGATGTATTTTCCATAAAAATTATGAATTTTATGGCATTCATACCCAAGAATGTTCCAACTACTAACACACATTTTAATACCTGCAATGCACAACTTTGTTGATTACTGTACATCTAATGGACAGAATCCCAATATAAAAATAGGACAGGAAATGTGCCAACAGGGGGGGGGGGCTTTTAGACAGAAACAATCCACTGCATTTGGAAGAATAATCTAGAGCTAAAATTCAGCAAAGGAATTACACTAAATAAAAACTAATGCCAAAAGATACAGTAAATAAATAATCTTATCTAATATCATTGTGGGAGAAAATGTGACATGATTTTTGGCTTGCATGAACTTATTCATATTGCAGATTAAAGACAAGGATATTAGACTGGAAATCTTTCATAATTCATACATGTTGGTAAATCATCAGAAGGATGTCAAGCAAATTAAGTGCAGTGTGAAAGTGAAACCACTGCAAACATCAGCTACCAAAAAACTGCAAACTTGTAGACAATATCACAAACCAACACTAGGAAACAAATTCATAAAACTTCTACTGGGTACGAAATAGGTACCACTATCTGTACTATTACTAAATAGAAACAAGGATTCAGAAATCTGTTTAAATAAAATTAGCATAAGCCAGAAAGAAAACAAATGAATCCCAGATACACATTTCTTAGTAAACTATTTTCAGAAGTAGCAATTGTGAATTTTTAGAAGAGAATGTCTGCCAAAATTGAACAGCACAGCTGGAAAATATTTGTTCCAAGTAGATTGTTGACCAGAATCTATTGACATATTTATCTATCGCTCTTCATTGAAAATTCCAAGGTTGTTTACAACCATCACCATAAACACCAATACAAATAAAACCAGAAAATTAAAAAAATCCATATCAGGAAACCAGAAATACTAAAAGCTAGACAATAGAAGTAGCAAATACTTGAGTAAAATAAGTCTTCAGTGAGGTCTTGGTACCCGTCTGGCATCTAGGAGGGAGACGATTCCAAAGACTGTGTGCCACTATAGAGAAAGTCCTGCCTCTGGTTGCTACTTGACTCAGTAACAAGTGCTAGGTCAGTCCAATGTGATAAGCAATGGCATCATATCCTTGTGGCTGGATGCTCCAGTCAGCCTATCCACTAAGTTCTGCACCAGCTGCAGATTCTGGACCAAGGTCAATGGAACCAATGGACCAATACAGGGCACAGAACAATAATTCAAACTTGAGGTTACCAATGCCAGGTTATCATGGCCAGGTTGTTCCATGGCCTAGAAAGTGTAGTAACGTATATACCGGTATTTCTAGCTCAGTTCACTAAGCTTTTCTTCAGCAGCAAGGTTGGGCAGCTCAGCAAGGGCTTGCCAGCTTCCTATGCTGTGTTTTAGCTTTAAACTGGAAGTGCAGAAGGAAGCACTAACAAATGTGGTCATGACAATATCGGCATTCTCTCATGCCACCCATCCTTGTTTACAATTTTCCTTGTCTCCCAAATCATAAACTGAAGTCAGAATCTATCCCTCATATTACAGTGGTACCTCTGGTTAAGAATTTAATTCATTCCGGAGGTCTGTTCTTAACCTGAAACTGTTCTTAACCTGAGACACCACTTTAGCTAATGGGGCCTCCTGCTGCCACCGGAGCACGATTTCTGTTCTCATCCTGAAGCAAAGTTATTAACCCGAGGTACTATTTCTGGGTTGGACAGCAAAATGGCTGTCCAACGAGCCCTTACAAATAGCGGAGGAGAGGAGGCAAGCAAAATGCAAGGGAGAAAGGGAAAGATACAGGAAACTGAATGCAGATTTCCAAAAAACAGCAAGGAGAGACAAGAGGGTCTTCTTAAATGAGTAATGCAAAGAAATAGAGGAAAACAATAGAATGGGGAAAACCAGAGATCTGTTCAAGAAAATTGGAGACATGAAAGGAACATTTCATACAAAGATTACCATAATCAAGGACAAAAGTGGTAAGGACCTAACAGAAGCAGAAGACATCAAGAAGAGGTGGCAAGAATACACAGAGGAATTATACCAGAAAGATATGGAGGTCTCGTACACCCCAGGTAGTGTGGTTGCTGACCTTGAGCCAGACATCTTGGAGAGTGAAGTCAAATGGGCCTTAGAAAGCACTGCTAATAACAAGGCCAGTGGAAGTGATGATATTCCAGCAGAACTATTTAAAATTTTAAAAGATGATGCTGTTAAGGTGCTACACCCAATATGCCAGCAAGTTTGGAAAACTCAGCAATGGCCAGAGGATTGGAGAAGATCAGTCTACATCCCAATTCCAAAGAAGGGCAGTGCCAAAGAATGCTCCAACTACCGCACAATTGCGCTCATTTCACACGCTAGCAAGGTTATGCTTAAAATTCTACAAGGCAGGCTTAAGCAGTATGTGGACCGAGAACTCCCAGAAGTGCAAGCTGGATTTCGAAAGGGCAGAGGAACCAGAGACCAAATAGCAAACATGCGCTGGATTATGGAGAAAGCTAGAGAGTTCCAGAAAAAACGTCTACTTCTGCTTCTTTGACTATGCAAAAGCCTTTGACTGTGTCGACCACAGCAAACTATGGCAAGTTCTTAAACAAATGGGAGTGCCTGATCACCTCATCTGTCTCCTGAGAAATCTCTATGTGGGACAAGAAGCTACAGTTAGAACTGGATATGGAACAACTGAGTGGTTCAAAATTGGGAAAGGAGTACGGCAAGGTTGTATATTGTCTCCCTGCTTATTTAACTTATATGCAGAATTCATCATGCGAAAGGCTGGACTAGATGAATCCCAAGCTGGAATTAAGATTGCCGGAAGAAATATCAACAACCTCAGATATGCAGATGACACAACCTTGATGGCAGAAAGCGAGGAGGAATTAAAGAACCTTTTAATGAGGGTGAAAGAGGAGAGCACAAAATATGGTCTGAAGCTCAACATCAAAAAAACCAAGATCATGGCCACTGGTCCCATCACCTCCTGGCAAATAGAAGGGAAGGAAATGGAGGCAGTGAGAGATTTCACCTTCTTGGGCTCCTTGATCACTGCAGATGGTGACAGCAGTCACGAAATTAAAAGACGCCTGCTTCTTGGGAGAAAAGCAATGACAAACCTAGACAGCATCTTAAAAAGCAGAGACATCACCTTGCCTACAAAGGTCCGTATAGTTAAAGCTATGGTTTTCCCAGTAGTGATGTATGGAAGTGAGAGCTGGACCATAAAGAAGGCTGATCTCCGAAGAATTGATGCTTTTGAATTGTGGTGCTGGAGGAGACTCTTGAGAGTCCCATGGACTGCAAGAAGATCAAACCTATCCATTCTTAAGGAAATCAGCCCTGAGTGCTCCTTGGAAGGACAGATCGTGAAGCTGAGGCTCCAATACTTTGGCCACCTCATGAGAAGAGAAGAATCCTTGGAAAAGACCCTGATGTTGGGAAAGATTGAGGGCACTAGGAGAAGGGGACGACAGAGGACAAGATGGTTGGACAGTGTTCTCGAAGCTACGAACATGAGTTTGACCAAACTGCGGGAGGCAGTGGAAGACAGGAGTGCCTGGCGTGCTATGGTCCATGGGGTCACGAAGAGTCGGACACGACTAAACGACTAAACAACAACAACAACAACTATTTCTGGGTTAGTGGAGTCTGTAACGTGAAGCGTTTGTAACTTGAAGTGTTTGTACCCCGAGGTACCACTGTATAAAATTAATGCATTAGGGACGTTTTTCACACAGAAACTTGTAAATTCAAGAATCCTAGACAAAACAAAACAAAAATCTAAAAATGAATTTTTCTGTTGAAGTGTATACAGCTGCCAATTATGAGGGCAATACTGTATCTACTTCAAACATTTTAAAGTCTATAAAAATCCGCATTAAGCAATTTTAAAAGAAAAAACTATGAGTTTTATTCTAAAGAAAACTGATCTAATACTTGTTTGAAGTTACTTGATCTATCACTTGCTTGTCAAAAAAACTGAACAAAACCACATATTTGATTAAGAACACTAGAGACTCTGCTTTACTGGTAGGTTTGCTTTAGATAGGTTTGCTATAACAACTGTTTAAGAAAATCCTCGTGAGCTACACTGGCCAGATGTTTCATCTGGAATAATATCAGGGTTGGACTGTAGCTCAGTAGTAGAGATTTGCATGGAGCAGGATCTAGGTGTAATTCACCCCAGCATCTCCAATTACGGCTGGAAGTAAACCCTATCAGAAATCCTTGAGAGCCACAGCTAGTCAATGTACACAATGTTGAACTAGATCAGTGTTTCCCAAAGTGGATGATACTGCCTCCTGGGGGGCACTGAAACATTTCAGGGGTTAGCAGTATCCTCAGGTGCAATAAAAATAAGGGGGCAGTGAAAAACTGATTGTACATGTTTCATCTTCCAGGGAGGCACTGAGGGGTTTTTTTTTCTGAAAAGGGGGCAGTAGGCCAAATAAGTCCGGGAACCTATTAACTAGATGGACTAATGGACTGAGTCTGTGTAAGACAGAATTGTATTTGGAAACATAGGAAATTTAAAACTCTTTTTTTTGTATCTCCTGGACATTTTTATTATTTTGTTAAGAGTTGCAACCTTGTTATTTTTGTTGTTGCAATGTTACTGTACCCCCTTCCCTTTGTATAATTACAAAGCTTTAATTTATTTTCCCTTGTATTTTACTTACCATTATGAAAATCAATAAATAGCTAATTAATGTAAAGAATACCAAAATACTATTTGTCAAGTTTGCAGTTGAAAAACATGCTACCAGCAAAAATCACTTTTAAAAACTGCTAATCAGTTGAGAGTTGTGAGAGTTTTTATTCTCAAATGTGTGTGTGGCGAGAGAGGATTCATCATCTGGAATCAAATCAGCAAGTTTTGATTACTTTAGTTTGCTGTATGCCAAGAAGACTAGACTGCACAGCTTCCTCTAGGCAATCATTTATCAGCTACTTCAAAGCATTCTCCAAGAATCAAAGTACTGTAGAAGTATGAGCATCTGACTTTGTATAGCTAGTTTCACAAGATGAATTTCTGGTTCTCATCAACAAATTTTTCACTGCTTATCCTAAGTTATTTGATAAGTACTGTATACTATATATGTATTCCGATGTGTTTAAGGTAGCACACATACAACAGCCTTGGAAAGGCTATACAGAGTGACCAATGTGAGGCTCAGAAAGCAGTTTGGAACTGTACTAACACCTTGTATGCTGCCAAATGCTATGTAAGCTATAGTGGTGGTCATGTTCATGTTATGCTAAAGCATGGTTTACTGAGATATGGACAAGCAAGAACAAGCCACAGCATGTCTCAAGCTCACATGCACCCTACTTCCACGATGACAACTTCAGCAGCAGTGAATTTCAGTTTCCCTGAATCTCAGCTTGTCAACAGTGGTTTATTCCCAGCTATGGCGTTTGCAAAACTGAAATTAGGTATTGTGAGGGATAACCTATGAACCTTGTTCCACATGACAAAGAAAGCCCTAAGTGAGTGAAACTGAAAGTAAACACTGTTGAAGACCTCCTCCCATATGTACAGGAAGTGGAGGGAGCTGAGAGTTCAGGAGTCTGAGGTTTGCTACAGATCCTTCTTGCTCCTGAATGTTTTGCTAAACCATGGTTTACTGTGACATGTGAATGCAACATTTTATGAATAAAATAAATGTTCATGTTGTATTGGAACGGTCTGTTATGTTCCTCACAAACCTCTGGGAAGCAGGTGTTCCACAGGAATTTTTTTCTTAACAACTTAAAAGGCTTCCAGGGTTTTATGTATTGAGTATGTATGTTCCCGAACACAGCATTTATTCCAATTAGTAACTATAGACAATGACTATGGATGAACTACCATTATTGAGATGTTAAAATTACAAGGCTGTATCTTATGGTGTCTCATCTACTGGCGGAAGCATCTGCTTTTCAATAAGTCTTCTTTATCCCAGTTGGCAGCTGTTTTAAAACTATTTCTATATTTATAGTTTTTTTAACTTAGTTTTTATTGCGATTGTTTTTAATTGTTTTTATACAGTATAGGTAACAGTTTTATACATGTCATATTGCAAATTGCTTAGAGTTGCTGAAATGTGTCTCTCCCCCCCTCCCATTCCATTGAAAGATGCTTCCTGCCAGTGGTTACCACAATTGGATACCACTCACTGATTTTATCTTGCCGACTTGAAGTCTCTTTTCTCTGCAAAATGTATCATAATAACACAGGAATTGCCACACTGTATCACACTGATGCTTCATCTAGTTCAGCATTCTCTGAATACAGTTACCAGAAATACACTTCATGAGATCAGGATGGTGGCTAGGCTAGACTACCAGTAGCTGCTGAGTCAGCTGCTGACCCTGAATCAGCAGCTGTGTTTTATATGAATGTTTTTAAGTGTATTATTCTAGCAAGAATTCACTGACAGACTGTTCCTAATGATTTCTTTTAAAGCTATTTATGCTCATTTTCAAGCTGCAGCGATTACTACTTGTACTAAACATTTATATAGTACTTTAGTTTCCCCCTGCGCTTTATAAACTTAATTGGGTTCAAAATGAGTAAGCCACAATTGACCTGTGTCAAATCCAAGTCAAGTTCTCTGTACAGCAGGTCTCAAAATACATCCTTCTTTTTTTTTGTATGATCCAATAAATGTGGGGCCCTCAGTCATTTCATGGTCAAGTACACAATTATTCTATTATTCATAATACGTATATACTAAAAATGATTTTGCCATCTTAGATTGGCAGTAGAAAAAAAATAACTTGGCAAATAAATTAATATAATAGTTGAACAAAAAGAATGCCAGAACAGACATCCTCACTTAACCCTTTGAATTCCCATTTTGAAGATTGTAGCTTATGAATAAAATTAAAATCAACTATTGTGATTTTTTTTTCAAGTTCTTAGTCTACAACTTACTAAATAAGCCACAAAATAAATACATAGCTAAGTTGGAGTCTTTAACAGTCCATTAAATCCAATTCTTAATAGTTCAGTTCAAAGTTTATGCTTGTTAGAAATTTGCTACCTTTGAATCTAGTACCATCTGCCATAATATTGAAAACATCCCACAAGTGCTAAATACACTATACACAGCTATAACCACTTAAAATATGTTTGCTCAATATGTTGAATCGTATCTATGCATCTGTCACTTCCAGGATACCATTCCGTACAATAATTATAATTAATCATATGCAATGGTCATGTACAATCTAAAACAAGTTCCCTGGTAGAATCAGATACATTCTGGCTGATCTCTTTGTCCCGTAGAGATGGAAACTGGATTCCAATACAGTCATACCTCGGTTTAAGTACGCTTTGGTTTGAGTACTTTCAGTTTAAGTACTCCGCGGATCCGTCTGGAAAGGATTAATCCACTTTCCATTACTTTCAATGGGAAAGTTCACTTCAGGTTAAGTACGCTTCAGGTTAAGTGCAGACTTCTGGAACCAATTGTGTACTTAAACCGAGGTACCACTGTATTATGTCAGATGGGGAATGGGTGAGGGGGGGGAAACATCCTATGAGACTTACAGAGCTTCTATTCTGCTGTTGTTTTGAGAAATAGTTCACAACAGAATCCCAGACACTGTCCTTTGGCAACGTAATATCACAACGTACCCTTAGGCCATTCTCTAAAGTATTGCTATATTTTGCTCCTCTCTTTGTCCCACTTCATTCAGTTCAATATAGAATGCCTCTGCTAACACCTAGTCTCCTTTATTGCTATATTCATGACACCTCTCTCATTATGTCTTTGAACTATGTTCTGTCTTCCAACAAAAGTCAAGTTCTAATCCTTCAAGCTTTTAATCTTTCTTATCATCTCTCTTTTGACCAATTCACTAATATACTCTTAATGAGGCACCAGTTGTACAGAAACTTCAGTGTGTATACTGGCATCCAGTTCTGTCAGTATAAGGGTGTCTGTAGCTGAAACGTTGTCTGCCAGACTGCTTTTTCCCCACTTATTATCAAACTGGAAACTATTGTCCATACACCCTGAAAAAAGATTTTCCTTACCAAGGAAAATACTAAAAAAACTGCATCAACCATTTTTCATTTCTTTCTTTTTTTCTACCATAGTAGCTCCTCTTGCCTGAAGGTGGAAGGAAAGAAGAAATGGGGCAAATAATTTCTATTAGAGAGAAAAGATAAAACCAGTGATGTCACAGTTCATAGTTACCTGGTTTGGGGTACAAATTTACCCAGGTCATTATGCTAAGTGTAGAACAATTTCAGTATACTTTCACTGAGAAGTTATTCTTTGATTTGGAATGCAAAACCATGGACAATCAGCTTTCAGGCTGCCCACACTTCTCTGTACACCTATGTGCAAAAATACGTTCAACAGATGAGAACCATTTATTGAACAGCAAAGCAAACTGCACAAAAATGGGAAGTGTTTTTCTGTTTCTAGTTTAGCTCTATTTTCGTCCATGTCTTCGACACTAATCACAGCTTGTTCTCTCTAACAAGGAAAAGCTGGGACTTCTTTGAAGGTGAGTGGGTGGCAGTGGCTCTCAATCTGTAAGGAGGATAGACTAGAAGGAGTTCTTCAACCACAAGAAAGGAAAGAGACAGAGGCAAATAGCTAATTCTATACACTAACCTGTTAAAGGGACAACAATGTATAGAATATTATTTATGTTTACAATACGGTAGTATGGAAACTGGAAGTCAGTGGAGGCCCAAAGAGGCTTCCCTTTAGGAGCAAGCCTATTCTGTGGTCCCTTATTCTGTGTCTCCCACATTCTCTGCTTTGTGCAAGTTAATTTGATATGAATCAACTGTCTTTATTCTCTTTTGCTATGGAACTGCCTTCCTCTATAAATAGTATTAAGCTACCTCCTTGGAATCCTTTGTATCACCAAAACTTTCCTGAGCCACTCTAGTTTCATTTTTTCCTGCTACTGAGTTAACTCTTCATCCTGTCTATGCAATTTTTACTTGCTGAATAATTTGGCCTTATTCTGTCATCAAGCAATCTCTACATTTGCTACATTTGTCAACAGAAGTAATTTGATATTTTTATTCCTGTTAACTCCTTGTATACATTTACAAATGGTATTTACCACAGTTCACATTTCTGTCTTTACACTGGAAGGGAGTTTATAGTGGTGCATCAAAAAAGGTATATCATTAAGTACGGTAAGTTAAGAACTGGTTGAAAACCACTCTTAAATTGTTGATTTAAGAAAACCAAGACAAAATGAAAGAGAAGAACAGAAGAGTAGCACTGCTGGATCAGGCCCCTTTCCTATCTAGTCCAACAACTTGTCTCACAATGGCCAACCAGATGCTTGTGGGAAGCCATCTGTGAGTTCTGGAACATCTGCTCCCTGCTTTGCGGGTCTTTTCCCACCTGACCTGGGAGGATAGGACCTTAACTGACTCAAGCTACAAAAGCTGAGGTGGCTGGACAGACTATTGGGTTGGGGTATTGTTTGAGGGGGGAGTGTTGCTGTTGTTTTTATTCACAGCAATTCATTTGTATTTTTTTATTTTTAGAACTTGTTATGATTTATTTGGCATTTTAATGTGTTTTATTTATTGTTTGTAATTATATATATATTTTCATGTTGCAATCCACCTTGAGCATGGTTTTACCAGTAACTATGGAAAGGCAGCATACAAATAAAATAACAGGTGGATGGAAGCCTGCAAACAGGAGCTGAGCACAATAGCCCTTTCCCCTCCTACAGTTTCCAGCAAATGGTTTTCAGAAGCATGTTGTCTCTAACATTGGAGGCAGAACATAGCCACCTTCGATAGCCTTTATCTCCATGAACTTGTCAAACCCTCTTCTAAAACCATCCAAATTGGTGGCCATCACTGCCTCTTGTGGGAGCAAATTCAATAGCTTAACTATATGCTGTGTGATGAAATACCTCCTTTTGTCCAATGTTTAGCTTTATTGGATGTCAATGAGTTCTAGTATTATGTGAGAAGCTTTTCTCTGTCCACTTTCTTCATGCCATGCATTTTATTTACTATCATGTCACCTCTTGGGCGTCTCAAGGACTCCTGTTCTGCAAAATCAGTCAAAGGTTTTGAAGAATTTGATTTACAATCAAGAAACCAATATTTGAGAGCTCCTTTTGAAATAAAGAAAACCCTGAGACATTGGCTCAGTCCCTTCTCAGCTGCCTACCAACTTATCAAAACAAGTTTGACAAGTGAGGTATCAACAGGGGTGGAGTGGGGACATTTTCTGGCTTAATTCAGCAGAATCCATTTCAGCAGCTTTCAGGGTTTGAAAGCCATTCAAAAACATTTTTTCAGCTTTGTAACAGATAACACACTTTTTTATAGGAGCACTTTAAAGGATTTATGGCCTTGCATTTTTCACCCACAGAAAACAACCGTTGAAGTCAATGGGAATCCTGGGTACCCTTAAAACATTTAAGACCCCTGTTGTTCTCCACAGCTAACATTTTTTAAACTAATAAAATATGACCTACCGGTAGGTTTCTTCCTCACTAATATAAGAATCTGTGCTCAGGGCCTACTGCCTCAAATATCACAAAACCCTACCACTGAATTTCCAGTCAATGCCTGTACTTGTGGGCACTTTGCTAGAATCAATCAACAAAGATCTGTTCACTAAAAAGTGAATATTTTCATTTTTTTACATATGCTTTTGCTATCAACACACCCTTGTCCAAAAATATTTCAGAACAAGCTATTCCATTCATTGAATGAAGGAGGGTTTTCAAATCTTTTAATTAGAAGGAGGCAGGGAGTCTGATCCGCTTGCAAAGAGCACAGTCTATTCACAGAGAGGAGGCAAATAAATATTTTACATGGTAGAATTCAACAGCTATAGCTACATTGTGAGTATAGGTACAATCACAATCTGTTAAATCCCTCTTCACCCACACTTCAAGCATCTAAGGAGACAAAAATACCCTGTGCACACATACACACAAAAATCACCACACAACCACAGCTTGAAATGATAATAGCATATCACTAACAGCAAGGCATTAAAATCAGCATCTCTAACAGAAGCAGAAACACAAGTAAGACTGGTGTCTGTCATACTTGGTGAGAAGAAGGGAATTCCAAAGATTGGGGACCACAACAGAAAAGCTACCTTCTTTGTTGCCACAAAATGTACACCTGCAGCCACCAGAACAACCAGGAGGGCCTGATCTACAAATCTTATTGAATGGACAGACTAGTACTGTGAGAGAGAAGTGCTGTGAAAGGGGAGAGGAAAGTGAGCACTAAGGAAATCAGTAAGGCTGTACCATATATCCCTGCAGCTGTGTTATAAACTCAGATATATAAGCTAGGCGCCAAATGCCACCTTAAACCTAGGTTGTGGCTACCACAACAGAATGCCTATTTGCCAGGGTGCTGGACTAGATGAGCCTTGGGGTTGCTTCCAACGCTACATTTCTGATCCTATGACCTCAGCTACATAGCTTGGCTGTAGCTTGTTCTTAACAACCATTTACTAGTCCCAGTATGCAAGAAGGAAAAACACACACAGTGGAAATGGAATTAATGATGGACTAAGGCAGGGTTTTTAAAACTGGCTCGATGTCAGAAATCTCCACATAGTCACAATTAGACCCGCACCAATAGCAAAATGTGCCTGGTGCCCAGGGAATTTCTAACACTGCCCTGCAGTCATATTACTTACTGTACAGTGGTACCTCTGGATGTGAACTGGCTCCATTCCGGAGCCCCATACACAACCAGAGCAGTACTCAACCTGAAGCACCAAATCTGCGCATGCTCGTCGCGCGATTCGGTGTTTGTGCAGATGCGCGGGAGATCATTCGGCGCAACTGCAGATGCGCAAATCACCGAACCCGGAAGTAACCTGTTCCGGCACTTCCGGGTTTGGCGTGTTCGTAACCTATGATGTCACTTACACTGGTGGGCATCAAAGCTTTTGAGGACTGTGACTCAAGAGCTAGACTTTTAATACTGTAACATATGTTGATGCCTCTAATTACACACTGAATTTCATAAGAACAGGAAATATGTAGTTGGCTATTTTTATTTAGAAAAAAATGTCTCCTGAGGAGCCACCCATGCCCATTTTCCCACTGCTGCAGTGATGGGGTGACCTCTTAACAGATGTACAGAACATAGTTATATACAGATTTTAAAATGTAGGCTATGAATGGGCCAGTTCCTAAAGGTATTGTTTGGATGTTGTTTCTATAGAAATTGATAATATTTACTTTCACATAATGCACTGAGGATTATGATCAAAATTCATGGGTTTTAAGTAGGGTCACACTGTGGAAGCTAAGAAGAGATCCCAGTAAGAGGCTAAAAAAGCTTTCATTGAATAAAAAGGGGTAGAATTTTAATAATTGCACAGCTGTTGCTAAAAGGTGAATTCCACTGATGGTTTAAAAACAAGCACCATATTAATAGTCTTGCAAACTTAATTAACTAATGCGGGTGCTCCACATGGTCGCAACTGGACTTGCATCAAAAAGCTGAGGCTTGGACTGGGGTATTATTTGTGGAGTACTGTTGTTGGTATTACTTTTTTGTAAATTTATTTTTGTACATATGATTTATGTGGCAACTGTTCAGTTTGGTTATATACTTTTTATGTGTTTTATTTATTGTTTGACTACTTTTGTTATATTTGTAATTATGTATTTTTTCATGTTGCAAGCAGCTTTGAGCGTGGTTTTAACTATGGTGGCATACAAATAAAGTGATGGATGGGTGAGAATAACCTGCACACTTTCACATACATACAGTATATGATACAAAAACAGTAAATAGTTAACATAATGAGTGATATTCAAATAAGTCATACTCTGAAATCAAAGTTACTCTGAATATGATTTAACTGGGCACCACCCACTGTAAAGACAGGCTAGAGTTAAATCTTAAAAATTATCTCAGAAAAACTGGTCAGCTGGAGTAATAAATCTATTTGCACAAACATAACTTCCTCTCATACTCCCTGCAGTTAACATTGGATTTAGTTCCCCGCATATATTTATGTTTTATATTTTTTCATCCTCTGTATATTAACAAAAGCACTTTATCAGAGACTAGACCTATAAAGGACTTCCTAAATTTTAAATGTGGTGAGCTGTGTCTGTCTGTTCCAAGCACTTCAATTCAAGAAAAACACTGGTCAAACAGATTAAGAAAACAATAACCAAGAAAGTAAATGCTTTTGTTTGTGCCCTGCTGAGGCGGAGGCTAAAATGATCTATGGGAATGCTTCCAGGTCTATGAACATTTTACTTTATGTCCCTCTGGAAAACAGTGGGTTTCTTAAAAACCAAGCTCCTGTTTTCTTTAATATGAAGAACAGATATACAGCTTTAGCCAATGGTATGAATAGCAATACTATTTAACACAAGTCTTGCTTCCTATGGATTTTGGAGATCCCTAAGGCCTTTTATACATAGGTTTTAACGGCTATGATCTTACTGGTGCCAGGCTTTTCTGCATTAAGTGTGATCACATTGCATACTTGTTTCTTTACAGTCATAGTAAGTCATGCATCTTGTTTTGGTGAGCATAAGTTAAAAACCTAAATTTATCTATGTTATTCTGTTTTTCTTATAAAAGTATTTTAAATATCGAGACAGGATCTTCCTTTACATGTGAAGAAACAGTACTTCATGCAGGTACTTCAGCAGGCCAGGGACAACATAAACTTTGTGATGTTTGCAAAATAAGGTGGTCAGTATTTATCACTGTAATTTTAGAGGGAAACAACCATAACCAATTCTGGACGTATGCTACAATGTTTCAACTTTGGTTGCACATTAAAAAGGAATAAATTGAGGGAAATTGTTTAAAGTAAATTGTTAAGAGATCTTTAGTGCTTCCCTGCTCCCTCAGAGAGTAATTATCAGTGTTCCCTTGGAAAAGTTAATTACCATTAAACCAGCTTAAATCTGGTATGGATAAAGCCCAAGTGAGTTACCTACCATGTCCACACCAAGTGTGTGGAAAACAGATACAACATTCTCATTTCTCCAGGCTACTCAAAGTCTAAGAAACAATGGACAGCACAACTTGCAGATATACAATGCACCCTTCCTTCTCATATCTGGTAAACTATGGCTTATGAAAGTAACTATGGCTTATGAAAGTGTTCCTGGGTTGAAAGACAAATGGTGCTTTTTGGAGGGGGAAATGAGTTACTTATCACTTAAACCTGAGTCCATGGTCCTACACCAAATATATTGAATTAAAGCCTAATTTTCTATCTAAGAGGGGTGGGAATCGCACTGAACAGTAACTTGACTTTTAAGGTCATGTAATAATACAGTTACTCACATACAATTAGTCTGAGGGCTTTCTGGCTGTTCCCTCACTGTGAGAAGTGAGGTTGCAGGAAACCAGGCAGAGGGGCTTCTCGGTAGCGGTGCCTGCCCTGTGGCACATCCTCCCATCAAAGAAATAAACAACTATCTGACTTTTAGAAGACATCAGAAAGCAACACTGTTTAGGGAAGTTTTTAATGTTTGAAGTTTTACCGCATTTTTAATATTCTGTTGGGGAAACCTAGCCAGATGGGCAGGGTATAATTATTATTATTATTATTATTATTACAGCACATAAGCAGCTCACTCAGTGGGGTAGAGGCACAGCAATAACTTTTGGGTAGCAGCATCACTACCACAGGGGCAAGGCAGCTGCAAGGTTGGGCATGCGCAGGCATACTGACACAACCAAATGCTTCCACCAGCACATCTATACAGTTCCAACTTCCCCAGTGCCTCACCCATCCATGTACACAACAGCAGTACTGCTGCTGGGAGGTTTTAACTGCAGCTCTACCCCACTAGTTGAGCAACTCCTCTTACAACATGTAACCATTTATTACTATCAACCAGACATCATGAACATTTCCAACTTATTGAGAAACACTACTTTTGCCTTGTAATTAGCAGTCTTTCTTCTGACAGTGCTGGATCAATATGTCTTAATATTATTGAGCTCTACAGCAAAGGGAACTTGGTGATGGCACCAGAAGTTTATTTGTACAAGGAGGGGCCTACACTAATGTGCAACAATGCTCTAGGAAAAGCTTGCTTTTGCTCTACTTAGACTACACATAAAGAGATGGCAGTTCATGTAACTTGTTTGTATGTTGTCTAACAATTTGTGAGAGTTTTTGTTGTCCAACAGGTGAAGAAAAGTCCTTGATACAAAAGGCCTGGGTTCAGATTCTTTTGGGGGATTGGCTTACAGGAGTGATGTCAAGATGGTCATTCAAGGTTTTCCAAATTGTGGAAGTTCTCTCAAATTTTTGTTCACCCCAATCAGATGTAAGGGATTGTATGACTGAATAATATTAAGTTTATTTTAGAGCTGGGCATACTGGTTGTTGTCTGCAAGTAAAATCCAAGTTTGTCATGCCTCAATTCACACGTTTCGTGAACAAAAGTGAATTTTTAATTGGTTGCTATAACAATTAATACATTAGTATTAATACATTACATTAGTATTAATAATGTATTAATAATAATACATTAGTATTAATTGACTAAATAAATCCTTTATACTACACAAGGTAGTATAAACCCCAAAACTAGTCATTCATCTCACATGTCTTTCACACTATATAATTAAATCTGCTTACAGACAAGCTCATAATTAGGAAATTAATGAAGTTCTTCTTTTTCTGTACACATGCAAGGATGCAAAACAAAACAACTTGCTTGAAGAAAAGGCTACAAACCAATACAAAGTTAGATGGCATATCTTCCACTGTCAAATACACATAATCCACTTAAATCAAGTATTCAGTGGAACCTAACAATTTAGGGCCATCATTTGTTTGCACTCCAAGGCAAATTGTGGGCTAGAACACCTAATAAAAATACAAACAAGGCCAGTGGAATTTCAAAATCGGGGGTTACTCTAGCTACAACTTTTATGAAACTGCATGTTTTGGTTATGAACGTAGTTGTGGTGCTAATGGCATCCAAGAAAGGTGACAAATGATGAGACAAAGCATTCAGAAATTTAGGCACATGCTGTTGAGTGGGGGCTTCATTCCAATTAGCTTTAACCATTTTAACGTTTACATCTTATATAACTCATAGCTGCCAAGTTTTCGCTTTTCTCGCGAGAAAGCCTATTCAGCATAAGGGAAAATCCCTGTAAAAAAGGGATAACTTGGCAGCTATGATATAACTGCCTACTAAAAAGTGTTGAAAGACCACATCTCACTGGTTAGACCACTAGTAAAGTTCTGCATTCAGAAGGTCCCAAGTCCAGTTCTTGGAATCTCCAGGGCAGGGCTGGGAGAGAGACCCTTGTCTGAAATCCTGGAGAGCTGCTGCCAGCTAGTGTAGACATTGCTGAACTAGACGGGCCAAAGGCAACTTCCTCTCTTGCTAATATGCGTGGATGGAGCAAAACTACATTTGGGGAGAAAAGGGTGCAGCTGGGCCCCACTTGTTTTAAACCAGCGGACTTTGAGCATACAGTATACAGATTTCCACTGTGAACTTCTTTTCGTCTCTCCCACCAGCCCCACTCCAACGACCTGACAACAATTCACACATGAACACCCCAACGGGCACGTTGTTTCGTGAGGGTCACACACAAAAAACAAAGAGGCAGGCAGACTAGCTGGGCCAAGGTCCCAGCCCTCGGCTTAAAACAAAACCCCGGCGGAAGAAGTAGTCGTCTTCAGCCCTGCTGCTTTAAAACTGGCAAGACTGATGCCCGAAGAACAAAAATAAGCAGAATGAAAAAAAGGGCTGTTTGGGGGCGGGCGCCTCTCACCAGCGTTAAGGAAGAAAGGAGAGATGAAAGGAGAGGGGGAGCCAAGAAGGGGAAGAGAAAAACAAAAACAATTCAAGCCTTTTTCCTAAAAAGCAAACGGGGGTGGGGGGTGAGAGAGAGATGAAGACTGCCTGCTTTGTCTCTTCTCGCCCCTTTAATATAAGGCCAACGGGGGCGACAAAGGGAGAAATGGAGCCGGCTGGCTGGCTGGCTTCCTCGCCCCCTTCTCCTTCCTCCCAGAGGCTGGTACCTACCCCAACAGGAGGCGACGAGGAGCAGGAGCTGCGCTGACCTCCAAGCAAGGGACCCTTTTGCGCTCCAGCAAGGGGCCATAACACCGCCACGGGGGGGAGAGGGAGAAGAAAGAGCCGGGGTCGGGAGCCCCCGCGGCCACGGTCCCCGCTGCGGGAGGAGGGCCCAAGCGCCGCCGCCGCCGCCTCGCCGGCCAAGACTCCCCGCCGGCCCCCTCGCTGCTCCCTCCCGCGTGGCTCTCTGCTCAGCCCCCCGCTGCTGTGGGAGCCATGGGCGGCTGAGGCGGCTGCTGAGGAGGCTGCTGAGGCGACGACGACGACGACGACCGCCGGCCTCCGGCCTCCTCGGCTCTCCGGTCTCGGGCAGCGCTCTCCTCCGGCGGGCAGGAGGGGCTCCGCCGTTGCATCTGCGCATTAGAGAGCCGAGCCGCTCTCTCTCTCTCGCAGGAAAGCGGCTTCCCTGGGCGGGGAGGGAGCGAGGGAGACCCAGCCTCTCGCCCAGACGGAGGAGGAGGAGACTGAGCGGGCTTAGCCCTGGCTACGCACTGAACCGCCTCGGTTTCTCTCGGGGCTGCTGGCCGCTCGGTGACCCTTTAAACTCAAGGAGACAAAAGCAGCAGGAGGGCTGGGGGGGGGGGGAAGGATGTTTACTCCGAAGTAGCCCAAACGCGGTCAGGGATCCTGCTGCCCTGGCTGTTTGTTGTTGTTTAGTCGTTTAGTCGTGTCCGACTCTTCGTGACCCCATGGACCATAGCACGCCAGGCACTCCTGTCTTCCACTGCCTCCCACAGTTTGGTCAAACTCATGTTCGTAGCTTCGAGAACACTGTCCAACCATCTCGTCCTCTGTCGTCCCCTTCTCCTAGTGCCCTCAATCTTTCCCAACATCAGGGTCTTTTCCAGGGAGTCTTCTCTTCTCATGAGGTGGCCAAAGTATTGGAGCCTTAGCTTCAGAATCTGTCCTTCCAGTGAGCACTCAGGGCTGATTTCCTTCAGAATGGATAGGTTTGATCTTCTTGCAGTCCATGGGATTCTCAAGAGTCTCCTCCAGCACCATAATTCAAAAGCATCAATTCTTCCGCGATCAGCCTTCTTTATGGTACAGCTCTCACTTCCATACATCACTACTGGGAAAACCATAGCTTTAACTATACGGACCTTTGTTGGCAAGGTCAAGGTGATGTCTCTGCTTTTTATTCGGAGGTAAATCCCCATGGGCGCTGAGGGTGTTCCCCGCTCAGAGAGTTTGAGAGGAAGCGCGCGCAGCAGGGCTGCAGCCCCGATCCTTTGCAAAAGCTAGGTGACCCTAAAGTTGTTAAAAGCGATGGCCTCCCGCAGTCCCAAGGGGCAGAACGTAAAGACGAGCCCGTGGTGGATCAGGCCCACCTGAGCCCGCTAGCCTGCCCTCCCCCAGGCACCAACCGCATAAGAAGCTCACGGGCAAAAGGCACCCCTTCCCCCACTTGCAACTGGTGTTCAGAGGCCCATTGCCACCGATGCTGAAGGTAGAACATAAGTCATATTGGCTAGCAGACTTGTCCTCCATCATTTATTTACTGTATTTATTTCCATTTTTGACAGGAGAGAAAAAAATATGCAGCTTGAGTATTGAGGGTAGATCTCCTCCAGTGAACTCACAGGCTCCAAAGCAATCCTGAGTTAACTCAGATGTCTCAATGAATTTATTTTGATTTACTGCCATGAAAATCACTTTGCCCCCAAGGCGCACTCTGCAAACAAGCAGATGCCAACAACTGCCATTGAAGCAAATGTGCATATAGAATTGCATTTCTTGTATGTGCACCAGTTCAAATCTGATGTAGGTACACCAATGAAGGAAAATACACATGCCTCTTATTTTGATTCTGTTTTGCAAGGGACCACATATGATGCTACCTTCTTTTCTTTCCAGGATGCTGATACATTACAGAGTTAGAGTTGTGTTGTTTTGCACCAGTGCAATTTTCAACCCCTTGAATTTTCTGGTAGAGGTTTTTCTTTTCCTTTTGGTAACGAATAATTTCTAGTTAATGACTGAAGTGGCTTAGGTAGCGTTCTCACAATGCAACATTATTATCAGTAGATGTTAATCCCCGTGCACTGCCATTTTGAATAGCAACATTAATGCACTGGGATGTGCTAATAACAAGATTTCTGCAAAAAGGAAATATTGGTTGCACCCTCTGCAAACTTAAAGACACAGCTAGCCATCCATACAGTACTGCTGTCTGAGGCAGAGGACAAGATGGCTGCCCCATCAATCCATGAACAGAAGCCAACTGGACTGACAGTTACTCTTATTTCAGGACAGGCAACAACAGCAATAATAGTGGGATAGTGTCCACCACACCAGAGAGCAGTAGGCTAGTTATGGGACTGCAAGACAGGCCACATGGCATGTACAGCTCTGCACTCCAGCAGATGTGGTACAACCAGGGAATTAGAGGGCTGTGTTGCTGCTGGCTTCAGTGACTGTCCCCTGATGGTAGGGCTGGCCCTGCTAAATTATATTGAGATGCTCATATCCTATATTTCAGGATCTCTCTTCACTGAAATGCTATGCTTAATTCCACTGCTTTTCTGGTCTTTGATTTACCCGTATCTCTCCATATTTTTTATTATGTACATCAGCTTCTTTTCTTTGTTGAATTCGCTTTCATTGTTTTGCCTTTAAATTACTCCTTTCTTTCAGTCTGTTGTATTTTTCTCCTCTTTCATTTTGGTTGTGTTCATCTTCAACTGTTTAAACTTAAAACCACCCCTTTATTCCCCAGTGCCTTTACTTCTTTGCCATACTATAGCTTTGGAATTCATTGCCACATATTCATGTATTCCTCTTTCTGCACTTAAACAGCAGCTATTCTCCATAGCTTTGTGTTCTGATCTTTGCAATCCCTTTATCCTATGTCTCAACCATTCCCCTTCATTCTTTTACTTTTAGAGTATAAGCCTGGGAACAAAGTATTTTACCTTTAGAAACTAGATGCTCCAGGTACGTTATAAATATCACTATGATTCTCTAAGCACTGGATTCTGGAAGAACACTTCATTTCTATAGTGACAAAATATGTGCAGTAGATGGCAATCCTGGTTTTTTTTTGGGGGGGGGGAGTAATTGTGGTGGAAAGGGGCTCTTAACCTTTTGAATCCCTCCAGTTCAGTCCTTTGAATTATTTAGTGCTATGTAGGATGATTATGTACACACATGCTGACATTCCTGAGGTCTACCCTTTCATATTGCAGCATTTTAATAAAATACTTTAGAAAATGCATATCCCTTTCCCCCCCATGACCCAAGTTGGCTACCTGCCTGTCAGCTACTACTAAATAAAGCCAATGTTACAGTTAGATGCCAAGTTTCCCATCTGTATCTGAATGTCTCCTCTTATAAACCTGAAGTAATTATGGTATGAGCATCAGCATGTATGAGTAAAAACTAATTTGTTATCCTGATAATGTTCAAATTAGCTGACACAACTTTTTATCCAAAGCAAGTGACATAGGTGCTGTAGAGTTGGCGCTTATTGAGTGGGGAAACTTATGATTCTGGTAGAGCCAGCCAGATTATTCTGTTCTTCTTCAAATTGTGGTTGCATCAGTTATAACCCTGAAGAGGCACTTAAGCTGGACTTTAATGTTTTTAGGTGGGATATGAAAATACTATAGGACCTTGATTCTCAAACGATGTGATTAACCTATCTGTCCAACACTATCCATTTGCATTTGATTTTTTAAACTATCAAAACTGAGGTCTTGCACAAGAATTGTATCATTAAGCTTTAACATTAAGCCGAAGAATTGATGCTTTTGAATTATGGTGCTAGAGGAGACTCTTGAGAGTCCCATGGACTGCAAGAAGATCAAACCTATCCATTCTTAAGGAAATCAGCCCTGAGTGCTCACTGGAAGGACAGATCGTGAAGCTGAGGCTCCAATACTTTGGCCACCTCATGAGAAGAGAAGAATCCTTGGAAAAGACCCTGATGTTGGGAAAGATGGAGGGCACTAGGAGAAGGGGACGACAGAGGACGAGATGGTTGGACAATGTTCTCGAAGCTACGAACATGAGTTTGACCAAACTGCGGGAGGCAGTGGAAGACAGGAGTGCCTGGCGTGCTCTGGTCCATGGGGTCACGAAGAGTCTGACACGGCTAAACGACTAAACAACAACAAGCTTTAACAAAAGTGATAAAGAGGCCGTGCACAAACCTTCTGTAAGAAAAATTATTATAAATAATGTAGGTTGAAGGGTCAGTCTGCAGGGTGCCCTGAGTCTGTTCTAATTATTTAGTTCCTGCATCTGTGGGAGTAGGAGAGGAAATTGTCTAAACAATTGTTGTGGTTGGCTACTTGAGGACCATGATTAGCACAACAACCAAAGAAGTTGCTCTGTGCCACAGAATGAATGGGTGGATTCCCCAACCTAGCTGTTAGGTAGAAGAGCAATAGGGGACTGGTTTGTGAGTGAGCTGGAAGCAGGCAGAAAGCAGGCTGGAAGCTTAGACATGGAGGCAGATGAGGGGAAATTTGGGGAATAATGGGAGACGAGGCGCAAGCAGAACCGGAGCAGCAGCTGGCTGACATGTTATTAGAAAGCATTCTACACCCTCCATCTCCCAGAACCTGGTGTACCTTAAAAGTAGGAGAGCAAAGAGCACAAAGGGCACACAGTAGCACCCGTAAAAGTGACAAATGAGGAAGTGGGAGAGACAGGGGTTGGAGATTCACTTGGGACAATGCCATTTTCCAAGAGCCTTTCTCTGTAAAGATTGAAATAAAAAAGGACTGTAAGAAACTTTCCCTAGTCTTTATACTTCCCTGGGCTACCAGCCAGGATCCGCTGACAGCATCCTGACAACCGCAGTCTCTGCTGACCTTTATTCCAAGGAAATCAAACCCTGGCCTGGAACCTCTGCCTAAGGTATATGCTAAAATTAATGGCTTAATGCATAAAGTATGTACTACAATTGCAATTTCCCTGGTGATAATTCCCCACAAGTACTGTGTGGAAATCTTGAGAGGACAACTCCTCCTAATCGGGTTGTTGAAATCTGAGCATGTGCTCAGCATGTAGCAATTAGTAGAAGTACTGTAGTAGATTTGTGAAATGGAAACACAATGCATAGTCTGTGCTCATCTGAGGAGGAAATGGGACTAGGGGTGGGGCATTAGAGGCTACCAAAGAAAATGATGTAACACATATTACACACTTCCTACCCCAAATGTGCTAACGAGCTTCCACACCAGCAGTAATGTGTAAGGGGTTGTTTTTACTTATCAGATTTCTGTGGCAATATTAAACGTAAACAAAGAAAGAAAGAAACAACAAGACAGGCTGGCATTTTGATGACAACAATATTGTGTGGG
Source organism: Zootoca vivipara (assembly GCF_965207765.1). Taxonomy (NCBI): domain Eukaryota; kingdom Metazoa; phylum Chordata; class Lepidosauria; order Squamata; family Lacertidae; genus Zootoca; species Zootoca vivipara. Next base: position 67,471,663 of record NC_142591.1, read on the forward strand.
TGCTTCTAATATTGTGTGGGCACATGATCAGCACCAATTTCATAATAAACTCCTGCTTGGGAACAGCTACAAATATCCTTGTGTAACCCTATCTACATAAGGACTGTTCTTCCACAAGCAGCTCCCACACAGCAAGATTCAGATGAAATAACAATGACAGCGGAGGCAGGTTTATGGATCCTGATCACGGAACCAGAACTTTGATGGGAAAGTAACAATTCAATGGAAAAGGTCATGTGATCAGTCCCTGCTGACATAGTTGGATCATAAACATTACGCTAGCCACACAGGATAGGAGCTGTTTATGGAAAAGTAGTTCCCATGTGAGGGGATCATTTCTGGGGTTTTTCCCATTCTGCAGAGGAATACATTTCTGCTTAAAACAGCCCCATGATACAGAAGCCTTGTGACCTGTCTGACTCTGACCTTTTGCATTTATATCTGTACTAGTGTCACTCAGCCCGTTAGGTAAACGGGCGCTAGAACGTAAGTGAGAGGAGCGGCGGGGCCGCAGCCTACCTCACCCCCCAGGTCGCCGCTACTGTCCCAGTAGGGAAACGGTAGGCAGAGGGGTTGGGGGGGGGGAGAGAGAGCACGTGCATCCAGTCTCTGCGTCCAATCCCTGTGTCCGTGGGGCACATGTGCAGTAGCGCAAACCCAGGGACACAGGGAATACTGGACGCAGAGACACTTGCACTTTATTATATAGGATAGTATTTGCACATGTGGATCAATCCTCACCATGCAATCTTGTGCATGTTTACTCAGAAGTAAGTCATACTGAATTCAGTTGGGTTTCCTCCCAGATAAGTAGTTATGGGACTTCAGCAGTAGTCAGCAATTTTTCTTTAGATTGTTACCCTAACCTAACATTTTATTGTTGTTGTTTAGTCATTTAGTCATGTCCGACTCTTCGTGACCCCATGAACCAGAGCACGCCAGGCACTCCTGTCTTCCACTGCCTCCCGCAGTTTGGTCCAACTCATGTTGGTAGGTTCGAGAACACTGTCCAGCCATCTAGTCTTCTGTCGTCCCCTTCTCCTTGTGCCCTCAATCTTTCCCAACATCAGGGTCTTTTCCAGAGAGTCTTCTCTTGTCATGAGGTGAGGTGGCCAAAGTATTGGAGCCTCAGCTTCACGATCTGTCCTTCCAGTGAGCACTCAGGGCTGATTTCCTTCAGAATGGATAGGTTTGGTCTTCTTGCAGTCCATGGGACTCTCAAGAGTCTCTTCCAGCACCATAATTCAAAAGCATCAATCCTTCGGCGATCAGCCTTCTTTATGGTCCAGCTCTCACTTCCATACATCACTACTAGGAAAACCATAGCTTTAAGTATACGGACCTTTTTGACAAGGTGATGTCTCTGCTTTTTATTCGGAGGTTAATCCCCATGGGGCGCTGGGGATGTTCCCCACTCAGAGAGTTTGAGAGGAAGTGCGCGCAGCAGGGCTGCAACCCCGATCCTTTGCAAGAGCTAGGTGGGACGAGTCAAGAGTCTCCTCCAGCACCTAACATAACTAAGGCCAAATAGTACCTTTATTTCACTCTGTGGGGAGATATAAATACATTCAGTTCTTCTTGGGTAAGACACTTGAAAAAATATCTGGTAAAAATAATTATTATTGTGTGCAGTTTATTCATTACACACTAGATCATGTTTCCTGGGTGTGTCATTGTTTCACTTACAAATGAACTAGATGACACACACCCTCCAAATAAAGCAAATTTTATGCTTATTTATTTATTTTTTTAAATTCTGGCTGGGAACTCTTTTTCTTTTTGTAACTGTAAATCTTTTTCTGCAATGCTTTGTTGGCTTTAATAAGTACAATAGTAGCCACCGCTGGGTTTTACTTACTGTGGCTGAATGTTAAGCAGCAATGGAAAATGTTAAGTTGTGAGATAACTGACTAGTTTCCTAAGCACTTTTTTAACAGGAGGGGGAATTAACAATGCTTCTCACCTCCTCCTTTCACACTCCAATAGAAAAAATGCAAATTTACTATTAACCTAGTCACACAAGCAGCCTCACATTTCGTTTACTCCATTTCACAATTCACACAGAAGCCCAGGCCAGACCAGAGATAGACACACAGGCGGAATTCTCTTTACCGAGGATTCTATTCATAAAATCTTTAAATTGATTCCAGGCTACAAAGATAGAAAGCATGCAGTATTTGAAGAGAGATAAAAAAATACAAGCCGAGGAATTAGGAAAGCATATTCATACCTGTTTACATCTCCCCATTTGTCACGACGGACCCAAAACAATTGCATCAAGGGTGACAGGATTTGAATTGGACCAAAATCCAATTCATACAGTGTATAGGTGTGTTGGATGGTGGGGTGCAGGGATATGCGCTGGACTCATGAATGCTACTAGTCTCCCTGCCTTGCAGAAGAAACCACTATGAAGCCTGTCTGGAGGTTCTCTAGAATGATGGTGCATGTATACATAATGGGTGGTATCAAAGTTTTACTCAAGAGTAGACCCACTTAAATGATCAAACATGACTAGGTTAGGGCCATTAATTTAAATACTGTAAGTCTATTCTGAGTAATGCTGGGATGTGGGTGGCGCTGTGGGTTAAACCATAGAGCCTAGGGCTTGCCGATCAGAAGGTCGGCGGTTCAAATCCCCACGACTGGGTGAGCTCCCATTGCTCGGTCCCAGCTCCTGCCAACCTAGCTGTTCGAAAGCACATCAAAGTGCAAGTAAATAGGTACCGCTACAGTGGGAAGGTAAACACCGTTTCTGTGTGCTGCTCTGGTTCGCCAGAAGCGGCTTAGTCATGCTGGCCACATGACCTGGAAGCTGTACGCCAGCTCCCTTGGCCAATAATGCGAGATGAGTGCCGCAACCCCAGAGTCGGTAGCAACTGGACCTAATGGTCAGGGGTCCCTTTACCTTTATTCTGAGTAATACTTAGCTGAGTACCACGTGTGTTTATTAATCGAATAATCATTGCAGCCCTGATTGGTTGGAAGGGGGAATAGTTTAAGGTTTGCCGTATAGTTATTCTACACAGACATTAACACTCCTCCCTCCCTTTGTCAAGAAAAATGTACAGTATTGTGTTAGTGTTGACTAAGCACAGAGACCATGTGTTAGTACTGGGAACTGTTCAACAAAATAAAGACTGTACTTTCCAGCAGAAGACTGAGTCCCGCTTTGCAACGTAACCACAGGGTCCTTTGAAAACATGGGTGAAATGATAGATATGCCAATTTAATTGCTTAAACTAAACCATCACATACATTTTCATCTGACCTTTGTTTTAGAATCTCAGAGTGGCAGATATGTGCCCTCTCCTCCTTTTTATCCTCACAATCCTATAAGTCAGGCTAGCCTTCCTCACAGGATTATTGTGAGGATGAAGTGGGGGGTGGTAACTGGCCTAAGATCAACACCAGCAAGCTTAATGGCCAAGTAAGGATTTGAACCCACGTCTCCCTGTTCAGAGTGCAAACCTCTCTACGCAGTCCATTGAAGATACTGAGCTTAGTAACACTGAGAATGCTGGTTCTATACATTATTTTTGACTCTACTGCTGTTAATTCAAAGATTTATTGAACGCTGAGAGGTTTTATTCATAAAATCAATCAAGAACTACAATAAAATGACCTATATTGTGTATAGCATCACATAAAGCAAAATCCTAAGAACACTTGGAAATAGCTCCTATTGCATTAAATAGACTCCCTAGCTACAGAGTCTAGGAATGCAGCCTTGAAGGACCATTGCTAATATTTTTGAAAAGGTTAAATGTAAAATGGTAGGCTTTAATAAAAGGTAATAAGTTAACCAACATGAGTCTGACCAAACTGCGGGAGGCAGTGGAAGACAGGAGTGCCTGGCGTGCTCTGGTCCATGGGGTCACGAAGAGTCGAAAACAACTAAGTGACTTAAACAACAACAACAACAAATAAGTTAAAGTAAATTTCAGAATACAAGGAATTGTATACCACCACAAAACCCTCCAGCTTGATGAAAAAGGCACATTTTAAACACTTGTGCCTTGATTCAGGGAACAGCTTGTATTCTGCTGCAAATCCCCCACCCTACTTAATGATTAACGCTCTCATCCAATAACTTGTTAGGCTATCAGGAAGGGTAGAAAGAGGAAATCTTGACTGAAAAAGCTTCAATTTGACAGCATAGGTTATCATGGTAGCAATGAAGCTCACTGGGTCACCTGCTCATTTTTGTGCAAATGGCAGGAACAATCACAGGCATGGATCTTTATTGGTGGGTCTGGTGATTCAGCTTGGGGCGGGGTTACCACTCTGATACCCACTGGCAGTACTGTGTCCACCAGTATCTCTTTGGGCTTCCACAAAAAGTCTCAGTAAATATCCCTTCAAAATTCCACAGTGCATGTCTGTTTGCTCCCATTGCTCAGTTCCCATTCTACCTGGGCTGTCCTGCATTGAACAGATCCCCTTAAAGATGCCCAACATCATATAACACAGAGGTGGGAAGATTTCAGTCATATATTATTTGCTTTGTTTTTTCCATGGAATGTTGAAATCTGCTAACTGGACCCAGGTGGACAGTAATAGAAATGGCAGTGTCAGCTGTAAAAGTGTGTCTTGGGGGTTGGAGCCAATTACCTACTACATTTATAAATCATACATTAGCATAATCTGAAAATCTGGAGTACAAATATGAAGTTACTGCAGATCAGGGATTCTAACACCAAAAACATTCTAAAACTGTCCAGTAGAATGACACAAAGATGTGGTCAAAGGCAACAGATTTATACTCTCTATTTTACAGATGAACAACACCTGGCTTGAGAGTTAAGCAATTAGGAGAAAGGCAGCAATGGTACAGTATTAAACAAAAGCCATCCCTTGCACTTTAATTCATTATCAGTAAACTACTAGATTCAGAAGCCATTGGAATTCTGCTGGAAATCCCACTACATCCCATTCTACATTCTGCCCACCCTGATATAAGCAGACCCTCCAAATGTCCCTATTTTCCAGGGACGTCCCTGATTTACAGAAGCTGTCCCAGTTTCTGATTTGATCCTGGAATGTTCCACATTTTCTAAGGACGTCCCTATTTCCTTTGAAGCAATGTTGGATGATATAGTAGGATGTCCCTATTTTCATTGGAGAATTGTTGGAGGGTATGGAGTTATCCGATCCCTGAGCCATCTGAAGGCAATCCTGTATAGGGAAGGTTGGTTGTTTTTTTTTTAATGTAAGGTAAGTAAGATGTGTGGGGTATAATTAGTAAAATTACTATTATGGAATGGGACGTCCCTATTTTCATCAGAGAAATGTTGGAGTGTATGTAAAAGGCACTTGGTATTCTGAATTTGTTAAATAAATTAATGGAGGGATATTATTAATGGAGGTGACCGCTCTATTTGGAACTGATGAAGCTAGAGAAAAATTAAACTCTATGAAAAGCGGATTATGCACAAGAGGTAATGTTCAAAGCTTTCTTATGCTCAAACTACATTGGTATTTAAGCCCTGTCCTTGTGCCCTCCAAAATAACAGGGTCATATTTATTTGGTGCTTAATTAACAATTCTGGTGAAGACAGAATAATCTCATAAGCCATTTTCTTGGAAAACTATTCTTTGAGCTTTCATTATATGTATGAAACATTTGCAATATTTAGTACACATTTAAGACTAACGATAGATTTGTAGCCAGAAGCCTCTGTAGCATGTAACCAGTGCATAGATTCGGTTCCGTACAGTTATTTTTAATAACCACCAATAACTCATTTTGTTTAGTCCTATTAGAACATGGTTGGGACAGAAACTCGTTATGCAATGTTGAAGAATACCCCGAACGTCTGCAATGTGCAGCACATGAAATACAGCCACTGTGCTTCTTTGAGTAGCCTGAATTTTCAACTGACTCCAGTTGTGGGTCTGTACAGCAGCCAGTTAAAATGACCAGCAACTCTCTACAATCTAATGCTTTGAGGGTAAGGGTGATAATGATGCTGAAGGAAATATGCATAGAGTTATGCTGTAAGCATTTTTCAGAATTGCCTGAAATACAAAATATCCCCCCATAAGAATTTGCCCACATATAGGGTGGGTTTAATTTTCCCCTGATGCAAACATGATTTAGGTATTTGGCCTTGAGATTGCAGAGTAAAATACTCATTTTCAGCTAATGCCCTTTGGGCTTTAAAAAAATCCTCTCAATTTTCATGTCAATATTGTTTTAACTTTTCATGGTATACCATGTGAATACACTGGTGGTGTTGGGCTAGACCAGCAATGCCCAACCTGGTGCCCTCCAGATGTTTTCGACCACAGCTACTATCAGCTACAGCCAGCAGGACTATTCTGGCCAGGGCTGATATGAGTTGTAGTTCAAAACATCTGGCAGGCACTAGGTCGGAGAAGACAGGGCTAGGTAGACTTCTTTTCAGGCATCTTCTCTCTGAGTGGTCTCGGCTAATACAGAATGGCAGTTCATCAACCTTCATCTGGATTACCAAAGTACTGGTAATCTGGATACTTAAAGTGATATAACATTATGAATGGGGTGTGTGCTAAACTATTTTAGACACAAATTAGGAATGGGACTTCACAGATTACTGGAAGTTAATGCAATTTGTTTAAATCCAAATAGAACAAGATGTTCTAAAGATACATTTCTGACTTCTTTTATTTCTGAAGAGCCATGAAATCATAAGATCCAGTCAAGGGCCTGGAGGCAACAAGAAAAAATACCTTGGCTTGGCTGCCTAAGAATGACATTCTTCTGAGAGACCAGGACAGGAGTGCATGCATATTAACAGGAAGGGTGTACAGAAGTAGATGAGGTGTGGGATTTTCCTTACTTAATCTCGCCACTTTCCAGCATTTCAGGAAGTAAGTGTTTCTTCCCTCTGCTCAGGGCTAATTTCTCAATCCTGGAACCCTTTCAAATTTGGCCAGGGTATGAGTTTTGCCCATTAGTCGTATGAAAAACCAGGGGAAACCACCCTGACCGGTAGTTAGATCTATTCACAATTATATTAAAGAGCCTGCATTTGTTGGGCTTCACTGTTTTCTGTTTCAACTCTATTTACTTCTAAACTTCAGAGAAGGAAAACAAAAGAGATTCCACTAGTATCAGCTTGTATTTGAAATCAATAGGTTCACCTTCTGGGCTGCATCTCACTTTCTTCAAAAAAAGGACAGACCACAATTATCTAGACAATAGGGTTTGAGGTTTGGAAGCTACATACAGATAAGCAAATACTTGTTCTTCCTAACTGCATCATGTGAAATGTATGTCCCTGAGCAACAAGCTTCAATCTTCATTTCCCTCCTCCTAATACTGATTTTAGACAGAAAACATACATTGTCATTAGGCCTATTCATTCCTGTCCCTCTGAACAAATTTCCAGCTCAGCATCTGTTGATTGTTCCCTCATCAATCAGCATTTCCAATGCCTATGTGCACACATTTGTATTCTTTTCTTATGGTTGGATGGGTAAGGAGGGGGGAGTCCAATTATAATTTTGGGGTACTGTTAAAAGGATGAGAATGTATGTCAGTCATGAGTTTAATTGTGTGGAAATCTTCTATAAGTCCTCATTAAAAGGTGAAAGATGCCAATTCAGATTGTATCAGGTGGGGGTAAAATTCAGCACGGTGGAAAGTAGGGCTAGTCACACACTGCAGTACCCAGATGTTGCTGGCTACAACTTTCATAACCCCTTACCATTGGCTGTGCATAAGCACGTGGATGGGATTTGGAGTCAACTACACCTGGAGGACCACAGGTGCCACTTCCGCAGTCCCAACGCTCACTTCTAGGTACATTTAAGGTTAAATCACTAAAAGAGCACTGCTGTGGCCATTTTATTTCTCTATCAAAATAGCTGTAAAGAAGAGTTATCAGCCTAGGACAGGCAATCCTCTTCTATTCCTACAGCAAAGCCCCAGTCAGCACAGCAGATGGTCAGGCATGATGGGAACTGGAGTCCAACAACATCTGTAGAGGACCATATTGGCTAGCCTTACCCTAAGCACGTGGGTGGCGCTGTGGCCTAAACCACTGAGCCTAGGGCTTGCCAATCGGAAGGTCGCTGATTCGAATCCCTGAGACGGGGTGAGCTCCCGTTGCTCGGTCCCTGCTCCTGCCAACCTAGCAGTTTGAAAGCACATCAAAGTGCAAGTAGAGAAATAGGTACTAATCCAGCGGGAAGGTAAATGGCATTTCCATGCGTTGCTCATGCTGGCCACATGACCCGGAAAAAATGTCTGCGGACCAACGTTGGCTCCCTTGGTCAGTAAAGCGAGACGAGCACCGCAACCCCAGAGTCGTTCGCAACTGGGGGTCCCTTTACCTTTACCCTGAGCACTACCCTACAGTAGCTCCCATTGATACATTTGCAGGGCATGCATAGTACATTTCATTATTCATGGCAAAAGTATTTCACTTGTAGAGTGGCTACATTTCAGTACTCCTGAAGAATAACAGCATATGCAAGGGACCCTTGGATTTTTTTGCACTGGGCCCCAGACATATATCTTGCCCTCTCCTCCCCCCCTTTTAAATCTTATTTTTTTAAAAAATCCTTTAAGGGTCTGCTGTGCACACTATGAAGCACAGTGCCAGTGAGAGCCAACAGAACCCACCATCTTAATTTGCACATAAACATATAAATTAGCAAACACAAATATTGTGTGTGTGTGTGTGTGTGTGTGTGTGTGTGTGTGAGAGAGAGAGAGAGAGAGAGAGAGAGAGAGAGAGAGAGAGAGAGAGAGAGAGAGAGAGAGATGGGGACATGTTGGCCAAAACATTAAGGTACATGTGCTTAATCTTAACTGACCCTCTTAACTGCCCAAGTACGGTGTAAAACTCTCACAGTCTAGTTTGAAAATGCTTAACCACTCCACATACTGGCAAGGCAGAAATCCTCTACCCAGTTATGCATGCATATAAATCCTAAAGAGTTATCTAAGTAGTCAGGGTATGAAAATAATTCTTCCCCAAAATATGTAAGATGCAGGTGTCAGCCTAGGAACTACTGAAAGTATAATGTTACACAGAGACAAAAAATAAAGTCCATAATCTTGCAAACACAGACAAAAAAAAAGTCTTAGAAGGATTATGAAATATCAGCATTTCTTGTCTGTAAGTACCTAATTTACTCATTTTAGGTTCGGCTAATCTTGCTTCCCTTCTCTTTTCCCTTGAACTGACCCCAGTGCCTTGCATATCTGTGCACATTTCAATAGAAGCTAGCTTTTCAGTCATTTAAAAAGGAGATGATTATTAGCTATACTTAAGATGGTTTTCAAGAACTCCAAATCACTTCAAAACCCTACAATGCAATAATTGAAAAGTAAAAAAAAAGTACAAGTATTCTTATGAGAACAATAAATAAAAGGATTTATTTATACTAAAAAGAGAGAGTCTTTACTCCATCTAGTATCAAGATTAATCATTATTACCAGGGTGATATTAGAAAATGTTCTGTGTTATTGAGGACTCCAGTTGTGTAGCTCAAGGGGTGGCCAACTGGCAGCCCCAGGACCTTAGTCAGCGTAGCTTGCTGGTGGACAATGGCTGGAAGGCAAGCCTGCAGCCAGAAATAGTTAAAACAACCATGATTAAATGGGCTCAAGACATTGGGAGACCCATTTATAGCAACCAATGGGAGAAACTATGGAAAGAGGGATGGAGATTCACGGCCTGTGCAGGAATAAAAGAAAATATGTTAAAATTAATGTATAGATGGCATCTCACTCCAGAGAAAATTGCGAAAATCTATAAAACAAGCTCGAACAAATGCTGGAAGTGCCATGAAAAAATAGGAAACTATTATAATTGTTGGTGGCAGTGCAAGAAAATTAGGGAATTCTGGAATTTGGTATATGAAAAGTTAAAAAAGATGCTAAAAATAACATTTGATAAAAAAACAGAGTTATTTCTATTAAGCATGGTACCAGAGAACATCCCAGAAGACAGGAAAAACATCCTCCTCTACGCATCCACAGCAGCAAGACTCCTGATTGGACAACATTGGAAAGGGGAGAAAATCCCGACTATTTTAGAATGGCAGGAGAAGTTAGTAGAATTTATGAATCTCTCAAAAATGACAGCAGCAATCCGAAATACCCTCAGACAAATTTGTAAAAAAGAATGGAAGTATGTTGAGGACTTTTTGAAAAAAGAAGGATTAAATGTAGATTTGGTGATTTGCTTAGACTGAAAGATATAAAGGGGAGTTGGAGATCAGGTATAAACAATAACTGAAGTAAAGCGAGATAAAAGAAATTATGTAAAGGAAAGCGGTATTCAAACAACAGGAAGCAATTTTTATCTCTTTTTTTCTTTTTTCTTTTTCTTTTTATTTTTTTTTTTTTTGCCTCTTTCTTTCCCTTTTTCTAAATATTTTTTACTATGATATAGGATTGATATATTATTAATACATATATAATTTATAATCGATTATCCGGAATATTTGCTGCATAATATCCTTTTGTAAGTTTTTTTCCTCCTTCTTTGTTTTTTTTCCTTTTCTCTAATTTCAGCTATTAGATAAGCTTGATGTTTAATTTTGATTATATTGCTATAGTTTGTTTATTTTGTATTTTGTGTTTATTTTGTATCAGTTACCTGTTTATGGTTTTATGTAACCTTTTTAAAGAATTGAAATAAAGTTTCTTTTAAAAAAAAAGACCTGTCATTTCTCCTCCCTGCGGTGAGGCCTGACAAGGAACAGTTGGGGAGAGACGTAACTAGTGACAGAAGAACTGGGGTTCCACTTGCAGACCCTCCAAGTGTCCCTATTTTCCAATGACATTCCCGGATTTACAGAAGCCATCCCAGTTTCCGATTAGATCCCGGAATGTCCCGCTTTCCCTCAGGACGTCCCTATTTTGATTTGAGAAATGTTGGAGGATATGGTGTTATGCAACACCCGAGCTAAGGAGATAAGTAACTATACAACCTTTAAAAGACACCTGAAGGCATCTCTGTACAGTATACGGAAGTTTTTTTAAAAAAAAATGTTTAATGCTTTATTATGTTTTAATATATGTTGTAAGCTGCCCCCCTCCTCCTCCTCCTCCTTTGATGATCACTCATAGCCGAGTAAGATTGTCTTCCATAAACACGGTTTTAACAATGAGTCCGTAAGTGACTGTGGAGGCCAATTCTTGATCCACACGTCCTTCCACAGTGGGGACATTGGTTACCGGGCGGGAGTTGATCACGGTGTGGATTTGCCAAGCGTGCCTTCCTCTTAGCACGTTTCTCCCTTGTGTCCTGAGTTCAAGTGTCTTCAAAGCCCATGACACCTTTGGTAAATCTGTTCTCCAACTGGAGCGCTCGCAGGCCAGTGTTTCCCAGTTGTCAGTGTTTATACTACATTTTTTAAGATTTGCCTTGAGACAGTCTTTAAACCTCTTTTGTTGACCACAAGCATTATGCTTTCCATTTTTAAGTGCCCAGAGTGGCTTGAGCAACCCCGTCAGATGGGTGGGGTAGGATGATGATGATGATGGAATAGGACAGGCATAGGCAAACTCGGCCCTCCAGATGTTTTGGGACTACAACTCCCAACATCCCTAGCTAACAGGACCAGTGGTCAGGGATGATGGGAGCTGTAGTCCCAAAACATTTGGAGGGCCGAGTTTGCCTATGCCTGGAATAGGACGTCCCTATTTTCTTCAGAGAAATGTTGGAGGGTAGATGAGGAAGAAGAAGAGTTTGGATTTGATATCCCGCTTTATCACTACCCAAAGGAGTATCAAAGCAGCTAACAATCTCCTTTCCCCTCCTCCCCCACAACAGACACCCTGTGAGGTGGGTGGGGCTGAGAGACTTCAGAGAAGGGTGACTAGCCCAAGGTCACCCAGCAGCTGCATGTGGAGGAGCGGAGACGCGAACCCGGTTCCCCAGTCTACCGCTCTTAACCACTACACCACACTGGGTATGCAGTTGAACCAACACCCAAAAGGAAGAAAGCACTTGGGAGGACATTTACAATAACCCTCTTACTTTTCAGTCCTATTCAGGTATTTGAACGCATGATGGAATAAACAGTTTAAGGAGCCTTTTATGCATTGGCATGCATCAAAGGTTTAAAGGGCTGTTTTTCACATGTTGAGCTGAACAAGCATATTCCGAATGACCAGGCATTGGGGTTCTGGATTGTGGAGAGGATTCTTTGCATGTCCAGCTGAAATGCAAACCATTCTGTAGAATGCTGAAAGGTCATTGATGGAGCCAGCCTCCACGTGAGCTTTGGAGTGGGGTGTTTCAGCTCATGCCCTGCACTCTTTCTCCAGATTTCATTTCCCCTGTGTGTACTTTCAACATTTTAATATGGCTATCATTGGTTGTTGTACTTGGTACCTTCTAAAGATAAAAACCAGGTGCCATTGGATGTTATGACAAGAGGCGTAGATGAAGACTGATATATTGATCAGAAACATAAGAGAGATACAAGTCACATACCCAGCAAAGAATGTGGAAATGCAAATGGACTCACGATTTTAATGAACTTATGCCATAAAAACTGTCAAGGTTGACTTAGACAGGACATTTTAATGTTGGCAGTTAATTATGAATACCTGAATCTGTCTGAAGAGCTTGAAGCTTATCTTAAATCTAATTTAAAAGACAAAAGGCTATAGAAGACTTTGAAGCGTGATGTGCTCCACTCGTATTTCCCCTGCTAATGCTAAAAGAAAATGTGGAATATAAAATTTAAATTATTAACTCAAAAGAGATTATGTTAAAGATGAGTGAATAGTTTGTAAAGTTTGTGGGCAAGTTCCTAAAATGGCAAAACTTAAACCACTTCAAGATTTATGTCATGTTCCAAGGGTAGTCCAATTTAGTTATCATGGAACAATTGAATGCAGACAGTATTGAACTGTACAGTGAACAAAGACCAACTCCCCTTTTGACCCACCCCTTGCCGTGTCCCAGATACAAATCACCATCCTATTTAGAGTATGTGGTTCTACATAAATCTGTTAATTCACCACTTTTTAACCAAGCTCAAAGTGATAATGAAAATAACTACAGTACCAGGTTATCATTGATATGCACAGTAAAGATCCACACTGATCTATGAAGGATCTGAGATAATAAGGCAGTGTGATTGACACACCCTAGCATGCTGGGAATCTTAATTCAAAACATTTGGAGGGCATCAGGTTGGTGAATGCTGATTCATAGAATCATAGAGTTGGAAGGGACACCAAGGGTCATCTAGTCCAACCCCCATGATGCAGGAATCTCAACTAAAGCATCCATGACAGGTGGCCATCTGACCTCTGCTTAAAAACCTTCAATGAAGAAGAGTCCACAACCTCCCAAGGGAGACTGTTCCACTGTTGAACAGCTCTTACTGTCAGAAAGTTCTGCCTGAAGTTTAGCCAGAATCCCCCTTCTTGTAACTTGAAGCCATTGGTTTGAGTCCTACCTCCAGAGCAGGACAAAACAAGCTTGCTCCATCTTCCATGAGACAGCCCTTAATATATTTGAAGATGACTATCATATCTCCTCCTAGTCTCCTCTTTTCCTGGCTAAATATATCTAGCTCCTTCAACTGTTCCCCATAAAGCTTGGTTTCAAGGCCCATGATCATCTTGGTTGCCCTCCTCTGCACACGTTCCAGCTTGTCAACACCTTTTAAAATTGTGGTGCCCAGAACTGAACACAGTATTCCATGTGTGGTCTGACAAAGGCAGAATAGAGTGGTACTATTACTTCCCTTGATCTTGACACTATACTTCAGTTGATGCAGCCTAGAATAGCATTAGCTTTTTTTGCTGCTGCATCACACTGTTGACTCATGTTAAGCTTGTGGTTCACTAAGACCCCTAGATCCTTTTCATATGTATTACTGGTAAGCTGGGTGTCCCCCATCTTATATTTGTACAGCCATACCTTATGTTGCATCCGCTTCAGGATGCGTCTTTTCCTCTTGCGAACACGGCAAACCCGGTAGGGTTACTTCCGGATTTCGCCACGCACGCGCAGAAGCATTCTGCACGCTTTGTGCATGTGGAGAAGCGCTCTATCACACTTCGCGCATGCGCAGAAGCACCGCTCTGGTTGTGGACTTTTCAGGGTGCAAACAGCACCCCAGAACGGATCGTGTCTGCAACCAGAGGTACCACTGTACATCTAGTTCTTCTTGCCTAAGTGCAGAATCTTACATTTGTCCCTGTTGAAATTCATTTTGTTAGTTCTGGGCCAGTTCTCCAATCTGTTAAAGTCATTTTGAATAATAGAATCAAAGAATTGTAGAGTTGGAAGTCCAAACCCTGGAATATGCATCTGTCCCACACGGAAATTGAACCTGCAACCTTGGCGTTATCAGTACCATGCTAACCAACTGAGCTATCCTGGTTATTGTCTTCTGCAGCATTAGCTACCCCTCACAATTCAGTGTCATCTGCAAATTTGATGATCATTCCATCAATTCCTTTGTCCAGGTCATTTATAAAATCATTGAACAATAATGGGCCAAGGACAGAACCCTGTGGCACCCCACTCGTAACATTTTTTTCAGGCTGATGAGGAACATATTTGTGTGATAATTTGATTGGAGAGGTAGCTGTGGGGAATGTTTCATTGCTCACCGCTCCCTCAGTTTCATGCTGAAATTCTATACATTCCTACCTGGGAAAAAGTCCTATTAAATACAGGGGAACTTCCTTCTAAATGCATAAGACTGAACTTGCTATTTGCTCCATGTAGTGGAAACAGGTAAAAAGGTAAAGGACCCCTGGCAACTATGGGGTGCAGCGCTCATCTCGCTTTCAGGCCAAGGGAGCCGGCGTTTGTCCACAGACAGCTTTCCAGGTCATGCGGCCAGCATGACTAAACTGTTTCTGGCACAACAGAATACCGTGACGGAAGCCAGACCACACGGAAACGCTGTTTACCTTCCCACTGCAGTGATACCTATTTAGCTACTTGCTCTGGTACGCTTTCAAACTGCTAAGTTGTGGAAATATACAAGCATGATTCAAGCACCTACATTTCCTTCCACCTTGCAGAACAAAACAGCAGCTTGGTTAATATTGATAGGTAAAACGGCAAAGGAAGGAAGGGTTAAATGCCCTAGTCCTGACACAAGAAACTGGGAAGTCTTAAAAATGCATATGCCACCCCTACTTTATAGAAATCTGAGCAAGCCTTTGTTCTTTAGTTGACTAAATTTGCAATTAAAAATATTGTGCTGTGGTTTTTGCATCTGTGGGCAAATTCTATGGCCATCTGTGTGGCCAAATGCAAAAGCATCATTGTGTATTTTGAAGTGACGTGGAAGCAAATGAGAAGAGCAATATTGAAGAGAAACTCTGGAAGAGGGAGTAGCTAATTTCTCTTGGCTATGGGAGTAACAAGCTAAACCACAGACGTACTGTAATTTTTTACTGCTTACAAATTGGCACCCTCTAGTGGAATGACAATGAAGTGCATGGACGTTTTTCAAATAGCTATAGCCATTCAATTTCTTTCCTTTTTAAAATCACAAAACAATCTATTAAAAATACAGTTTTAAAGATGAATACTAGTTTTATCCAAAAGAGCTCAAACACAACTTGCTTATTTATCTATTTAAAGTCTCACAATTTCATTCCACTTTCAAATGAAACATATATGAGCATACAGACACATCTGCACACTTATGAGCACATTGCCACAGGCAATGCCCATGAATACAGTGAGGTTAGTATAGCTAAATTAGTGAATAGGAAGCCTAATCTTACACACATTTTCTCGGGAGTAACTCTCACCATGTTCACCATGACAGTCCTATACATATTTACAATGGGAAAGAAGTTCCACTGTGTTCAGTAGCCTTTACTCTCAGGTAAGTGGGTGCAAAATGAACACTCAAGGGAACTTTCCTCCAAGCAGGTACCGTATTGGCCCGAATATAAGCCACACCCGGAATATAAGCCACACCTTTAAAATTGGAGAGAGGGGGAAAAAAAAAGGAAAAATACCCAAATATAAGCCACTCCATTCCTCACTGCTCCTGGCTTCATACTGGGCGTGGGGTGGGGTGGGGTGGGGGAGCCGTGCCTTTCCCCTTCCTCACTCTTACCCTTCCTGGCCTTGGAGGTGGGCACTGGTTTGCTGCGCTCCTGGCACTGTTTGCCCCCACGCTCCTGGCTGCAGACCATAAGGTTGTGAATATTAGACACCCTTTAACTTTTCACCGTTGGAACTTGGGGAAAAAGTGAAGCTAATATTCAGGCCAATACAGTATGTATTGCACTGTTTCTTAGCTACTCTTGTTAGTCCCAGGGCTAATTTTGCTGCCAACGACAACTCCAATTTTATGTATGCAAGCTGATGGGCTGGCAGCTGAATCTTTCTTCAACAATGGTTACAGGACAGGGCCCTCCTCAACACCTGAGAGCAGCAGGCTGGCAGAGCAGGCCATATGGAATGCACAGCTCTGTCCTTCTGCCACCTTCCTGCTGCAGGAGGCAGCTGCCACACGTCTGCTAATGGCAGGGCTGGCCCTGTGCATTCTGAGCCAGTGCAAAAGCCGAGTACAAAGAACTTTCATTTCAGTTCACTTTTAATTTGTATACCACCTCTCTATATTACTATACACAGTTTACTATTCTATACTCTATAGTACTATACACAGTTTACTATATACACTTTACAACAACCAAATCAGGAAATATCACACACCTTATAATAACCCCATCCAATACAAAAAGCCATATTAAAAACATAGCTTAAAATAAACAACTTATGTTACAGAGATACTGAAAGACTAAAAAAACCCCCACCAAAAACTGTTTCTGTATGCAATGACCGCAGCCAGGATGATTCTGTACCAACTGAGGAGGAGTGGCAGACTAAATTAATGGACTATGCCAAAATGGCAAAACTTACGGGAGCAATAAAGAACCAAGAGGAAAAAAAACTTTACAAAAGACTGGGGGAAATTCGTGGATTATCTGAAATGTTATTGCACACATATAAATTCATTAGCAGGGCTAACTTAAACCAAACAGTTAAAATTAATGTTAAAAGATAACTAGGGAGTGATTATTAATTGGAATAATGAAGGAGATTATAAATTTAAAAATGTAAGAAACCGCAAAAGGTGTGGGGGCAAGTCAAAAATACATATATTTGTTGGAAAATATTGAACTGTATTTATGTCAAGATATTACTGAAAAAACGAAAAATAAAATTTATATAAACTAAACAAAACAATTTATATCAAATAAAGTAATATTCAACAATCCACTATAATCTAATAGTACACAATAAAATTAACTCTCAACATATCAGCAAATAATAATAAAACAGAAATTCACTATTAACAACTACAATAAATAATTACTAAACTATCTATATATATAAAAATGTAAAAATCGTGAAAGTGTGGGATCCACTTTTCTCCGTAACCGCTTGACTGATCATCCTGAAATTTTGACACAACAATCTAGGCCACTCCCCGAGCGTTGTTAGAAAAAAAAATCCCTCAAATCTCATACCTCCGCAGGTACAAACCTCTTTTTCAACCAAGTAAAACAGCGCCCTCAAGTGGATTTCCTCCCACAGTACACCCCTCCCTTCCTGTGAAATCGACACCACACCCACAAACCCCGCCTCCACCATAAGATCCACCACTCACATCCATCCATCTGGCAGAGGTGTTGAAGACCAAACCAACTGAAAACAGGCCTTTTCAAGCAACAAGGCCCAACATTGCCAAGTGGAGGTAGGGGCCTGCCTGGGGGGGGGATTGGGGGGCCGAATAGGGGGCAGGGATACGTAATGTGTCAGAACAGGGTGGGGGGAGACACAGGGATGAAACCTGCCCTCTCCACAGTATCTCGCCTCGACTCAGGGGGACTCTGAGGCTCAGGGGGATCTGAAGGGGGACTATTACCCTCCATTTCACAGACTAACGCACAGCAACGTGTGCAGGGTCAGCTAGTAATCAATAAAAATAACAGCAAGTCAAAATGCATAAAATACCACACATACAAAACCATGTAAAAGTATCAAATAATCATTCCTGGAATTCACATGAATATTATGGTTTTTTTTATTATCCCTCTCCTCCTCTGCTGAAGATCAGTGGGAGAGCATAAGCTTTCTTCCCACAATCTGAATCCACAGCAGCCTTGAACTCTTGTCCATCTGCAGAGTTTTAGCCAAGTTTTTCTTACATACAGGGTGAGTCCTTTAAAAGAGGCCCCGTGGATACAGAGTACACATGTTCCATGGGGCCTCTTTTAAAAGACTCACCCTGTACTTGAATGTAAGTTCTATTCTGGTTTCCTTAAACAGACTTTTATTTGTTCCAAGATTACACCCCTATGTTCTTCAAGAAGTCCTCACACGCCAATGAGCCTTATTGCCACTTGGCCATATTTGGGTAAAATCTGCTGAGAATCTTCATTGGCCCAATTCAAAGAATGAGATCTTTGTATGGAGAATCTTCTCCGGACTTTAGAACACATGTATATAAATAGGGTAAGCTCCCTAACGTGGAGGCTTTTAATCGCTTCCAGTGAGATGCAAATCCCATTTTACATTATAGCACACTTAAGTATGCACAACTAGAGCTGGATCAGGGTTATAATGAATGGACATAGAATGACCTCGGGACAGTCAGTGCCTCTCAGCCTAACCTACCTCACAGGGGTGTGGTGGGGATTAAGTGAGGAGGGGGAGAATCCTGTACTCCACCGTGGCTCCTTGGAGAAGAAGGTGTGGAATAAATGCAATCAATACATAAATCCAGGTACCCACATTGGTATAAATATGTGGTAGCTACACTAGTAGGTATTAAACAGCAACTACCGGTAGAGGAACCAAATGAGACCCAGGTGGTGCTGTGGGTTAAACCACAGAGCCTAGGGCTTGCTGATCAGAAGGTCAGCGGTTCGAATCCCTGTGACAGGGTGAGCTCCCGTTGCTCGGTCCCAGGTGTGTTGGATGGTGGGGTGCAGGGATATACGCTGGACTCATGAATGCTACTAGTCTCCCTGCCTTGCAGAAGAAACCACTATGAAGCCTGTCTGGAGGTTCTCTAGAATGATGGTGCATGTATACATAATGGGTGGTATCAAAGTTTTACTCAAGAGTAGACCCACTTAAATGACTAGGTTAGGGCCATTAATTTAAATACTGTAAGTCTATTCTGAGTAATGCCGGGATGTGGGAGGCGCTGTGGGTTAAACCACAGAGCCTAGGGCTTGCCGATCAGAAGGTCGGCGGTTCAAATCCCCGCGACTGGGTGAGCTCCTGTTGCTCGGTCCCAGCTCCTGCCAACCTAGCAGTTCAAAAGCACATCAAAGTGCAAGTAAATAAATAGGTACCGCTACAGTGGGAAGGTAAATGGTGTTTCTGTGTGCTGCTCTGGTTCACCAGAAGCAGCTTTGTCATGCTGACCACATGACCTGGAAGCTATACGCCGGCTCCCTCGGCCAATAATGCCTTTACCCTTTACCTTTAGAGGAACCAAAGGGCAAAAGAGAACAGGACACCTGCATCATTAATAAGTCTGCAGATGAGGGGATTTCAGCAGATGTAGTTAAGCCATTCCTGCTGAAATTGCCTCTGCTACATCACTATTAAAGGCGCAGAAGCCTTGGCCTCTTTGTTTTACCTGATGCCCTTTCAGACACTGAAAAGTTACAGCCAAGAGGCATAGGCAAACCAGGCAGAGGCAAACTCCAGCCCTCCAGATGTTTTGAGACTACAATTCCCATCATCCCTGACCACTGGTCCTGTTAGCTAGGGATGGTGGGAATTGTCGTTCCAAAACATCTGGAAGGCCGGAGTTTGCCTATGCCTGCTCTTAACAGTGCAATCCCATGCATGTCTACTAAGAAGTAAATCCCACTGAGTCCAGTAGTACTGACTACCACAGAAATAGGTATAGGATTTTAACCTCATTGTTTACATTATTATTCAAAGGCTTCAGGAGAATGTGAGACCCTCATGCTGGAACCAAGATTAATATGTTCCCCTTCTGCACATACAATGGATTTAAACATCACTTTTTTCCCCATGGCGTGTCTCTAGAATGAAAATGCTCGAAAACAACCCAAAGGTTCTGTGTGCAGAAGTTTTAACTTCAGCTGAATGGGAAAGATCTAGTGGATTTCTTTTTTCTTTCTTTTTAAAAATACATTTTTCTATTCTAGACTTGCCAGAGAACAAAGATGCTTCCTGTACTGCTTGATTGCTGTAAGATACTCACCTGGAACCAACCCAAAAGGTGCTGCTTCCAACAGCACGGTGCTTGTGACTTCAGTGGAAATGAGAGATAACAAGAAGATCCTTGAGGCAACCTGGAAAGGGAGAAGCATTGCATTCCAAGGGCAAACGATAAGGATTTCTCCAGACTCCAGCCAAGAAAATAGAAGGAAAGGAAGGGTTGGTAGAAGCTGCCTTTGTAGATTGTTTAATTTGAGCATGCATTATATCTCTGGAAAGCCGGGATGTTCTAAATAAAAACAAAAACAACCACTCGTATATGCAAATTGAAAAAAATAGTTATTGCATATCCTTTCTGCAGAGATTCAGATTGGTTCTGTATTATTCTGAAAGGGGTGTTTAGTTAGTTCTAGCTATGGTGAAGCTCACCTGACCCCCTGATAGCCAACTTGCTGTTGTCGACTGGGAAGGTGAGACACAGTGCTCTGGCAAGAGTGCCAGGTTGGCTCCGCTGGTGCATTTGCACCGCACCAATCCCACCGCTGCCCCTCCTTCCTGGTAAGCAGTAGTGAGTCAGCTGCTGGGAGGTCAGGTGAGCAATGGTGCCTTAACACGCAGTCCGCTATCGCCTTCACCATCTGAAATGTAGCATCAAAATGACGCCATGTGAACACTAGCAATGGAAAATATGGAACCCCCATCGATGGGGATAGTAAGTTGAGCCTTACTGGAACAGCTGCAGCAAAGCAAATTGAGCCTGCCAAATTGGTATGGAAATGCTCCGATTGCTATCAAATGGATTTGCATGGTCATTTTACAGAAGAAGTTTATGTTTATAGGCTGTCATGTTTTACCACATCCCTTATCATCTATACAGCAACATGCCTTCATGGTGACCACATGCTAGTGGTAGCTGCTGATTACAGCCCATTTTCACTAGGTGTTTTCATTTATTCCCTGCCTATCTAAAAGCCAGCTGGAACTGTTTTCAGAAAAGATTGGAATGTGGGAGACTTCAGATGTTATAGAACTTATTGAAAGCCGAACAGCAGAAAGCCCTGCCTTAGTGCCGCTTGAGGTTTCCTCCCCACAATAGTTGGCAGGTAATTAGGATGTAATCCAGGGCCTGATGATGACCCTTAACTGAGCTCCACAACCATCTCCAGGACTATTGCCACCCATAATGATGGCAGAATTGGACCCATCTTAATAGGCTATTTAGAGACAGGGTAACTTTGCATGTGAAGACAGACTCCAGTGGATTGATTGGATGAGACCAATAGTGGGTCCAACGGTCGAGAAAACGGTTTCTGCACTTGCCGTGGAGTAAAGTGAGGGGCAGATGGGAAGGTAGCTCATCTAGGAGAAGGAAAATTGATCCTAAACCTCTGCTGTCTTGTGGAATATCTTTGGGAGGATAAAAGGCTAAGGAGTAAACCTTACATAAATCTGGAGTGGAGCCCCTAAGACAGTTGGATAGCACCTTGTACACCTCCTTCTGGCAACTCCTGGGAGAGCAGGGTTCGAATCCCCACTCAGCCATGAACTTCACAGGGTGACCATGGGCCAGTCACCATCTCTTAGCCCAACCTACTTCACAGGGTTGTTGTGAGATTCAAGTTTTCTCTGCTTTTAGGTATGGTAATTACATTTAATTTTATTTGAATACCCAACAACTCTTCTTGCTCTCTTTTCTTCTAATTATTTATTTTGTCATGTGTTCTTTATGTTCTTTATTCCTTTAACAAGTCATTTACTTTTCTCCTTATCTAATTTGTTACGAGTAGCTATTTATTTATTTCCTTTATCAATTCATTTATGTCACATTGCTGCATTTTTATTTCAGTTGTGTGTGTGTGAAAAGGATATCCAGTAAGAATGAGATTACATCAGGCATCCCCAAGCTGAGGCCCTCCAGATGTTTTGGTCTACAACTCCCATGATCCCTAGCTAACAGGACCAGTGGTCAGGGATGATGGGAATTGTAGTCCAAAACATCTGGAGGGCCGAAGTTTGGGGATGCCTGGATTACATCATGTAAAAAACCTGAACTAAGTAAAGGTGCCATGTGTGTAGAATAATATTTCAAGCATATTTTAATGACCCATCCTGCCAGTTCATTTCATCAACCATCATTCCATCTCCATGTGAGGTTCATGAGAAAACTTTTGTTCCCAAGTTAGATGGGAAAAGAAGTAAAAGGGGATAGTCAAAAAACTGATTTATTTATAAGACCAGACAATTTGCCCAGCTGAAGCCTTAATCTTCGCCAACAAATCACCTCCTAAGATGAAAGCTTCCTAATGATAGTGGGTGCACAGTCAAAATGACCGGAATTTTATCTCCAGGTCCTCTGTTAATGTAGCCATTATAGCATAATGCTTCACTTTGTGACTCATGGTTTACCTGAAGAATTGAGATCTGATAAAAATGGGCCCAGGTCTATATCTCAAATAATGAAGAACCTTTGCTAGTGTGATAATATTTGACATGTTTTTATCTGGTCTCTGCCATCAGAGTAAGTGCAAATGGGAAACCAAATGTGTTTAGAACTTTTAAAACTGCCATGAAAACTGTGAAGGGAGATATTCTATCTGTAAATCAGAAAATAGCTTCTTCCCTGCTATCTTATCAAACAGCACTGCATAGTTCTACAAAATGTATGCCCACCGAACTAATGGGAAGATAGTTCCTGGTCTAGGAACTATGAGACCTAATTTTTAGTAACTTGGTGGGCAATGCTCAAACCACTTTCCTCAAACAGTCCCATTAACTGTAATGGGAAATAACTCTGGAGCACAGGGCCCTGCAGGGTGCAGCATATATAAATGTAAGCCCTAAAAGAGTGAGGACTTATATTTCTAATGGGTGCATATGCTGCTTAAATATATTAAAACTGGCAGCATCTGTTGTTGTGTAAGATGATGCAAGCTTTAAAAACAAAACAGAAAACTGTTTCCACTACATTTTGTGCATGTGATTTAAAAAAAAGATGGATACAGAATTTTCACTGAGAAACAAACCCTGCACAGGGTGTACCTAGGTGTGCCCAGAAATACTCAGTGTTCGCCCCCCTTTTTTAAAAGAAAAATTGAGATCATGGTGAGAAGGAAGAAGAAGAGTTTGGATTTGATATCCCGCTTTATCACTATCCGAAGGAGTCTCAAAGCAGCTAACATTCTCCTTTCCCTTCCTCCCCCACAACAAACACTCTGTGAGGTGAGTGGGGCTGAGAGACTTCAAAGAAGTGTGACTAGCCCAAGGTCACCCAGCAGCTGCATGTGGAA
This sequence comes from Zootoca vivipara, assembly GCF_965207765.1. Lineage (NCBI taxonomy): Eukaryota > Metazoa > Chordata > Lepidosauria > Squamata > Lacertidae > Zootoca > Zootoca vivipara. Next base: position 67,495,112 of record NC_142591.1, read on the forward strand.
GAGCGGAGACGCGAACCCGGTTCCCCAGATTACGAGTCTACCGCTCTTAACCACTACACCACACTGGAGAAAGTATGGAGCAGCAACCTCGCAGTCTCAGCTGCCACAGTGGGAAGAGGGACAAAGGTGGCAAGGAGGAGGAGAGAAGCAGTCAGCAAGAAATGTAGGTAGAACAAAAAGACTGGAATGAGTCTGGAATGGATCTGCAGCTTCTGCCTGCATCTGTCTATCTATCTCATGGCTCTATCAGCATCTAGGAGCTTGACACCGTTTTGCTCACATATGGTGAGCGATGTCTCATTCTCCAGGACAGGAAGATGAGGAAACCTTAATTTGTCTTGGTCAGTGAAGATCATGACAATTGACTGTACATACCTGGATCTATACAGCAAAAATTTGGTATTCTGCATTTCTCAAATTTGTATTTTCCTGCTTGGCAGGGGGTTGGACTGGATGGCCCTTGTGGTCTCTTCCAACTCTATGATTCTAAGTGGAGTTTAATTGTTTAATGTTTAGCTAAGTTTTAGTTTGTTTAGTTTGTTTCATGAATAATTTGTTGTTTCAAATCTCTTGTTGTTGTTGTTGTTTAGTCGTTTAGTCGTGTCCGACTCTTTGTGACCTCATGGACCATAGCATGCCAGGCACTCCTGTCTTCCACTGCCTCCCGCAGTTTGGTCAGACTCATGTTCGTAGCTTCGAGAACACTGTCCAACCACCATCTCATCCTCTGCCGTCCCCTTCTCCTAGCGCCCTCAATTTTTCCCAACATCAGGGTCTTTTCCAGGGAGTCTTCTCTTCTCATGAGGGGGCCAAAGTATTGTAAAGCTTTCTGTATCAAAGATTTCTGTTTCAAATCTCTTACCTAAGCCACAAACTCATTTAGGGCTTCAGAATGAGCTGTTCAGCATCTACAGCTCTGCCCTCCAACAAAGGGAAATGGTTGTGGGGTTCAGGAGAAACTGGGGTGGGCTGCTGCTGCCTGAGGAAATCAGCTCACTTTGGAGCTGGCCCTGTGTCAGCTTGATGAGGAAACAGAAGGTGTGGCCACCATTGATGTAGTGGCTAGAGTGGTAGATTAGGGACGGGGAGCCCTGGGTTCAAATCCTCACTCAAATCCTTACGTCAATCACTCTTTCTCACCTTAAGGGCATTGTGGGAGCACAAATTATGTAGGGCATCCTTTCCGCTGAGCTCCTTGAGGGAGATTAGATACCCTTTTTGCTAGTAATGATTCGGTTAATGTGGGAGGAATTATTATGCAGAAAGTCAGGGATAGGAAAACAGGAAGCTGCCTTATATCAAATCAGACCATTGGTCCATCTACCTCAATGCCGTCCACACTGACCGGCAGCAGTGTAGACGGTTTCAGGCAGGAGTCTTTCCAAGCACTACCTGGAGATGCTGGGGATTGAAATTTGGGTCTTCTACATGCAAAGCAGATGCTCCAGCACTGAGCTACCTGTGGCCCTCCTTCCCATTGTCATTTTGGCTGAATGGATATGTGCATTGCATTCTCATTTGTATACAGCCATCTTTGTATACAGCCATCTACAATATATGTATACTTAGGAGAAATAATAACACACTAACTATACTTCAAGAGAAGTTTTTTGTTCTATGTTTTGCTCCAAGACCACAGGTTCCCTACCTCTGCATCAAATCAATAGTGTACTATAAAATGCCATGAACCAGTTACTTGGAAAGAAAAAAAATAGTCCTGAGATTTTATTTTGTCAGTGATCAGAAGTCATTGTGCACCAAAACCCAGAAGAGTTTTCATGATCAGTAGGGTGAAACCCCACATTTGACAAATGAAAACAAAGGGGGCATTCAGAATTTTGTTTTGTTCCATGTTTCTTTTATCCCCCTGCTTTCCCTAGGGAAGCAGTGGGTTTTCCCAGGGACAGCATTGGGACGAAATAAAAACCTCTCAGACCCATGCCTGGAAATCATGGGACAAAGAAAAGAAATCTCAGGACGAAGGGAAGTGTGGATGAGCCCAAATACTTTAAAGAAAAAAAGGTTACATTGGAATGGCAACTGTTAAGTTTCATGAAGCCACTAGATGGGGATCTTGAGTCAGTCATCTCAAAATATTATTTGGCTTAAAAAAAACCCCTGCTTTATCCTAGGCAGAATTCATGCATTGCAACTTTATTCTTTGGGCATTTGAATTTTTACCCAGCCATGTGGCTAATAATGGAAAAGTCACAGGTCCAATGTATATATTTTAAACACAGGAGCCAAATGAGGATTCCATTTCATTATATAAGCATATGTGGATATGGTTTTTGGGTCTACAGTGACATGACATATGCTCCAACATCATGTTTGTTTAAAAAGACGTTCCAGTGGAAATTTTCTGCCCCTCCCCTGTTTTCTAGGAGGCCTACCATTTACTGTAGAAATAATCTGCCTTATAACAGATAAAAAGAGGGGGGAGAGTAAGAAGAATCCTTTCCTGAAAGGGACCACAGTGACCCAATTCATGTTGTTTGCTGTATGAATAAAGCAGCTGCCAAAATCCTTTGGACTCTATCACCAAGATCTTGGCTTCTGTGTCCCTTCCTCCCTACTGTCTCTTCTTGCCCAAGGCTGTCTCCTCGGCCATACTCAGCTGGAAGCACTTTTCTGAGCCAAGCACAGGAGAGGCAGCAAAAACCACGACCCAGAAGCAGGAACCTGTTCCAGGTTCAATCTCGGGCATCACCAGGTAAGGCTGGGGAAAGCCCTGCCTAGATAACCACTCCCAATCAGAGCAGGTAGGACTTGGTTAGATCAACCTATTCTCTGACCTGGTATAAGGCATCTTCCTGTATTCCTAAATTTCCTCATTACAGAAAAAGCCATAGCTTCAGTGGTAGAGCATCTGCTTTGCATCTAAATCAGGTGTGAGGAACCTGTGGTCCTCCAGATGTTGCTGAACCACAACTTCCATGAGCCCCAGCAAGCAAGGTCAATGGATTGGCATGATGGGAGTTGTAGGCAAGGTCAAAGGGTCCCCACAGCTGATCAAAATGCTGCCAGCAGCCACAGGCAGACAATGCATGTATTTGGGAGATGCCCAGTTATAACACTGTTTGGGAGGGAGGTGCAAACCAGAATTAATTTGAACTGCAATGAATCCCTGCAGAGAAGGAATTGTGTATGTTGTGATAGGCCATATACCTAATAAGTAGAGGTTGGTTAAAGTGCAGAAGAGATGGTTCCATGCTAGCAGGTAAAATAATAATTCTTCCAACACTGGAAATCACTGAATGGATGGATGACCTTCTGCGACTGGCAGCTAGGGTTGCCAGACTGAATAGAGGACAGGACTTCTGTGCCTTTAATTGCCCTGCTCTCTTTTGAGTCTGGAAGCCTTAAAGAGAAACCAGCAGACCCTTTGCTTGGAAATTAAACGAAGGGTCTGCTGGTTTCTCTTTTAGGTTTCCAGACTCAAAAGAGAGCAGGGCAATTAAAGGCACAGAAGTCCTGTCCACTATTGAGTCTGGCAACCCTAGTGGCAGCCCATGTAAAGATCCTGTTCGTTAAACTGAAAAAGGTAGAGAGTTTTTGTGAGATTTTGAATTGGGACTAATTTGAACTCTCAATGTTGTACAGTAAAACTCCCATAATCTTTGACCATACTAACTGGGGCTGATGGGAGTTACTTTTATTTATATTTATTTATAAATATTCTGCATTTTACATTTGTCTCTTCATTTATTTATCTCCCTTGCCTTATTATGTGACTGGAATATGTTGACTGAATTATAATTGCAGAGAGCCCTTAAGTGCCCCGTGGGAGTGAGAGGAAAACCAAGGAGAGGAAACTGAAAGAGAAACTATAATCCAAAAGAATTTGTGAAAAATTTAATAAATGGTTAACAAAAAATAAAAAAGTTGGTGTCTGTTGTTCTTGGCATGTGAAGGCAGGACTGGGAAGGACTTTCCAGCACAACTCGGGATAGTAGAAGCTAAGTGTGGCTAAAAGTTAAACTGTATGCATGAGTTCAATGGGATTTTCTCTGATGTAAGCATGCATAGGCTTGCTTCCTAAAAGATGTACCGGTATGTTCTCAGTTACTTTTTAATATACCCCTCTGTATAAAATATGGGGTCCTTATTGACAAACTGAACCAGAGGAATCAATTTTTTTAAAAAAATACTTTGAACCACAAAGCTTACTGTGATCTGTACTCACAACTGACAACCTATAGTTTAAACAGAGGTCCTTCCAAGCTAGTTCTTGAATAGTGTATAGACCTTTTTTTGTCTGGAAATTGTTTTGTTCAGCGTTGTTGAACGAAAGGGAAAGCAAGGAAGGTTTTCTGTGAAAATAAGGAGAGGTGTACAAAGGAGTTATGGCGCCTCTTCCTGCCAGCTTTCTGTCTTGAGTGGAGCTCCCTTCTATTACCTGTGAAGTGCCTGGACATGAAAATCGCCAAAATTCCATGTCATTATTTTTAGCAAAAGGGAACCGTTGCCAATTCTTTCATTTTTTAAAAGTGAAATAGGCTTTGTTTTCTAAAACGTTCTTCTGTCTCACATGCGAAGCAGCGTTGGCCAGGACAGCAGCCTGCCCTTAACGTCTCCCTAAAAACGAGCCTGACCCTCTTTTTTTGCTCAATTTGCAAAGTGCACAATGCAGCTCAGAAGAGAATATCTTTGGCTTGAGGTTGTTTCTGTCCTCTGCCCAAAAGATGCCCAGAAGTGAAATGAGAAAGGATGAAATGACTTCTTTTCCTATGTATATACTCAACTCCAAGCTGAGTTGAGATCATTCCTGGGGCAGTGAAGCAGGTGAAGAAAAAGAAAAGGAAGCTGATTTTCTTACATCAAGCCTAGGCAACTGTTCATACAGAAACCACCGTCTTGTAAGACACTTCTCTGGAAATGTATGCCAGGCTGCAGAGGAAGAATCCAACTGCCCAGCGACAGTCAGCTGCTTTTCTAAAGCAATCAGTTTTGTAAAATCTATTCTCAATAAACAATTGTTTCCCAATGCGAGCGAATGATTCCACCAGCTGCAGAAGGGAGCCGGGTGCTCTGCGGCGGACGACTCTGTCAGGATAAAGGGGGATAATAATATATTAAAGACACGAGATGCATGAAAAATGTCATTAAATAAGTCTTTACTAGCTTTGAAATGGTGATGGTTTGCATAATTGATTAATCATAAGGGGGCACTTTTGGTCACAGAAATTATCATTATTACAGCTCTAAAGTCAAATAATCTTTCTACTTATAAAAATATGCCATTTTACCCTCAGATCTCCCCAAGATTTCTCCTTTCTTTTAGGCTCTCTGACTTTACAGCTTTTAATAAATGAATGGTACTTAATCAGGAGGGTAGGGCAAATACCACTGCATGTTTCCTAGGCTGTGGAGGTTTTGTGCGTAAGACCTAGGCTAGGGAATCGAATCTTTTGTGAGTCCATCAGTGGAGTCTGAACTGTGCCTGGGGCCATCACATCTGGACAGTTGTCTAGTTGAGAGAGTTTTGGAATTTGGCTTTGGTAGCCCTCATGAACTATGGGAATAGGCCTATTCCCAAAATTCAGGAGGCCTACCAAAGCCAAATTCCAAAACTCTTCCTACATATCAGCTTAGCCCCAGCTACTGTATTGAAATCCAGCACAAATATAAAATGCATATTTATTGTTTTGGGGAGATGTATAGATTTGGGGTTTGCCTAGTTCTTCAGAGAGTAGTCTGTGCCTAAGAAGCAGCTATCAAGAATTTCTAAGGGCTTCCTTTGCCAAGGCAGAGGTCCAGAATCTGTGTCCAAGCATTGTTTTTTGTCTTGAGTTTTCCCTGCATAAACCCGTTCTTTAAAGCTGAATCAGAGCAAATGTCAATTCGGGTTTTCTGTGAATTGGTGTTTCCTCCAACTGAGCTTTAAAGAGTTGGTTTCCACAGGGAAAGCTCTGGAGAGAGGGTGGGGGAGAGAGAGAGAGTTTAAATTGTGGATCATGCCTAGAAAGAGCAGATGAAAGATAAGTGTGGATAAGCCCTTAGTTGGTATCCAGCTTTTGAATTCAAGGAGATGGTTTCAGACAAATATGGACATTGCATTAGAACATGAAAGAGGAGGGACAGTTCTCATGTTGAAAACTTCTTGAATGTTGTTGTGTTATAGAATCACAGAGTTGGAAGGGACCACGAGGGTCCTCTAGCCCGATTTAGGGAAGTTTTTAATGACTGATGTTTTAATGTATTTTTAATATTTTGTTGGAAGCCGCCCAGAGTGGCTGTGAAAACCCAGGCAGATGGGTGGGGTATAAATAAATAAATAAATTATTATTATTATTATTATTATTATTATTATTATTATTATTATTATCCAGTGTTTCCCAAACTTTTTCTGACCGTGGCCCCTTCCGACCTTGTTTCCTTCATGTGGCCCCCCATGGGCATAGCCAAGGGGGGCAGGTGCCCTCCCCCCAAATAAGCAAAAATATAAATCTGAGGTTCTGCACCCCCTAACAAACACCTGCCCCCCTAACAAAAATCCTGGCCATGCCCATGCACCCCCCATTGTACCGGTAGAAAGGTAGCTATTTAAATGTTTTGTTTGTAAATAGAACATGTTTTATTTATATTTTTTATAATTTATACAAAATACAATCACATAAAATGATAGGAACATATTGAAATATTGTTGAAGCAGAAAAACATAGAATCACAGAGCTGGGAGGGAACCCCAAGGGTCATCTTTCTAGTGCAACCCCCTGCAATGTAGGAAACTCACCTAAAAGATCCATGGCAGATGGCCATCCAACCTCTGCTTAGAGACCTCCAAGGAAGGAGAGTCCAGAACCTTTCGAGGAAGATCCAACTTCCATGTACAGTATTATAAAAAGTAAACAACACTCATTTCACCCCAGTTATTTGACACAGAGGGGGAAACCTACAGATACAGTCCAAAAGGTACACAGGGATAATTTTAAAAAGCAAGTCGTCCTCACTGCCCTGGTGCAAAAAGATACAGTATTGTCATCTGGAGGAGCCCTGGCTGCCTAGATAAAACACTATAGGGTTCTGTCTTGGGCCCAGTCCTATTCAGCATATTTAACAATGACTTGGATGATGGGCTTGAGGGCATCCTGAGCAAGTTTGCAGATGACACCAAATTGGGAAGGGTGGCTAATACCCCAGAGGACAGGATCACACTTCAAAATGACCTTAACAGATTAGACAACTGGGCCAAAGCAAACAAGATGAATTTTAACAAGGAGAAATGTAAAGTACTACACTTGGGCAAATACAGGATGGGAGACACATGGCTTGAGAGCAGTACATGTGAAAAGGATCTAGGAGTCTTGGTAGACCACAGACTTGACATGAGTCAACAGTGTGATGCAGCAGCTTAAAAAGCCAATGCAATTCTGGGCTGCATCAATAGGAGTATAGCATCTACTGACAAGCTGGAACGTGTCCAGAGGAGGGCAACCAAAATGGTCAAAGGCCTGGAAACGATGCCTTATGGGGAACGGCTTAGGGAGCTAGGTATGTTTAGCCTGGAGAAGAGAAGGTTAAGGGGTGATATGATAGCCATGTTCAAATATATAAAAGGATGTCATATAGAAGAGAGAGAAAGGTTGTTTTCTGCTGCTCCAGAGAAGCGGACACAGAGCAATGGATTCAAGCTACAAGAAAGAAGATTCCACCTAAACATAAGGAAGAACTTCCTGACAGTAAGACCTCTTCGGTAGTGGAATTTGCTACCAAGGAGTGTGGTGGAGTCTCCTTCTTTGGAGGTCTTTAAGCAGAGGCTTGACAGCCATATTTCAAGAATGCTTTGATGGTGTTTCCTGCTTGGCAGGGGGTTGGACTGGATGGCCCTTGTGGTCTCTTCCAACTCTATGATTCTATAGTCCCACACACCGTTACCTGGGAGTAAGGCCCACTGAACTCAGTGCGGCTTTCTTCTGAGTAGACACTCAGATGAAAGTCAGCAGCACCAGATGACCCCACTCGGCTAGGCAATGGGGTGGGTTTCACCCTGCTTTGCAGAGCCAGGCCGACGCTGCTGACAGGCTCTACACCCCTCAGCAACATCCAAAGGCCCTGATCCACTGGGTGCTGGGGTGGATTGCTCCATGCGCCTTGCAGAGTCAGGCTCAGGCTTCCACCAGGCCCAGCACTGGCGGCAGCAACAAGCAGCTCTGGCTCACCCAGCCCTACCCATTGCCACCCCACCACCGCACTTACCTGACCTGGGGTTCTGGATCACGGGCTCTACTGGTCAAAACAGGAGCCTCAGCGCTTACCGTCTCCCGCCAGAAACAAACCAGGACTGCTTCAAAATGCACGGGGCAAAAAGGAGCGCTGCCCCCTTACCCGCTTGTGATTGGCCGAGTGGATAGCCATCCAATCAGGAATGAAATAAAAATAAAAATGATGATTTCCCCCGTCACGTCTCACTTCCCTCTGTGGCCCCCTAGTCTCATGCTATGTCTCTCCATTTGCTCATTTTTCAATTGTGGCCCCAGGGGGCTATATGGCCTCCAGCTGGGAAACACTGCTCTAGTCTAATCTCTGCAATCCAGGAATGTTTTGCCCAACATGAGGCTCAAACCTATGATCCCAAGATTAAGAGTCTCATGTTCTATCTAGCAACTGAGCTATCCCAGCTGAACCTGTTTATTTGTATTCTTTAAAGGCTGAATAGGCTTCCTCGTGAGAAAAGGCTTCCTTATGCTGAATAGGCTTCCTCGTGAGAAAAGGGAAAACTTGGCAGCTATGGTCTGAGGATGGTTTTAAAGAAAAAAAGATACTGTAATATAAATAATATATATATATACTGTAATCTATGGGCAATATCTTGTCATTACTACTCCTACTATTACTATTTATAAAATACAGAAAAAGCAATCTTGTTAAAAAACCTTAAAACAGTTAAAAGAGCAAGTTCAGAGGAATGCTTGCCTAAATATGTGTACCATCAAGAGCCACCAATACCGATGGGGCTCTTGTGTTTTAGCAAGGAGGGCATTCCACAATACAGGCACCCTCACGCAAAAAGCCTGCCTGCATGTTACCACAAGCTGATAATCATTCACATTGAAAGGTTATATGAATGTGGGAAGATGCAGGCTGATTTATGATAGGCATGGTTGTCATGGCATAAGTTAGGGATCGGGGAAAGATGATTTAGATACGTCACCCAAATGGATATATATTACTATTGGTGTTGTTGGCGTGTCTTCGGGGACTGTTAAAAGGTTTGGGTATACCAGACACAGCAGGGATGCTACAGTTGAGACACACTGGCCTGCTGAGTCCCATCTACCTCTTTTCCCCTTTTCTTCCCAATGTCTCAACAAATGAAACTGACTTGTAAAAATGTTACGAGAGACATTGCACATATCTTTGTAAACCAAGAAAACCTTTAATAATGATAATATATAATAATAATAATAATAATAATAATAATAATATAATGATAATGATAATGATAATGATAATGATAATAATAATAATAATAATAATAATAATAATAATAGTGTGATGAACCTTTCAGCACACAGTTGTTAACAGCTTTTGCAAACAGCACTAGTTTATCCCTCTGGTGGTTTGTTGCTGTTGTCAAACAATATTTTGTTAGTAGTAAAATGCTCCCCCGCCCTGTATTTTTTAAAATAAAAAATATACTAGCAGAGTACCACTTAGGTGAAAAAGTGTTATAGCATGATAACACTATAAACTAATCATAAATGAATGGATGATAGAACATTGCCACTCCCCCAGTATGTTGCTTGATCCAAGAGGCTCTTCTTGGCTTGTGACCAGGTGGGTTGCACTGTCCCTTGTACATACCTGTTGCAGGTGACCAATGACATAAAGAAATAGGAATATGAAGCCCTGAGTAAATCAGTTGGGGCAGGTACTGAGAGTGAACTAAGAATAACCAAGGTGTTGTTCACAACATTAGCAGTTAACCTGTTCAATGATGAATCACATTAATTTTTTTCAGTGCAGATACTTTTTATGGAAAATCTGTTTTCAACATTGTACGGGTGCCCCTAGTTCCTCTCATGTCACGGTCAAATGCTGACATAAATCTTTTTTTCTAATAAAATGAACTATTCAAATTATTTCTTTGCTGAATGATGTCTGAAGCTGATGTATTTTAATCTGCCAGGCATAGAAAATGAAATTTACATGTCACTGAGGTCTTTCTGCTTAATAAATGTTTTAAAAGAGAGAAAGCAGAAAGCCATATAAAGGTAAGATTATAATGTTTTGCATAGGTTTTTTTTTTAATTTTAGAAAAGGGTATTGTATCTCCTGCCTCAATGTTAAAGCATTTTTATTTATGAGATAGAGTGTATTTATTTTGGGTGTTTTACAGATTTGCAAGAATGTAATGGTTATTAATGATTTAGACTAATTTCCTTACAGGCTCCTCATAGCGATAAATTTTTGTCACAAAGAGAAATCATAGCTTAACACCTTCACACCTGCATGTCTGGGTCCCAGTTTTTACATATCATCCTATGTGTACTACCCTGACTTTAAGGCTTCCGTGCATTTCACCTGTTCTTAGGGTTTTCCCCCTTCCCACAAGTCGTGTTTATATTTATTTTGCACTGAATAAAGGAGGAAAATAGTGCATATTAAATCAGGGGTAGGAAACTAGGACCCCCCCCCCACCGCTTGCAGGTAAAGTTTTGAGCTGCCCACCTGCCAATCACCTGGCCTCAAAATGACACCAGATGACCTTTTCGTTACCTTCAGAAACCCCTTTCAAAGTGCTGTTTTGTGAAAGTACTTTGCAGACACCGGGAATCACGTGATTAATGGTTCCTGCCAACACCTTTCAGCTGACCCAGGTTTTTAGCTGCCCCAAACAAGGGCGTAGCCAGGATCAAAACTAGGGGGGGCAAGCCATGATCATTCAGGGGCGGGGCCACAAAGTGGGAACGTGGGCGGGGCTACAGGGCCAGCTGGCCTGACGACATCGTGGTGGCGGCAGCGGCGGCAGCGGCCACCTTGTGCTTCTGGGGCTGGCAACGGCGGCGGCTACCCTGCTTGGCTGGAGAGGACGGGAGGGTCGGGCAGGCAAGAGGGGGTGACAGGGTGGGCGAGGGCAAGGCAAGGCACGGCCGCAGTCACGACGGCTCCGAGGCGTTGCTGCATATCAGCATAATATTTCAACCATGTTGTGGGTTCAAGCCCCACCTTAGGAAAAAATTCCTGCATTGCAGGGGGTTGGACTAGATGACCCTTGTGGTCCCTTCCGACTACAATTCTATGATTCTATTGATATATTGCCATAGCATATGCATCATTCTGCTTTCTTGAATTGTCCTACTCCTAGGCATAGCAGCCAACTCCTAGAGGCCTAGGTGCCTCCCCCCCCCAAATACTAGTAAATACCGTATGTGAAAGAGTCATCCCCCCCATGTTGATGGGCTTTCTATGTGGGGCTTATCTGCCCCCCCATATTTTATTAAGAATGGAAGAGGGAGGGAAGGAAGGAAGAAATAGAGAGAGGGATAACTCATATTTGTGGGTGCCTCTGGGTGACGCTGTGATGCTGGAACTCTGCAGCAAGAGGACGGGAGGGTCGGGCAGGCGAGAGGGGGTGGCAGGGCGGGTGAGGGCGAGGGAAGGCACGGCCGCAGTCATGACAGCTCCGAGGCGTTGCTGCATATCAGCATAATATTTCAACCATGTTGTGGGTTCAAGCCCCACCTTGGGGGAAAAATCCTGCATTGCAGGGGGTTGGACTAGATGACCCTTGTGGTCCCTTCCGACTACAATTCTATGATTCCATTGATATATTACCATAGCAATATGCATCATTCTGCTTTCTTGAATTGTCCTACTCCTAGGCATAGCAGCCAAATCCTAGAGGCCTAGGTGCCTCCCCCCCCCCCAATTACTGGTAAATACCGTATTTGAAAGAGTCACCCCCCCATTTTGATGGGCTTTCTATGTGGGGCTTATCTGCCCCCCCCCCCCAGTATTTTATTAAGGATGGAAGAGGGAGGAAAGGAAGGAAGAAATAGAGAGAGGGATAACTCACATTTGTGGGTGCCTCTGGGTGACGCTGTGATGCTAGAACTCTGCAGCAAGAGGCAGATACCGGTACACCTGTACAGGAGCCTTGTAAGCAGCTTTCTCTCGGCTTGATTTACAGCAGGCACGTCCAACAGGTAGATTGTGATCTACCAGTAGACCACTGGATGTCTGTGGTAGATCACTGCTAGATCACTGGCACCCCTAAAAAAAGCTCACCCAAATTTTTCCTCCTCCCTAAAAAAAGCTGAACTATGACCTGAAGCCCTAAACAAAAATGGGCCTCCCTCCCTCCTAAAAGAAGCTCAACAAGTTTGACCTAAACCCCCCAAAACAGGGCTTCCCTTCCTTAAAAAAACTCAACAGCTTTGACCTGAACCCCCCAAAAGGGGGTAGATCACTCCCAGTTTTTAACTCTGTGAGTAGATCAGAGTCTCTTGGGAGGTGGCCACCCCTGATTTACAGTATACAGATGCAGGAGGAGGGGCAGACTGGAACACCAATGCTTTTTATAAACATCACTGTGTCTATCAAAGCTACAGCCCCCCCCCCTTCTTATTCACTTCCTTTTAGCCTTGCAGGGCCACCTTAGTCAAATTGAATCCTCTGCACCCTCATTAAATCGCCAATAGAACTGTTAATGCGATCCCTGAATGCCCATTAACAACTCCCACTGAATAACAATAGGGTGAATAGGGTGGACCTTGCCTGAAGGGATATTCTGCTCCATTGTCTTAACTGCTTAAGTACTGGTAGCCACTTTGCTTTATTTATTTGATGTGTTTTTGTTACAGCTGTGTTCCCGCCCCCAGCAAGTGGAGAGCTGCTCTTGCTAAAGCAAAGCCCTTTCCACTTCAGTTTTTGGAGGGGCAAAGTATTGGTTATGGTCTGTAAAATACAATAATTTTTTGCTTCTAGGGGGGGGCAGCTGCCCCCTCCTGCCCCCCCTGTCTACACCCATGGCCCCAAACCTGATATATGTGGATGGATGTGACTTGGCTGAAATGGCCTCATGGGCCAAATGGGGAAGCCTTGTAGGCCTAATTAGGAGCCACGGGTTCCCCCACCCCAATTTTTTAAAATCCCATTGTGCATTTTGAGGTTGCTTTGCATGGCTGCCGAATTAGACCATGGCACATTGGCCCAAATTCCATCCAGTTTTCATAAGAACCCCCTTAATCAGCAGTGTAGCTAACAATAAGGAAACACCCTTATGGTTTCAGAAAATATATTCCTCCTCCTACAGTCAGAGCCAAATCCCCTTTGAAACAATCCCAGACAACTAAATGCCGGCTCAAGCAATCCGAGGTTAACTATGAATAATTAGAATGGTGTGCATATTCACCCCTTTCCATCTTAGCCAAAATAATAAAATACTAGGATTTTGTTGCAAACATACTTCTTGACAATTTAAAGATGGGAGGAAAAATATCATTTCAGGAAAGTAATTTTCAAGTGCTTAAAAGAGCTGGGTTTTTTTTAAATACTACTACTACTACTACTACTACTAATAATAATAATAATAATAATGTATTTATTAAAAAGTGTGGAGTTTTGTGTATTTCAGCCAGACAAACCCCAGAAGGATGGTTACAGAACCTCTTTCTTTAACAATTAGCTACAGTAAGTTTTAGAATGACAGATTACAGTGTGTTTGGCTATATCACCACAAACCAGGATGTTTTGTGTGACTGTAAAATACATTATTGTATTGTAGGTAAGACTGGGTAAATCTAAATCTTTTCAAGCATTGGTTGAGTGGGTTAATTCCAGGACCTGAATTACATCTCCAATTTGAATTATGCTGCAAAGACTGAATGCACTCCACATTCAAAAACTGCTATTCTAACTCCCGCCCTCCAAGTGAAGATCCCAGTTTATTTTGACATTACATTACTCAAGATGTCAAGAGATTCCCCCCCTCCAAAAAATATTTTTTCATTCCAGAGATATTTAGGACAAAGTACAAAGATTTGTTTTAACCCAGTACATTATCGGGGGAGGGAGGTGTTTACTGGGGACTCCATTTGCCTCTTCTTTCCCTGAATGTGCTGTTTGTGAATGCCTTTGGGACATGGTCATTCAAAACCGAACCCTGCAATCCTGCACATATTTACTCCAAAGTGAGATCCACTGAATTCAATGGGGCTTAATCCCCAGGTAATTATGTATGGGATAGGCTGCAATCCTATATGCATATTCATAGAGGATAGGGCTCAAGATGGCTATGTACTAAGCTCCAATATCAGCGGCAGCATGTCTCTAAATACCAGTTACTTGGAAAGATGCAGGAGAGAGCTACAGCATTCATGCCCTGAGATTTTCTAGAAGATCTCTTTCTATCACCTGTCCTCCCATGCAATACAGAAAAAGGATGAGAACCAGAAACAGAGGTCCTCGATTTTAACCAATAAGTGCATCTTATGAAAATGTGCTGCATAACAAAAGGAAAAGAGACAGAGGGACAAGCTCACACTATTAATTTTCCCATAAAGCCATTTGTTTCATCATCAGGCAACATTGCTAGAAGAAACCTTTATCTGGTGATTATTTAAGAACACACAATTTTATTTGTAGGAGAGAGAGAGAGAGAGAGAGAGAGAGAGAGAGAGAGAGAGAGAGAGAGAGAGAGAGGCAGGCAGGCAAAGATTGAGCTGTTCATGCATGACACTATAGTTGTTCAGGCTACGGAGGAATTTATCTTCCATCCTTCACAATAGAAAACCTGATTGAATAATTGTTGCAAGGAGCCAAGAAAATACGAGTTAATATTAGTAGTTCAAAAGCTCAACAATTTTTTTTAAAGAGAAGAAACTAAATGAGGCTGCGATTGTGACACTGCAGCAATTTGCAATAATCACGGGCTTTCAGGTAGCAAGTCTTGCATCTAAGTGGAAATGAGCAATCAGGCGCTTTGGGAGGGGGGAGAGAGAAAGTGTATCTATAATTTATGTTTTCAGTTTGCTATCTCAGTATAACCATCCCCTCCAATAAAGCAAGTGATATTTTGAATCTGATCGGGCTGATTACATTGGCAAAAGGAAACATTGTGATTTTTGCGTGCGTGGTTTAATGCCTGCTTGTTTGGCACTTCATTTTTAAACTTTTCATTGTGATGACAGCCAAGGGGGTAGAGAACCTTTCCTTAACGATGAAGCCATCCCTTCTAAATTGGCTTACCTTGTTCACTCCAATCCTGTGGGCACAATTCACCAAAATCTAGGGCAGCCAAGATGTAGGTACCAATGCAAAAAAAGCAATACAGGTAGGCTACATCAAATGTGAAAGACAGGTGCCTGTATCGCTCACTACTTGTATTTTAGAGCTGTACAGGAAATGCATCAGGCCCTGCTTCCACGTCACTTCCTCCCCCACCCCATTTCCTCCTGCTTTGTTTCTCTTTATTTGCAAAATTTTCCACCAACATAAAGAAAAAGGTGGTAAAGAGTAACTCTGCATTACAATGAAGTCTGCAAATGCGACATGAAGGCTGGCAACATCCACCCCGCCATGTGGGAATCCTTTGCAGATGACCACACAGTGCCTGGAGACAGACAGTCAGGTTGTGTATCCATAGCATGAACAGAGGAATCATGGCCTCCACAGGTGACGGGTTCCACCCCACTTTAGGTGGCCCGGCGTGCGTGACATCACAAATGTGATGTGCCTGTGTAACGTCAGGCAACCAGAGAGGCCGTAAGGTCTATTGTGGTCATGGGGAGGCTAATAGGGCTTGTCGCGGCCCCGGAAAGGCCTGATGGGGTCTGGTGTAGCTGCGTAAAACCAAACTTGAAACATTCCAGTACTGAATTTCTGAAACACTCTTGCCTGTCAAAATTAAAGCAGGATGTCTGAACAAATTATGAAGTTTTCTGGTGAAGCACTTCAATAATATTCTGATCAAAATGGGATAGCTCAGTCAATAGAACATGGGACTCTTAATCTCAGGGCCATGGGTTTGAGCCCTTTTCAACCATTTCGGGGGGAAATGTTCAGGAGGAACCATCTGTACAAGGACTTAAAATGACACTGCATGGTGGGGGGGATGCATTTAGTTATCTGACTTTATTCTGTGCTATAATATGCCACAAACAAAGGGTAAGGAAGTGCATTATGACAGAGGGGCCTGTATGACAAATAATACATAGATTAGCATCTCATACAAGCAATACTTTTAGCTGACTTTCACTGCATTTAAATGGCTCTATTTGTTGCTCGATTAGTAAGTGAAATGTGAAAAGTACATGGATTAGAATGATTCTCAATAGACTATACAGCATGTGTGTGAGATCTATTTTTTGGTGAAATGTAATTATTCAAATTACTTACACGTCAAAGTGCAAGTAGATAAATAGGTACCGCTACAGCGGGAAGGTAAACAGTGTTTCCGTGTGCTGCTCTGGTTCGCCAGAAGCGGCTTTGTCATGCTGGCCACATGACCTGGAAGCTGTACGCCAGCTCCCTCGGCCAATAATTTTTAGATGGGTTGATGTTCTATTATATAACAACGTAAATTATAAATGGGGTGGGGTATAAATATATTATTATTATTATTATTATTATTATTATTATTAGTGTGTTCTTTTATATACCAATGCTTTTTCACACAATGCATTTGTGATCAATTTTTTTTCTTGATTGTAACTTCCCACAATTTGTGATTAAGAGACAATTTAAGGAATGTGTTCCTCAAAATGTCCACCTACCTAGCGCCGTTCATTTCAGTATAATATATATATGTATATGTATATGTATATGTATATGTATATGTATATGGAAGACAGGAGTGCCTGGCGTGCTATGGTCCATGGGGTCACAAAGAGTCGGACACGACTAAACAACAACAAATATGTATATGTATATTATATGGTTTGGAGAGCACAAAGGCTTTCTTTCCAAACTGGAATCTAACTGTTGTCATTTAATAATTAATCTTTTCTGAAATCTGACCCCCCCCCTCAAAAGAAAGAAAGAAAATCCTTAAGGGGTGAAAACTTCCAGTGTCCTATGCCATAGCTGTGCTTGCTAAGTACAATAACACTGTGCCCCAGCAAGGGGTTCGGATAGACTACCGTAAATGCAGTTTACAGTCTTATTATATAATCATGCAGTACAGACGGCAGCGAATAAATGAAAATACATCCAGGATGCCACCAGTCCTAATGTGCATCAGCATACACAGTACTTGACTTGGCAGATAGGATTCTGATCCCTTTCTGATCCACTTCTGGATCCACTTCTGATCCCTTTCTTGAGTTCTGTCCTGAGTAGTTTACCATTTATGAGGACTGACTCTACATTGTGGGTGGGCAGTGCTTTGCCAACAGCTCTTGGGCAGACCCAGTCTTGCACCATCAAGCCCTCCTGGCACTGTCATCTTACCTGTCATAAGCATTGGTGGGCAATAACAGCACTCTGATGCACCTGCCATTAAAATTTCCCACAATGCCCCTGAATATTAGGGGCATTGTGGGAAATTACAATGGTGGCTTTTGGACCAGGTTGTCCAACAGTCATCATAACAAAGGACAGGTTAAAAGACACCTTAGGCCAAGCATCGGCTGAGGGTTCTACTGGGGCACTGCACCCAGGCTGTGACCCAGGAATGCCTGCTGTGTGTTTTGACAGATGTGATACAACAGAGAGAGGGAAAGGAGAAAATGAAGAGGCAATGGCGAGGCAATGGCACCAGCATGAGAAGGGGGAAGTGGTGTCATATAGGCACTCATGGAGTTAATATTTACAACTTCCCATGGTGCTGTTATGCAATGCATCAGAATGATGGTCACCACCATTGCATCTGCTGCTGTGATAGCAAGATGTTCTGGATCAAGTGTAGTGCTATAGATGCCCTAGGCTAGAAACCTGCTTGCTAACCCAGCATCACAGATTGGTCCAACGGATGTATGGCATGCAAACTTATGTACTGATCCTGTTCGATAAAACGATGACCAATGCATGGATTATGTGAGGCTACCACACACGGCTGCACACAAAGCCAACAAGAGCACCCCATATTTGTGTCACTGTGTCAATGTTTGTTGAGTTGGCAAAGGCTTGTGCTCCGGTTTTATTAGCCTGTTGGAAAGAAATCTCATTTAGCCAGCATTTTTAAACATCTACATTAATTCTTTTAAAACACTGAAGTGAGTGTTCTACAGCTATGTAAAGAAACGCATTATCAAAGCATTAAGATATGATTAAACTGACATTTTCTTAAGAAAACGAAAGGAGCAGGAAAAAGCCATTCTAAAAGGACTGAGTGCTACATACTCCAGATATTATCTTCAGTGCTTACTCAGGGATCTTTAAAGAAGCTTATTACCAAGTACCCTAAGAAGACAAGTGCGGATGTGTACAGATCAGAGGAATGCAAGTTAATGCACCTGCCAGATTTTACTATCATACAAAGCATGTCAATCAGCACTCAGACCTTGCGTTTAAAAATATGTTCCCTCAGATTTTTCTCCTAGCAGTGTATCTTACATTACTATGTTTTTCCATTCTGTAGCTGTGGGGTGTCAGGAACGTCATATATTAGGCGACTGGATACACATAACTACAATGAGTATAGATTGCCTTAATTAGACAGTGCTCACTGGTACAGCCACTGCTGCATTTTATCAAGATGGACATACTTAAGGAAGAAGCTCACAAGACAAGGAAGTTCTTGAAGGAAGGGTTAATGCTGACTGGTGTGTGATGAAGAGGCCAACCTTGCTTCTCTGGGTCTTTGTTATATGTAAAGTCTTATTTTATAGAGCTGTATCAAATCAGACGATAATCATTGAATCAGAGAACTGTAGAGTTGGAAGGGACCCCGAGGGTCATCTAGTCCAATCCCCTGCAATGCAGGAATATCAACTTAATCATACACGACAGATGGCCATCCAACTTCTGCTTAAAAACTTCCAATGAAGGGCAGTCCATTACCTTTCAAGGAAGTCCCTTCCACCTTTCTGTCATAAAGGTCTTCCTGGTGTTTAGCAGGAATCGGGTCCGAGAATCTAGAGCAGGAGAAAAAAAGCTTGCTCCATCCTCCATGTGACAGCCCTTTAGGTATTTGAATATGGATATTATATCTCCTCTCAGTCTCTTCTTTACTAGGCTAAATATACCAATTTCCCTCAACTGTTGGTTTCAAGACCCTTTATCATCCTGGTCGCCCTCCTTCATTTTGTAAAGCAATACCTAAGAGTAAAACTACTTGTGGCTTGGGGATAGGTGTCAATAGGGATCCTAGGATAATGTGGATCTCCCGCTCTATAGGCCAAAAGGGAGATCAAGCTATGAAGAAAGAAGTCATATGCCTAAGATCTTCCCTAGTTGATGGTGCAGCTTTCTGCCACCATGGCTGCCCCACTGGTGATGTTCCACAGGCAATGGGGCTAAAAACAGAGTGATGGGGCTGAGGCAGCCAAGAATCTGCAGGACCCTAGGCTTTCTTAGTCCCCTAATATTGGAGGCAATGGGAGGGAACAAAAAAGAAAAAAGAAAGACACGTCCACATATTTTGTTGTGGCTAGTGTGAACTGGTAGGTCTTAGGAAATGGCAATAGCTCTGCAGCAACTCTCCCCACCGAAGTGCACGCCCCATTGTTACAGTTTAATTGAATCACTTGGTAAAGGTAAAGGGACCCCTGACCATTAGGTCCAGTCGGGGACGACTCTGGGGCTGCGGCGCTCATCTCGCTCACTAGGTAGCATGTGATTAAATCAGGAGTCTTCCATGACAGAAGACAACCAAGAACAGCAGGATTGATAAAATGGAACAATAACGGAAGGCCAGACAAGCTAATCAAAACAGGCCAAAAAAGCGAAGTTAGTAATAAGGAATGAAGAGCCAGCATCAATTTAACACAAAGGCCTTGCAAAATAACTTAGATTTAGCCTGCCTCCTGAAGCCAAAAGCATCTAGGGAGGGCAGTCCATAGTTATGGTGCCACAACTGGAAAGGCCCTAGTCCTCAACCTCATTCAGCAGGTAGGCTCAGGTTGCATATTTGTGTAAATAAACCATATATCATAAAGACATCACAGTTTCTGCTGTGCCTCATTCTGAGAAAAAACAAACCCTGGGTAAGTGCCTGGAACTCCTGGAATCTTGCACTACTCAGAGATGGGGGTGGAACGCAACAATACAAATTAATGCCCCCCCAACAGCTTTGCATTTTGTTTTGTTTACCTGTATTACAAATTAAAGGTAAAGGTAGGTCCAGTCGCAGACAACTCTGGGGTTGCGGCGCTCATCTCGCTTTACTGGCCGAGGGAGCTGGCGTACAGATTCCGGGTCATGTGGCCAGCATGACAAAGCCGCTTCTGGCAAACCTGAGCAGCACACGGAAACGGCGTTTACCTTCCTGCCGGAGTGGTACCTATTTATCTACTTGCACTTTGATGTGCTTTCGAACTGCTAGGTTGGCAGTTGGCAACTCACCCCGTCATGGGGATTTGAACCACCGATCTTCTGATCGGCAAGCCCTAGGCTCTGTGGTTTAACCCACAGCACCACCCGCGTTCCGTATTTCAAATTAGTTGTATTTAAATAATGGATTAAATCAATTGAGCATTCTGACATCAACAAACTTTGGAGGCTCCATTTAGATTTGAAGATTATAAAAAACAACAGGATCTATACAGACATAATGAGCTAGAGATTTTATCATTTTAAAAATCATCTCTTGTAAAACACACATCCACATACAGTGCATTTTCAAAGGAAAAAAGAAATGCAAACGCCTATCAGCAAAATCTAATGTCTAAAAGGCAGATGTTCCCCCCCTCCGCCAAAAAAATTATCTCAGTGGGAGAAAACCATTTTTTAGCACTGCTTGAAACATGGACATAATGGTGAATAACTTCAGAACCACAAGCATCTCCCATACAAAACACTCAAGGTTTTATTTTATATCAAGTTCAGTTTTTCCTGTGTTTTAAAAAAGGGGGGAAACAGTGGCCACATGTGCAGTTTTGGCATCTGACATTGCCACTGGGCTTGTAATGAGCTGCTAGTTTGCATTCGGGTGCTTTCCTTAGAGAATATGGTATCACTTTTGCCTTGAACAACTAAACCACAGCAAAAAGAGAGAGATTGTTATAATCACAATCTTCTTACAGTGGCCTCTGCACAAATCACTTTAATTTGCAATTTAGATATCAATTAGTTGGATACAATCTGTACTGATAAGATATCCAATGGAAAGTGTTAATCCATTTGCTTTATTAGAAACCACTCCTGATTTCCTCCATATTTTTCATGGGACATAAGAAGGTGGAGTGGACCTTTGACACAGAGCAATGATCCGAGTCTGATATGTCACAGGCTGGATCGGCCATTTTCCGTTGGATTTGTTATTGCCATTAAGTATTTGTTGTCTTTGCAAACATTGTACTAAATGCAACAGCAATATAGAGAGTGAGATATCTGTGAAAGCATAATACAAAACTCACAGACATTACCACAGTCACAGCAATCTCAAGTGGAGCTGACTCTCTGTTGCAGTGGTTCTGAAATGGTGCTCTCAATGTGTTGACTGGGGCAGATGGGAGTCCAGCAACACCTAGGCCATTACTGTTCTGTTGCCCTATTTTTCTACTTCTTTGAGCACCTGTTATCTTAGGGTGTTTTCACAGGTGAGGCTGAATATAACAATAGTTTCATTTGTGTGTGCCTAAATATAGGAATACAGGGGCTTCCTCCTATTATACCACATTCATATCCATCAGACGGAACTACAAACAGCTATTAAAGATGAAAAAACTAAATGCAGATCGAATTGCATGGCAAAGCCTAGTTAAGGCCTCACATGAGAAAGACCCATCATGCTTTTGATGCACAATTTCCTGCTTAATGAATCAGGAGTGTAATGGTCCCATCTGCACTGTAGAACCTCAGGCGTGGGCCCGATATTTCCAATCATTATTCCATGACGAGGAAGCCAAGACTAACATGCTAAGTGTTCAACTAGAGGCTCTACCGCAATGGCCACCAGTATCTAAAGAGGAGATTGAGAACCTGATCGCTCAGCTAAGGAATAACAAGGCCCCTGGCATTGACTATATCCCAGCAGAATTCTTGAAGACCAATGCTGGGTGGAGGGCTCCACTGCTGGCGAAACTCTTCTCTCTCACTGACTCTACAGGTCTTTTCCCCAAAGGATGGGCAGAGGCGATAATCATCCCAATATACAAAAACGGTCCCTCATCGAACCCAGCAAATTACAGACCAATCAACCTTCTCTTGATCCCCAGAAAACTATAAACAAAACATCTTTACTTCAAACTAAGCAGCTGGATGGAAGAGGAGGCTATTTTGGCCAAGGAGCAAGCGGGCTTCAGGCAAGGCAGAACTACTATAGACCACTGCTTTGTCCTGGCCCACCTTGTTGATAAATACACTTAAAAACCCCATGAGGTTTTATATGCAGCCTTTATAGATATCAAGGCTGCTTTCAACTCCATTTCTCGAGTCAGACTCTGGGCCAAATTGAACACTTCCACTATAGATAAAAGACTACTTTTCTTGATCAATGGCCTATATAAAGAAAGCACGTTGTATGTTAGATCTTCCACAAATTGTCAACTTACAGGGCCTATATCCGCCTCTAGAGGAGTTAAGCAAGGATGTATTCTGGCCCCAGCCTTATTCAATCTATACATCAACGATATGGTCGAAAGCTTAACAGCGCCGGAATTCCATGCCCCCAGGTTGGCCACCAAACCAATTTCAGTTCTTCTATATGCTGACGATGCAGTCCTCCTGTCCAGAACAAAAATAGGCCTCAAAAGGGTGTTAGGAGAATTCTCAGCATATTGCAAGAGAGAGCAGTTGGTGGTAAACAATCAGAAAACCAAAGTTTTGGTCTTTGCAAGGAAACACAGATTACATAGATGGAGCATGGACAACCACCTAATTGAGCAAGTTAAAGCCTTTAAATATCCGGGAATTGTCTTTCAGGCATCAGGACTCTGGGACGTACACCAAAAATGGGTCAAAGAAAAAGCAGCCCAAAGCGTAAAGATGTTATCCCGCCTTTTTCATACGAAGGGCCACAAATACATTTCAGCAGCCCTCGAAGTCTTTCAAGCCAAACCGCTGGCCCAGATACTCTACGGGGCCTAAATTTGGATGGGCAATCACTGCAGAATTCTCGAAACTGTTCAATCTAAATTCCTAGGACAGATTTTTTGCAGTTCCACCATGTGTTCCAAATGCTGCCTTACGCTTGGAAGCAAGCCTGTCCTCTGTAGAAATCCGATCCTGGCAAAGAACACTGAATTACTGGCTCCGCATAAATTTAAATCCTCCTGGCCTACTGCCTCTAGTGCTACAGGACTCTCATAAAAGTGTGTGGTCCAAAGTAGTGCACCAAAAACTCCTTTCCTGCGGGCTCCATCCACAACAGCTCCTTATGATGGGCCATACCAATGCAAAAAGGCTAATTGGACAGCGCCTAAGGGACCTTGAGCAACAGAACAACCTGGCCATCACAAAGAAATCCTGCCCTTGGTTTGCCTTCTTTTCCCCCTCCCAGCTGGAACCCCTGTCACGCTATCTGTATAAATTAACCATCTCAAAATTCAGATGTGCTTTTACACTAGCCAGATTGGATGTGCTGCTCTCCGCCGTACTCGAGGGCAGATTTCAAAAGATTCTAGCGGAAAAACGACTCTGTCCCTGTGGAATTGGCAACACAGAAACAGTTGCTCACATCCTTCTGTCATGTCCCCTCTACAAAGACTTGCGGCTTGATCTCATTACACCCCTACTTCTAACTATCCCAGGCCGCCCAGGTCCGGCTCTAGGGGTAGTCTCGGTGGCGCACCAGGGCGGAGGCGCCGGAGCGATCTCCGCGCCAGGGTGCCAGGGCGCCCGACCGGCTTGAAATGGCCCTGAGGCAGCCCAAGCGAGGCCACGTTGTTCTTTCTTCTATCAGATCAAAATGACCTGAGAACAACAAAAGTTGCCAGATTCATCGAGGGTGCAATGAGACTAAGGGCTACCTTTTAAACGATAATCGTAGTCATATGATCCTTTTATCCATGTTGTTTTTAATTTTATATTGCATGTATTCTGTTGCTATGGCTGTTGGCCATGCAAATAAAGTTTATTGATTGATTGTGTGTGCCTAAAATTCCTTTAACCTGAGTATGAAACCTGCTTTGACCTTGATGCTAATCCCTTTAGACCAGGCATCCCCAAACTTCGGCCCTCCAGATGTTTTGGACTACAATTCCCATCTACCCCGATCACTGGTCCTGTTAGCTAGGGATCATGGGAGTTGTAGGCCAAAACATCAGGAGGGCTGCAGTTTGGGGATGCCTGCTTTAGACATCAGCCTTCCTCAACTTTATGTCCTTTGGATGTGTTGGACTATAATTCCCAGCATCCATGATCATGCTGGCTGGGCCATTGGAAGCTGTAGTCTAGGGCACCAGGTTCCTTTAGACATTAACAGCTGGTTTTCTGTAACTCGACTCAAAATGGCTGGGCAGTGTGCTTGTCAATGTAGGCAAGTCCAATTTGTGTGAGTCGCAATGTCAGTACTATTTATATACAGTCTTTCCATATATAACGTTCAAGGCCGTTTATGCAAAAAATGACAAAAATTATCAGTAGTACAAAAATCAATAGCAAAAACAATTAATCTACAGTATCTTAAACTATAAAAGGATGCATTAAAAATTCATAACAAAGTAATTAGGCCTAAAGATCAAGATACTAAATAACAAGCCTTTAAACAAGCCATCAAAACATAACTGCAAAAAACCAGTTAAGTCAATCGTGCAAGAAACCATAACAACTCCATCTTATTAGTTGTTAGCATCTTATTAGTTGTTAGTCCTTCAAGGCCTGACTTTCTCAGGCCAAGTAAAAATTATTTGCTTATTTATGCACCTGAAATATTTTTACCACATTATTCAGCTGAAAATTGCTTCCAAAGTAGCTTATAAAGATCAATAATAAGGTTGGCTTCAAACTTCCAACCTAAAAGACATCACACAAAAGGAAAACAGATTGGGAGGGAGGAGAAAAGAAGCAAAACCACGCTCTGGTACTCAGTTACAGAGTTCTGCCACTTGAGGAAAGGGCCTCGCCCCATCTAATGACGGCTCTGCCAACGCTCTTAACAATCCGCAGTACCCAGGATTCTTTGCAGGAAGCCATGTGCTTTACAGTGGCACCTTCGGCTACGAACTTAATTCATTCTGGAGGTCCATTCTTAACCCGAAACCGTTCTTAACATGAGGTGCGCTTTCGCGAATGGGGCGTCCTGTTGCTGCCCCGCTGCTGGCGCGCGACTTCCACTCACATCCTGGGGCAAAGTTCGCAACCAAGGAGCATCTACTTCCGGGTTAGCGGAGCTCGTTACCTGAAGCGTTCGTAAGGAGGACAGTTCGTAACCCGAGGTTCCACGGTAAATGTATGGCGTGGATGTGATGTCAGACTTAAATGGCCTTTGCATTTAAGGAATCTTGCCTAAGGGCGCCTTTCTTCACAGTCCTATTTCTCATGCCCTTAATGCTTGCAAATGAAAACAAATAAATAAACCCACAGTGCCTATGTCAAGATAGATTTAAAAGGATATTTAATGTCCTGTGCAATTGCAACCAGGAATTTAAGCAGGTAACAACTTTAAAAGGATTGTTCTCATAGGCTTCACTACTAGATGGATGCAATATCAGGAAAGCTATTTTCATGATCATGGATGGCCTTTTCTGGGACTCCAAGGAAATCTTCCAAACTTTCTTGAGCTATTTGTAATTTTGCTAACACTGCGAAGATTGAAATGAAAAGTGGCTTGGGGGTTGTTGTTTTTAGGCCTTATGATTGTGCAGATGTTTAGGAGGCCATCTTTTGATGCCAGCGATGTGTGGATGATACAACAACAACAACAACAACAACAACCACATGCAAGTATTTCACAATAAAAACTTATCTGGAAGTGCCCTTGCTGCAGAACTTAAAGGGTAAGGGGGAATTCTGAAAGGAATCGTGGCTATATGCAAGGGAAGAACAAAAATACTAAACTCTACTTCTGTTAAGCTCTGTCCGCATCACCCAGGTTTGTGGTAAGATATTACCGTGTTTCTCATATTATAAGACACGTCTTATATTTATTTTTTCCTCAAAAAAACACACTATGGCTTATTTTCAAGGGATGTCTTATTTTTTTCCTCCTCCTCCTGCCGCGGCCGGCATTGCTGCTGCGCCTATCACTATGTCTTATTTTCGGGGTATGGCTTATATTCCTTGAATGCTTAAAAATCCTGCTATGGCTTATTTTATGGGTATGTCTTAAAATATGAGAAACAGGGTAAATGAGAATAAGCTAGTTCTTTTAGTAACAGGCTTTTGAAAACTGGCATGCAGAGGCAAAAGCAATCAAGCCATTGTCCCTGAAGGAGTTAATCGGCACATGCTGACCTGGGATTTGGTGCGGTGATATCAAAACACATGTAATAACTGAAGATCTTCATTAATCCTTATGAGATTGCATCAAATGTATTTGGTGGGAATGGATGAGACCAAGAATGGCAAGCTTGGTCTACAGTAGCCCATCTATTGAGTTGCTCTGCTGCTCAAGACTATGGTAATTGATAAAGGCACACACAAATACATCATCTCTTTGCAAATCTGGCTATAAAGTTACAGCCTGTTTAACCCATCACTGGCTGTTGTTGTCTGCTGACAGCCTGTGTAAACATGACTCCCGGATAAGCTCTGGCTGGCTCATTGTGCTACTGGTGGCAGCTTTCCAGTCTACTGCAGAATAGAATTGATCTTCTAAAGTTGGGTGGATGTGGTTCAACCTTTGCCAGGCAGCAAAGATACTCCTATAGCACTGCATGCTATTGCTTCATTGGCACCTGATTCAGAAGAACTAGGAGCACAAGATTTTGCATCCTAAGGGGCCAGGAATGTGCTAGAACAGGAGAGACCTGCTTCAGTATTATCAGCTGGTAAGCTGCCGTGTGCTAAACAGTCATCTGCATCCACCCTCACTAGTGTATTTATGTGGGACTTAAAAGTTCCCAGCTGCTCTACCAGGGCTGAGAGTAGAGAGGAAGACAGTCGTAGACTAGACTGAAAGGAATGTGATAAATCTCTACATAGTATCTGACTGAGAGCAGCAGAGGAACCTTAGCCATGTGGTAGCGCAGATGGTGTTCAGCATCTACCTTCCACATTTTCTCCTTTTCTTCCTTAAAAACACACCCTAAGGCACGCTAACAAGAAGAAAATGGTGGCACCAGTGCTGATATTGCAATAGTGCAATAGGACCGTCCCTTGTGATACGCTGCTAGACTGTTTTCCGGAAACCAACTACTCCTGTGCAGTCTTGTCCAAACCTTTTGAAAGTATGTGGGGTTTTCTGGGTTCACTCTGGAGTGTTGGGACTGTTCTGCTTAGCAAGAGTAGGTAGCAGTGGCGTGTGGTCAGTGGACTAGGAAGACTAGGCTAGTCCCCTTAATGTTCCCCTGGAGCATCCTTCTCAAAGCCTGGGAAGCTTCTGTCCAGCATCCTGTCAGAGGCCTGGCACCCCCTTCTCAAAGCCTATGCCTGACTTAGGGAGGAAGGCATGATGCTCACGCTCACAGCACACCCCCCCCCCCCAATCAAACTCACAAGCTGGTGCCTCTGACCCTAACTGTTCCCCTAGGAAAAAATTTCACCGCAAGGCACTGTTGGGTAGCAGCAGCAAAAGTAGGAAGAGTGGGCAATAGCGGCAGCAATAATCAGAAAAAATCAAAAATGTCTTTTCCTAGTACGTGGAATACAGCAAATTGTAAAGCTTAGGATACATTTAGCTTTGTTGTTGTTTAGTCGTTTAGTCGTGTCCGACTCTTCGTGACCCCATGGACCATAGCACGCCAGGCACTCCTGTCTTGCACTGCCTCCCGCAGTTTGGTCAAACTCATGTTCGTAGCTTCGAGAACACTGTCCAACCATCTTGTCCTCTGTCGTCCCCTTCTCCTAGTGCCCCCTTCATGGATCAATGCCTTGTCGTGGCAAAGGGGCTTGAATAACTCAGAGAAGCTATGAGCTATGCCATGCAGGGCCACCCAAGATGGACAGGTCATAGTGGAGAGTTTTGACTAAACGTGATCCACCTGGAGAAGGAACTGGCAAGCCACTCCAGTATCCCTGCCAAGAAAACTCCATGGACAAAGACAACATTTAGCTTATCACACCGGAATAGAATCTTGATGTGTCTTCAAGGCTATAGTGGCCCTAAAAGTGATGGCAGTGGCTCGTGAAAATGAAGAAACATTTTAGTAATTAAACTTGTATAAATCCCCCCCCCCATCTGTGCCTAGCACAAAAGAAACAATTGCCTTTTTCTCTGCTGTTGAAAGTGCATAGTCTCACATACGCACACACCATACATGATACGTTTCAATATTCAAAACAATTCAAAAACCATGGCCCAAAAACCCAAGTTCTAAGTAGTAGACTCAATATAACAGACAATACTTTCTGCTTTGCAGGAAATCTGCAGGAAACAATAACTATGTGCAATTGTGCATGTTACACAAAAAGCATCTAAAATGTAAAGTGCATTTAATTGTAGCATATACATGTTCCATAGGGTCATATTCAGATAGCAAGTATTCCATGCTGAAGAATGGATGAGCAATTTCCATTTCCCTCTAACTCTAAATATTTTGTATAACACTCAAAGATCATATTGACAGATACTGTGTTCGATTAATATGCTCCATTTTGCACCATTTACATTCCATGTTAATATACCCACATTTCTATAAAATGTATTTCAAGACCTGCTGAAAAGAGGGAAAATAGACACACTTTAAGCAGTTTACAAGAGACAGATCATTATCGCTTACAAAGGAATGGAAACAGAAAAGCTGTAAATAATAAGTTCTGAATAGGAATGACATAAACAGCCTAATCAATGTCTTCCAGAACTGGCAAGTGACACCGCTTTGTTTTTTGCAAATAAAAACCTTCTTAACATCACAATATAAACCATTATCTCTGCAGGCAAGGTATATTTAGAAATGTACAAAATGTACATTTCCTGCCAGCCACTAGATCAGTAGGTGGAGATCTAAAGTCATGCAAATCTTACAGTAAATGCAGGCAACCAATTTCTAATTATTCCATATCAGCAGATTTGCGAGGAATATAATTTATTAAAAAAAGAACAGTTTATGATCAGCAGACCTTAGTTATGACTGTTTAGGAATTCAGTGCATTTTGATCTAATCACAAAATCAAAATATTCATGAAACACAATGATATCTCCCCAAAGCAGCCGGGCAGCCATTAATTTTGAAATTCGGGTAATTTATTAACACTTATCTGTAGCTGTAAAAGCTTACCTCTGTGTTTGTAATATGGCTAAAAGTGAAAGCAGTTTTAAAACTGATTCCTAATGATTTATAATGGTTTGCTGTAATTTGAGCCAGAAATTCAATTAAAATGTATGTCTAGTTTTGTTTCAAGATCTTTAGTTAAAAATTCTATTAAAATTCTATTTCCTTCTTGCATTAAATGTATTTGTTATCTGCATATACAGGAAATATAAGAAAATTCTATCATTTATTCCCTAGAGACTCCCAACGCCTTTAAGACCATTCATTTTTATTTCATAATTCCCCCCTGGCACTGTTTGGGATTTGGAGGCTGCTTAGCAAGAATACCTAGGAGTTATGTTATCTTTTCCATAAAGAGGAAAAACAAAACACCAAAAATCTCCCCCCCCCCAAGTGGCATTACCCAAGGGGCATTTATCAGTTCATCAAAGAAGGAAAAACAAATGAAGTTATCAAGCACTTTAATAGTCCTAATTATAATGTTTAGTATAGTGCCTCTCTACCTATAAGCTATAAATTCTTGCAGACTGTATTATATAACCTGACCATTAAAAAGCTATCTTCCAATAACTGCTTATCTTGTGATCCAGCTGCAAATTAAACCAAAACGGCTTTCTTTTTTTATTTTCTAAAAGCAATGGAACTGATCTCAGGGGTCACTGAAGTTCTACAAAGGTAGAAGTTTCACATTATGTACTGCAGGAGTTATGTCTGACGGCACAAAAACTTTGAGAATGTACCAGTTGACTACCTTTCTCTACCCTGTCCAATGGTATCTCAAGC
Source organism: Zootoca vivipara (assembly GCF_965207765.1). NCBI lineage: Eukaryota > Metazoa > Chordata > Lepidosauria > Squamata > Lacertidae > Zootoca > Zootoca vivipara. The sequence goes on from NC_142591.1 coordinate 67,525,255, forward strand.
AGCAAGTGATTCAAGGGGGGAAGTTCCTTACAAGGGCTATAAGAACATTAGACATATTAAAACAACTGTGTTATTTAATTTGTAGCTTGTACTGGTTTTTATTGAGGTTTGATATATTTTGCTTTTGTGGTTACTGCTGCTTTGGAGGAAGTGTGATTCATAAATACCCTGAATTAATAAAATAAAAGATAACGGTGCACTAGAACACCATACCACTAGGTTAGCTTGTGAGCAGATGTGCAAGGCAAGGTGATTCTATGATCCTCCTGGAAGCATCCTGCAGGTTGCAGAAATATAGGCAAACCAGTATCATCCCCTCACTCAACAACTTGCTGATAATGTTGAAGGAATAATAAACACAGTAACAAAGGCAAACACAGCAATGTTGTAGCTCCTCCAATACATGATTTAATCCCTCCACACAACTCCTTTTAACACCGTTAAACAACGTTTAAAGCACCAAACACCTGCTAGCACTAATAGTTTGTGAACACTGATTGGCCCAAATAAATGTATTATTTTACCCATCCTTCTTTAGTGCAGCGATACCCAATGTGGTGTCCTCCAGAACTTGTTGGACTAGTTCCCATCATCCATGACTAATGGTCATTATCTTCTCTTTTAGCAGCAGGTTGCAGGAATAGGCAAAGTATGCTGTAGCTCCATCCACAGTAGAGGTGCTGCAACTGGAAAAACCAGGAGACATGAATGATAGCTTGCCCTCTTGACATTTGACTATCTTGGCTTTTTTCACGGAAGTGGCTGTGGCTGGGACAGTGGGTGGGTTGGTTAATGAATCTTTGAAGGAGTTTGTGATACATTTGTTCCTGGGGGGGGGGAACCTCCATGCGGTTCTTGGCAACTATCTCACAGTCACTAAACACCCCATTTTGAGGCAAGATGCTCAAAGAGGATCTTGGTGATTCAGCTGCAGGCGCTTTTGGCGGAAACCAACTGTCTGGACCTGTCCAGTTCTATGCTCAGGCTTGGTTTTGGCATGGAACTGGCCTTGCTTGCCCTGATGGATGACCTTCCCCAGGGGAGCGACAGAAGGAGTGTGACCCTGCTTCTTCTTCTTCTTCTTCTTCTTCTTCTTCTTCTTCTTCTTCTTCTTCTTCTTCTTCTTCTTCTTCTTCTTCTTCTTCTTCTTCTTCTTCTTCTTCTTCTTCTGGATCTCTCAGCAGTTATTGACACCATTGGACAGTCTCTGTGAGTTGGGGGTTGGAGGTACTGTTCTACAGTGGTTCTGCTCCTACTTGCATGGTCAATCTTACAGAAGGCTATGTATTTACACCTTGGCAATGCAGTTGTGGGGTACCACAAGGCATTGTTTTATCCCCAATGCTATTTAACATCTATATGAAGCTGTTGAGAGCAATCATCAGGAGATCTGGGGCACAGTATCATCAGTATGCTGGTGACACCTAACTTTGTTTCTCTATTTAATCTAAGCCAAGAGAGGCTATGCACAACTGAACCAGTGCTTGGATGCTGTGGTGGGCTGGATGAGTACCAACAAATTGAAGCTGAATCCTGTTAAGAGATTGTATGTGAGTGGTTCCAAGGTTCTGGCCTTGCCATGGCCTGATTTCTGGCTCACAGAGGCCAGGTTTTTATACTGGTAACACCACTGTTATAGAACGCACTCCCTGCTGAAATGCCTGAGACCCCATGTGTATTGGAATTCTACTGGGTTTTGAAGACACACCTGCAAAATTGCTGCCCTTCAGATGTTTTGGACAGCCAGATTATGTTGACTGGAGCTAATGGGAGCTGTGCTTCAAAAACACCTGGAGGGGCCCAGATTGGTGAAGGGTTTGAGCTAAACTTATTGGGGTCTCACATTGCCCTGTGTGGACTGACATGGTGTCCTACAATACACAAAGATTCTTATTCAGCTGCCCAAGGGTTCTGCAAAACATAGGTTGAAAACCATTGTTGAAACCTTCTGTATGCCATGTTTATCCATTCAGTACCATTCCGCTAGCACTGAATTTGTAAGTTTCTTTGTTAGGTGGATGCCTTGGATAGCCTTGAAAATGAATATATATTCTTCTGACTTAACTCCTTAGATTCTATATTTCATTGGTAGATAATACCTAGTCTATACTACATGGCAGATAGTCTTGATTTTATTACTGGTGGGCCGTAAGCCTAGCCTCATATTTTTGTCAGGTTAAAAGAATATATTTAACCACTTGAATTTCATAGCTATTTCTCCCCAAACGAAAAATATTGTCCCGCTAGAAAATATCTATTCATTCACCATAAGTCATTCCTTGCAAAATAAATAATTCTTTTCGTAATAATTTTTGAAGTGTTACAAGCATCTTATATCAGCCTTCGAAAAGTTATGAAGGAATTTCAAACCATGAAGGTCTTTTGCTTCTGTCATCATGATAAATGGGGTTTACACAGAGTGCAAATCAACTCTTAATGTGAAACTGAAATCCTGTGATGGATTGGCAATAGGAAACTCATATGTATATACTGACTTGGACAGAGATTTTTAAAAAGCACCTATTAGCTAAAGCCCTTAATGTTGCAGTGGTAGGCTTTCTTTCCAATAGGTACGATGTTATAGAATTAATCCAGTAGTGTTGACTTTCCTAATGCTATTTCCATGTGCTGTGTGAACCCTAATTATTAGCTCTTTTCCTTCCACATTGTAATTTCCTTACCACAGCTAGCATGTTGCTTCTTGAACTGAGAATTAAAATATTTAGAAACAGACATTATTCTGAATTGCTGTTACATAAATAGGTGCTACTAAATTATCTAAAGGATTTAATTCTATGTGCACAAGAGTTACAATTAGTTTTTAACACAACTCCTTGGGATGATTTTAATGTTTGATGGATTTCTGTATTTTAGAATTTCTGTTTTTTTGGAAGCCGCCCAGAGTGGCTGGGGGAATCCGGCCAGATGGGCGGGGTATAAATAATAAATTATTATTATTATTATTATTATTATTATTATTATTATTATTATTATTATTATTTTTGGGGTGTTACTGGCACTCATATTGTGCTTTTGATCTCAGACCCTTCAGAGCAGATTTGAGGTGATTACTGTGGGCTGTAGAGCAGAAGAAAGCAAGAAGTCTTGTTTTGTGAGGGACGTTTGTTCCATTTGTTGACAGACACAACTGGATGTCTCATAGTATTTATCACTGAATATATTTAAATCAGTTTGTGGTTTTTTGTTTTTTTTAAAGGTGCACATACTCACTATGAAGTTGTTACAGTAAGTACCACACTTTTAACATTTGGGAAAAAATTGTTACGGTACTGTGTACCCCCCAGAAAAAAGCAATTATTTTAATGTTTGTATCTGTCTCTTTAATATTCTACTTGAATGCAGGATCCAACCATATTGGGGTTTCTAAAAAGTATTCCAGTGAAACCCTGCATTACAGGTATCTGCACAGAGTTGCAAATTTGGATATTTATGCACAAGGCATTTGATCTGGGCCTTCTTCAGATCCAACTAAGGAGATGAAGAAAGGTTGACAGGGATGAAGAGAGTTCTCTTCCTTTTCTGCTAGTCTCCAAATTGTTGTGTGTGCATCTAGTTGACATTAATAAATCATGGTTGGGAAGCCTCAGTCCCAGGGGCTGACTACTACTCTCTGGACCCCTCTGTCCAGCCCAGGCCACAAACCCTTTGCTGGCTGTGCTCTGCACCCTTCCCGGGTGCTTTCGCCTGACTAGAATGTGTCTGTGAACTGTGACGATCCCTCTTGTTTACCTAGATCAGGCATACGCAAACTCGGCCTTCCAGATGTTTGGGACTACAATTCCCATCATCCTTGACCACTGGTCCTGTTAGCTAGGGATGATGGGAATTGTAATCCCAAAACATCTGGAGGGCCGAGTTTGCCTATGCCTGATCTAGATAGAGGGTGGAGAGATGAGGGTGGATGTAAAAATCTCTGTCTTTTGCATGACTGGAATGTAACTTACTGCACAAAGGTAAGAGTCACATTCATTGCTCCGCCCACTTTTGCCTCTAGCCACACCCATCATTGGCATGTGACCCCTGAAAGGTTGCCCATAAAGGACTGGCCCTCAAGATGAAGAGTGTTTTCAGCCACCACAGTAAATAAATATTACATATAAGATTCTTTTTAAATATTGCATTTCACATTCTTTTGGTGTAGTTACACACCACTCATTTATAGCCCCCCCCCCAAAAAAAGTTTAGTGGCTACAAGTAAATTATGCAAACCCCACACCCCAAGTCTATTTTGTTAGCAAAGCCTAGTAAAATCCTACCTAAGCCTAGTTAAGTTATACTCTGTTCTATGAATGGAATTTCCCCAATAACTGCATTAGGAATAGAAACTAGGATATTGATTTGCTGAAAGGATTCAAGAGAATATGACTCAAAAAGATCACCTGTAAATTTAACACCACTTACTTACTGTATTGTAAACTAAATTGCCACCAGTGGGACTGCATAGGAAGCTTAGTGTGTTTAATTATATATGAGTAGAAACTGCACCCATTCAGTAAGTGGCAGTAATCATAGGTACTTAGAAGATAGCTCCACTGAAACGGGGGTGGGGTGGGGGTGGGTTTCCAGTTACACGTAGTTTTGCTCAGATCAGTGTATTGACAGCTTTGATCAGTATATGGGAGGCTTATAGTTAGCAGATTCTGTTCCTGGAGGGTGCCACAAAACTCTGCTCAAAGGGTAGAGAATTCCATGGGGCCATCTGAGCACTGCTTCTGAATTTTCAAATATTGCCTGATGTTCTAAAATATTTTCATCAAGGTTATAGTTTCACGAATTATGAAAAATCTCTGATGTGCTTTTGAGCATAAATGTATATATGGGCTTTTCCGCTACTGCACCCTGAAGGCAGTCTGGTTAACTTAGCTACTCCTTGAATTATAACCACACATTTATCCATAGACAAGGTTGTTCAGTAATTTCTTTTTAAAATTCTGTTATTTAATATTAGAAAACGGTGTGATTGAATGAATGTGTTGCGCTTCAGTGGCTTACATCTCTCAGTGTGAATGCACCACTGCACCTAACAATCCAGAGCATGCTTTTATGAGCTGGAACTTCTGAAGATTCAATTTTTGTAACAGTATCTCATCACATGTATTCTGAGAGCTTCTTTACACTTGGGCAGAAAAATGCAGAATTTGGGCACTCCGGTTCCAGCTGCCCACCACTTGTTGACAATAATCTATTTATGTCACATTTATCACTATCTCAAGTAATATAACAAAATTTCCTAAATAGCCAAAGTAGTGTAATATTTCCCAGTGGTTTTATATCAGGGAAGGTAAGCCTGTGACCCTCCTGATGTTTTTGGACTCCAACTTCCATCATGCCTAGCCATCACAGCCAACCGTCAGGGATAATGGGAGATGTAGTCCAACAACATCTGTAGCAACATAGGTTCCTCACCCCTGCTTTCCAACTAAGGCAGGCATCCCCAAACTGTGGCCCTCCAGATGATTTGGCCTACAACTCCCATCATCCCTAGCTAACAGGACCAGTGGTCGGGGAAGATGGGAATTGTAGTCCAAAACATCTGGAGGGCCGAAGTTTGGGGGTGCCTGAACTAAGGCATTATTATGACACCCAGTTCCAAAATACAATAAAAGGATCCTGCATGTCCTACTCGTGAGTTCTGTGCTGCTTTCAGTCATCCTATTGCTGTAACTGGAGAGAGTGAAGAAGTGGCACTATTAGCCAGTTCTGTCTCACCCCGACCTTAGTGACTAAGTTTGACATTAAAAGCATGACAGCTGTGTACAGAACTAAGTGCAGTAGACATCTTAATAGCTTCCTCTGCCCCCCAAGCCACGGCCTTGGTTTAAATGGTTAAATGCATGGCACCACTCATAACCTGACGGCTTTCAGCTTTCACTTTGTATAAAATGAAATGCTAAATTACAGCTCAGTTTAATGTTACTAATTTAGTATTCTTAACAAAAGAGGTAAAAGATCAAAGCAGTGCCAGGAAAGATCACAAACATTCTGATACTGAGGAAGAGTGGGTTGATAACTAAAAAGTAAGTGTGTGTGTGTGTGTGTGTATTGCATAAAGTACCCATGACATAGGCAAACCACGAACAAAGTTTCCTTTGTCTATTAGATAATATTTTGATTTCAAATCCTCTCTGGTCCTTTATTTTATTTTTGCCTTATTTTTATATTATTACATTTTGCTTATAGCATATACTTTTCATATAAATGAGACAAAACTACTACCATCCCATTCATCCAAAAATACTGTAAATCAAATGCCTGGATTTGCTTCTCGTAGTATGTATCTGGTTTGAGTTATTCCCAGTGACTTTCCCTGCCTCTGATGAACTACTTACACTACTGAGAATATTTGGTCCAAAGGACTGGATTGTAACTTCTCGGAACTGGGCGAGACAGGAGGTACAGCTGAGGGGCAATAGTGCTGTTAGGAGATAGGAGACAGAATCAGGGGCAGGAAACTTTCCAGGAGCCACAAGCCATAGGTGGGCAGGGCCAGAGGCAAAAGCAGGCAAAACAGCAGGTGTGACTCTTACCTTTCTACAACAGGTTACATTCAGTCTTGAGGCTTGTTCTTGAGGCTGAGGTTCCTCACCCCTGCAATAGATGATAGATGCAATAAATTTCTACTCATGCAGATGAGTCTCATAATGATACCTAAATTCTTTCTGAGGGAGATTGTTCACCAGCATTCATTATAGCTGTTTTTGCCTTGCCCTGGCTTTCAAAATGATTCTGGAGGAATTTGTTTATTTGCTATTATTTTAACAGATGCATATTACAGAGCAGGATTAATAAGCACACTAAAACCACAATATTTGAAGCACATTTTTTTAAAAAACTCACATACACTGTGAAAACCTTTGCTGGGGAGCTGAGGCCAGTGGCTCCAAAGGTCTGAAATTAACAGATCTTCAATGTGCAAATGTATTGGTATTCTTAGAACATGCCATATCTTAGAGTATGATATATCATGCTCAGTCTGTGCTCTGTGAAAGATGCAGAAATAGAGAGGGGAAGAAGGAAAGAACATGTGGTGTTTGTTGGTGTTCTGATGTAGGCTTTTATAGAGAATTGCTAGAGAGTGTAGCTGTTCCATATACTGTATGCTTGTTTCTTGCCATATTTACAATGGCTTTGTATTCTTTTTCTTCTATGCTCTTGGTAAACTTTTGTTGGTGCTCAGGAATTTGAAATCTTTTTCTAGCCCTGGAAAAGCCAAGCTAGTAACTGAATTTGGTAGCTCTTGAATTTAGAGGAAGTAAAAAGGGAGCATGGAAAAAGAAAAAATATTGGGTCTCACCAAAGGGTTAAGAAAGCAATAAAACTTTTCTGGCAGATGAGAGAAAAAGAGAAGACTTTTCCAGGAAATCATATGATACGCCTGCAATTAAGTCAAATAGGTTAAAGGCTTGTTATGCTAGGATTAACACACGATAAATACATCCACTGAATTACACGAAGATCTAGGGGATGATTACGTATAAAAATTCCATGTAATGAGATGTATTTATCATCAAAAGGTCTGTGGCCTTTAATAAAATGTTACAATAATTATCGCACAAACGTGAAAAGTCAATAGAGGTACAGATGCCTTGTCTTTATTCCTTCATTGTGATTGGATTAATTTCAATGCCTCCAAGCCCTACTGACATTTAGCCTTCAATAAGGAGGACTGGCGCTAAGGTTGCAACCTCTCAGCACGCCCTCTTGACTCGTCTTTTCTTTCTTTTGGATACAAGTCCCGCTCGTGACCCCTGGAGTCTGTGTAATCTCACTTGACAACACATGTATAAATTTGTGCAATGATTCGTGCATAGATATTTCACCGGCAATAGGTAATATTTATTATCTAGTTTGCTTTTTGGAAATCAACCAAATGCACACCCAGGCACCATATGCATAACAACAAATACAACCAAATATTAAAATGAAAACCCCTGACAAAATTTCATGAGGTTTAGAGGTGGATGTTGGAGGCACATTTCCAGTCAGGGAGTTACTGAAACTGATGTCTGTCATCCTGTGTCTCACTTATTGCAACAGCAGTTAAGTACTGGAATCCACAAACTGTATGGAAAATAGTGGCATCTTCCTCATGCCCCTCCTAAGCCTCCTGAAGAGCTGTCAGCTAATTTGAAAGTGCTTTTGGGTTCTAGACAATCAGCTGTTGAGTAGGATGCATCATCACTTTTTAAGATGCTGAAGCCTGGAGTGCTCCCTCCTTTTCAGCCCTCTGTGTGTGGTATCACGTCAAGCCAACCGGTAATTGGTCACCGATGCTTTCAAACTGTGTGCAGTTTTACATAATCCCTGAACCAATCTTAATAACCCTCGCTGAAAATTTAGCATTTTAAAAAATCATGCAATACCAAACTGTCATAGGACAGGTTTCATTGGATCCACCCCATCTGACATCCGATACATTGCTCTGATACCAGAAAGGGAAATCTGATGATGGAGCTTTCCTGACAACTGCCATTGGCTCCTCCTAAATCCTGGTCCAACTGACACTGGAGCTCTGTGGGTAGGGCTAAAAAGCAGACACATTAGGGACACTCCAAGCAACAGCTTAGATTTACAGGATGCAAAGCTGCCCTGGGCCCTGACAGACCCCCAAACGGATTGGTGGGAAGTTTAGTACAGTGGTACCTCAGTTTAAGAACAGTCCTGTTTAAGAAAGATTCAGTTTACGAACTCCGCAAAACCGGAAATAGTGTCCCGGTTTGAGAACTTTATCTCGGTCTAAGAACAGAATCCAAACAGTGGAAGGGCACCGGCGGCGGGAGGCCTCATTAGGAAAAGCGTGCCTCAGTTTAAGAACGGTTTCGGTTTAAGAACGGACTTCCAGAACAGATTAAGTTCATAAACCGAGGTACCACTGTACTGGGCATGACTAAATCTCCTCCACTCGTTTCCCTCTCATTGTTTCCAGCTTGGAAAGGGATGAGAGAGGATTTGCATTGTGGCTTTGCATTACATAAAACCATGTTATATGTCAGGAGTACATATTAATGAGAAATGATGTGCTGTGCTCTATAAGAAATAGGAATGCCATTTTAGGATCACTACTAGCACTTGATTCAAGGCCACCTGTGACCTTAGCTGCCGTGATTAAACATTACATGTATCCGCCGGGTGTCAGGCTTTTTCCTGAATCCTGTACTCCTCCTGTTCATCAACATCTGCCAGTAATGACATGTGGTAAGTAGAAGAAAATAGACTATAAGAACTTGGGTTTGAAACCAATATTTTGTAGTATTCCAAGGAGGAAAGTTAATGTAAGCAGTAGGAGGATAAATAATTTTATAGTCAGGATAGAAGAGAAGGGGAAGTCGAATTACAAAAGAAGATGTGAAGACAGAATGGAAGATATATAAGACAAGTTGACGATATATTTGAGAAGATGGAGTAAGCTTTGTTTGAATTTGTATGATTATCTATGTATGCATTGATTTTGCCTTTATTTTAGAGAATTGTTTTGTTTTATATTGATTTTAAACTTAATAAAGATTAAACATTTAAAAAAGAAAAAAAAAAGAAAATAGACTATAGCACATAATTGAGAGCAGAGAGATCAGAACCCCCAGCAGAAAATTTTGGGCAGGGCATATGCGTGCACACGGGTATGTGATCTTGATTCCTGCAAAGCTGCAGAACAAGGAGGTCTTTGTGCCGTTAGATGTGACATAATGGTGTAATAAAAAGATAAAAAATGCCACATATACTTACACAAGAATATTGTTGACCTCAAAGTCTCTTTGACAATATTTGACCTCAGTCAAATAACAATAGGGTGTTTGACTAGTCAAGGGATTTGTAACCTAACCTTAATATGTTTCCTTTGCTTTGTGACCTTGATTTTAGTGTACATGAAACTATTAATATGTTGACTTTGCTCTGTGATGGATACATTAGCATATTATGGAAGGATATATGTTAATTATTTTCCAGTTATTATTTTCCAATAATTATGTCTCTCTTTCAAAATGATGATAATAAATAAATTTTAAGAATGGAAAAACTTTTTAAGAAAATGTTTTTTTTTTTTACTTAATAGTTTCAGATAAGTTGCCTTATTTATTCACAAAATTGATTTTAAAGTTTCCCCTGTCTCCTAGGATGCCAAACCAATAAAAAAATTGTCCTTGTCCATAAATGGCAAAAGAAGTTTTGCAACAACCCCTTGTTTGGAAGTATAAAAGTCTACAGTGTGTTACACATAAAGGCAGCTGCCTGTTTTGGAATTTACAAATAGGCTAATTTTTATCAAAGGTTTTCCTTTCATGTCCTTTGACTACTAAGCTATAAGAGTTAACCAAAAGATAACTAAGCATTAACCCGTACTGCAGTTTTTATCTCCTTTGGCAATCCCCCTGGGTCTTCAGCTAAGTACATTAAATGGAGCATAAATCTTTCAGTTGTTTTCATTAAGTCACATATTTAGAATACATAGCCCAGTTTATTTGATCAATTGTAAAATATTAGCTGCGGCACTGAAGATTTGTGACATGGTTTGTAACAAGTGAACAAACATTTCTGGAGCAGGCTGGAGAGAGAAAAAGTGCTGGGCTGCATGGATAAACTAACAACAATTAAAGTTTGGTGTATTAATGTGCTCCCCCCTTCAATATTCTTGAAATATATACTCAAGGCCAATAAAAAGCTCAGGCAAACTTTGAAGATAATTCTAATATCAGCTTAATATTCTTTTCCATTTGTACTTCTCAGTTTACCAGTCCTCTGTGTTCCTTTTCAGGCCAGGCCTAAAACCCAAAGCGTATTGAAATTCTAAGAAAGACTAGGAGTGTTTATTTCTTCATAAATAATGTGATTTATTATTCTTACCTTCTCTGTCCACATCACAGCAATCCTGGAAGAGACCTTATCTGACTGGCTGTAAAGGGAACCCACATTTCCCAGGTCCAGGTTGCTAATTGATTTTAAACACAACCAAAATGGCTTCCTATAAAACCCATTGCTGTTGCACCATAACGCAAATGTGACTTCCAGAGAGCTACAGCTGAAACTACACTATTGTTGAATATGTCTGTCCTGAAATTAAAATGCAAATATATTTCTTTAGTGCCCAATGCACTGCCCCAGAGTTATTCCAGAGTGCATAAAATGCATTTTGAGGGAAAGTGTTGCCTTCAATGAAATGCTCTTATTTCCTTATCTATATCTTATCTTTCCCCCATTTCTTTTAAAAACAACCATCTCCAGTCTATTTTCATACATTTAACTAGTTTAGGCGTAGTTTGATTCTTTCTCTTTTTCTTTTCTGGTGCGTCATCCACACTTCTGCTTGTGACCCGTGCTTTCGACGCATGGGTCAGAGCAATTTTGCCTACCACTTCCCCCTTGAAAACCCGCTTTTTAAAGTGCTAAATCAGAGTAAATGTATATCTGGAGAAAACTCGAGTGACGTTTGCTCTCATTCAGTGGTAAAGAAAAAGATTTCCCAAGGGGAATAGCAGCGGGGGGGGGGGGAGCACATGTCTGGTTGAGCCCTCATATTAAAATCTTCCAGTCCATAAGCCTTTCCTACAGGCCTCTCTCTGTCTTGGCCTCTTTTTCTCTCTCTGGCCTCATTCAAATGGAACAGGAAACCACAGGAGGAGCCACAGGCAGTCTCAGGCCCTTGGCCCTCATCTCTTCTCCCCTACTGCAGCCAGGAGAGGAGATCCATAGTTCCAATATAGGCTTTGTTAAATCATTATGTTTTAACAGATGTGCAAAACAGGTACAAAAATTAATAGCGTGAGGTGCAGTTCCAGCACCTCTCAGGTGGGTGTCATTGCCATTATGAATTCTGGCAGCTCTTTTTCAAAGAAAAAAAAAGCACTGTTGAAGTGTAATGTATATGTTGCCAACTATATACCTGGCACATGGCTCCTTTAAGAGAGGGCCCTTAACAAAGATGTAATTCCTCCAAGCAATTCAAGATAGCATTGCTGACATGGATTCCCCGCCTTGTTCCCACAACATCAGTCCTGTAAGGAAGACAAGGCTGAGGAAGAGTGATTGGCTCCAATTGAGCTGAAGGACTGAGGGCCTAAGAAAGGTTTTATACAGAAAAAAGTTGTCACAATGTAGCAGGGGCCCAAAGGGCCACAATTAAGGTTATGATGTAAATCCTTATAAATCTTGGAATATGCTTATATTAGAAGAGTTATGGTAACCTGATGCTTTAAAGAAACTTATGATTCAGCAAGAAGCCGTCCCTACTGGGATAGAAGGTCAGCTAATACTTCCATCACAAAGAAGCAATTCATAAACTAGAACATAAGTTGTTCCATCCACACGTCACACAGGTTCCCATTGCATGTAAACTAACAATATGTAACAGATCACGGTGATAATCAAAGTTTAGTTAGTGATGCTTATTGCGCATGCGTATTAAACATGAAATGAGGTAATGATGAATATAAAATATAAAATGATGTAATGATTTATATGATTGGTTAAATCAAAATCCTTTGTCTGAAATGTTATAAATTCCTCTGCCCCACGTTGGGCAGGGTTGCAGTTTTGTGAAATGATTCGACTGTCGCCTATTGCTTTGCAATAAACAAAATGGACTCCTAACTCCTCTTGTCTCTGAGTTTTTTTGGCCTAACTCAGAAGATAGGCCAATTTTGGCCATGGAACAACAAGAGATCAGGAAGCGTCTAGCTCCACCTCCCTGGTATGCTGGTTATTATTATTTTTAAATGTTGAACTAACTTCTTTGTATAAAAGGGTATTGTGAGAACCCACAGCTCCCAGATGCTGTGTATACACCATATATTTATATGTGACTCCCCCCCTCCCCCGCAAAATCTGGGAACTGTAGTTTGTTAAAGACGTGGGGAATTGTAGCTATGTGAGGGTTAAACTACAGTTCTCAGGATTCTGTGGAGAAACACGTGTTTCAAATGTGTCTTAACACATATGGTGTGAACACAGGCTTACTGCAGCGGCAACAAGGCCTTTTTTAATAGGAGGGAACAAATGTGTTTCATGACTCAGACCTTTTTTTTTTGTTCTTTTAAACATTGCTTAAATCTCAGTATGATGTTTCTTAACGTTCCAAGTGCTAAATAAGGATAGCAGAGCCCAGTTTCTGACTGCAGCGATCTAAGTATTGCAAAGGAACGATCGTTGCACAGTCTGGTCTTACTATCAGTATTGTACTCTCAGGAATCAGTAACACGTTGTTAAAAATGGCTTGCTGCAGCCTCTCGTTGACACCAGATGGAAGTAGAGAAGTTGGTGCTAACCTACGCTGCAATGCCACTTATTTTAAACATGTCATATGTTGAGTATGTGTGATAAGTTGTTGTTCCATGACAAATTATGTGAGTTGATTAGTAATCAGAAATGGGCATGGAAGGGGCCTCTCTATACGTGTCCCCCCCCCCATGTGTGGTAGGCCTAAAAAGGGCTTCTTAGATAAAAGACACAAAGCATGAAAGCAAAGTAAGACCTGATAACCCTATTTAAAAGAGGAGCTATTAGTAAATACCATTGCTAAACCACCCAGTAAACATTTGAATGGCTTTAGATTACTGTTAACCTATGGAGTGACATTGTTAATCAGACACAAGGTAGCTGTGGAGGCAATGCATATGTGTACGGTAGGTTAAGCAACTAATTTCAATTTAGCAAATATATAAAGTGGAAAAATATGTGCAATTATCATTTTCCATTACACCACCTTAACAATGCATTAACCAATGGTTGCAGTACAGGTTTCACTGAATACATCATTTTTGGAACGATACAGATGTTTGATGTTATGCTGGTCATTATTTCCTTAACCACTGATCCTAGGGAGCTCCATGTAATATACAAATGTTTGTAATGCACAAATAATACCCCCAAAAATACCGTAACCAAACTTAACCAAGAAAGTAGTTAGTCATATTTCAGGGTGTATGAATGTTGTATCTTTTTTGTATTGGCTTTTAGTACCTGGGTCTAGGGATCAATGAATTTGTCAATTTTGGTTTCTCATTTTTCCAATCTTAAATTAAGTTTTCCACTGCAGCAGTTTGCGGGGGGGAAATTCTCATGAACATTTCTCATAAATTTAGTGTGAATTTCCCTCAATAAACGCATACCATTTTGACAAATTTTTGCAAAGCAATTTCCCCATATATAATGCTTTTAAAATGTTATTTTCACTAATATGTGCATTTTAATGCACATTTTACCATAGTACTGTACTGTATATGCATTACTTGACTGCAGAACTGCATTGCAAAGTTTGGAGAAGTGTGAATTTTAAAGGATACCTGTGGTTCAGTTTGCATATTGTACAGCAAAGTACAGTATGGATTTCTAAGTTAAGCTGTAAAAAGCAGGTGTTAGGCCAGAATAATAATAAGTGACCATGATTCCCCTGCAGTTCTGTACAACAACTTGTGACGACCCTAGAGCTACGTTGGCAGGAACCAATATGAATAAAGAAACTTGCATTAAATAAGGATAGATTATTTATCTATCTAGGCCAGTATTGTCTGGCAACAGTACTCCATGGTCTTTAATCTCATCTGCCAACTGATCCTTTCCATTGGAGATGTCAGAGATTGAACCTGGAACCTTTTGCATCTACAGCATGTACTCTACCACTGAGAAATAGTCAGTTATTATAATTGGCCGTGATTCAGGCTTGTGCCCTGTGGTTGTCCAGCGGTTTGACTTAACACTCGCAGGTGCAATCCATTGTCTCTCCAGACAGATGGATGCCAGCAACTACAATAAAAAGATTCAGCTTCAGTTGCAGGCAACTGCTCACATAAAATACCACACAGACCTCATTTATAAGAACTATAAAAATTACCCTTTATATGTGTGTGAGAGAGAGGTGCGGGGAGGGAGAGGGAGAGATTTTTAGCAGTGCAAAAAAAAAACCCTGCTAATAATTATAGGTCTGCCAAAGCATTTTCATACTATTCTGTCCTCATCAGAGTGATTCACTAATAAAACTTTGAATGACTCTACAGCCTGATGAGGTTAATTTATTTTGCATAAGAGTGAGAAAGCATTTATTGAGTGGGCTTAAGACTCGCTGTCCTTGTAGGGAGCAAAAGGCCTAAACACTAGTGGAGTTTTCAAAGACAGAAAGATGGCAAACAAGGGAGAGTGCTGTCAGTTGACATTTTGCTTTCATGCAATTGCCAGATCACTTTGCAACATCCTGTACAGGCTTCTTCTTGTTGCTGTTTAGTCGTGTTTAGGCCATTAGTGTTTAGGACCAGAGCATGGCAGGGATGCATTGAGACTGAACTGTAGATCATACCTCAGGATTTTTACAAAAATTTGTTTCTCCCGTTTTGAATGCACCTGTTGCCCCGGTCATGTGAGTTTTGAGAGCAGAGCAAGTGAACAGTGAGTTGCTTGCTCAGGCCCTTTTTGGAATAAAGAGTCTGTGCTTGTTTGGTTAAAGTAGGACTTAACTTAAGGTTACCAGATTTTTTTCAATGAATCCGGGGACACTTTTCAACTTCAGTCGGAATGGATGGATTTTGTCAGGGGACTGATTTGTAATTCTGGGGACTGTCCCCGGGAAACAGGGATGTCTGGTAACCTTAACTTACGGTAACTAGCGAAACAGATGATTTGTGCCTTGCTTTCACAAAAGATACAAGTCCCAGAGAGGGACAGCTGGTTGGAGGGAAAATACATTATAATGATCAGGGATATTGATTCCGGGGACAGCGGATGTCAGTGGTGCTGGTAGGACCTAAGGCTCCAAATACATGCCAGTAAATGTCAGATACACACGTGTGATGCGTATACACAGACACCATATTGCCATGTTTAGCCATAAATACAAATCAGGCAGCCAGAAATGTAAGGAGGTTAAGAAAAGGGTACTGAAAGAAGGTAAAGTACCCCACTCAGTCTTCCAGTTTTTCAAAACAGACAAGGGCTTTCTGCAGTCTGTCTCAGGAAATATGCTAAGGAAGTAGATGAGCAAAAACAAGATGAAAATGACTGGCAACTGATGGTGAGGAAAAGCTGCTAGGTGCATCATGTGACTCCAGACTAATGCTTTCAGTAGATGGGCAGATAATGCCATCATATTCAGAAGGACGTTTACAAGAAGCAGGAGAGAGCCGTGTGATGCTATCGGATGCATGTTTTTGTTTTTGCTTTCAAAATTCCAAGCATGTGACCTTAAAAAAAAAAGGTCTATCCATACAAATGTTCTTCTATGTGATGCCTTGACTTTTGAATTATGGTACGCATGCTTTTCTTGATTTCCCCCTCATTTTATTTATTTGTTAGTGAATCAGCTTCTACACAAATGCCTCAAGATGATGGATAAAATTAAATAAAAACAGTTTAAAACAACACTGATGAAATAAGGCCAGGCAAATTTTAAAAACAATATGACATAGGCAACTGTGGTGTAGACCTGTTCATCCAGCTAGGAAACGTAAGACTTCCACCAGGAGGCAATAATAGTTTTAGAGCTTAAAATTCTAGAAGGCAGGCTTAAGTAGTATGTGGACAGAGAACTCCCAGAAGTGCAAGCTGGATTTCGAAGGGGCAGAGGAACCAGAGACCAAATTGCAAACATGCGCTGGATTATGGAGAAAGCTAGAGAGTTCCAGAAAAACGTCTACTTCTGCTTCATTGACTATGCAAAAGCCTTTGACTGTGTCGACCACAGCAAAATATGGCAAGTTCTTAAAGAAATGGGAGTGCCTGATCACCTCATCTGTCACCTGAGAAATCTCTATGTGGGACAAGAAGCTACAATTAGAACTGGATATGGAACAACGGATTGGTTCAAAATTGGGAAAGGCTGTATATAGTCTCCCTGCTTATTTAAATTATATGCAGAATTCATCATGCGAAAGGCTGGGCTGGATGAATCCCAAACCGGAATTAAGATTGCTCGAAGAAATATCAACAACCTCAGATATGCTGATGATACAACCTTGATGGCAGAAAGTGAGGAGGAATTAAAGAACCTTTTAATGAGGGTGAAAGAGGAGAGCGCAAAATATGGTCTGAAGCTCAACATCAAAAAAACCAAGATCATGGCCACTGGTCCCATCACCTCCTGGCAAATAGAAGGGAAAGAAATGGAGACAGTGAGAGATTTTACTTTCTTGGGCTCCATGATCACTGCAGATGGTGACAGCAGTCACGAAATTAAAAGACGCCTGCTTCTTGGGAGAAAAGCAATGACAAACCTAAACAGCATCTTAAAAAGCAGAGACATCACCTTGCCTACAAAAGGTCCGTATAGTTAAAGCTATGCTTTTCCCAGTAGTGATGTATGGAAGTGAGAGCTGGACCATAAAGAAGGCTGATCGCCGAAGAATTGATGCTTTTGAATTATGGTGCTGGAGGAGACTCTTGAGAGTCCCATGGACTGCAAGAAGATCAAGCCTATCCATTCTTAAGGAAATCAGCCCTGAGTGCTCACTGGAAGGACAGATCGTGAAGCTGAGGCTCCAATACTTTGGCCACCTCATGAGAAGAGAAGAATTCTTGGAAAAGACCCTGATGTTGGGAAAGATTGAGGGCACAAGGAGAAGGGGACGGCAGAGGACAAGATGGTTGGACAAGTGTTATCGAAGCTACGAACATGAGTTTGACCAAGCTGCGGGAGGCAGTGGAATAATAATAATTCCAACAGAAAGATAAAACACAGTAATCTGGAAGACAGGAGTGCCTGGTGTGCTATGGTCCATGGGGTCATGAAGAGTCGGACACGACTAAACGACTAAACAACAACAACAACATCTGAAAAGTGTTGTAGCTGTTTTACGTTTTAAATATCACAATTGTTCACAATTGTTTACATTTACACTGTGTATAGGTTTCTGTGCTTTCTTAGACTATTTATACTTTAAGCAGAGCAGCTTGTAAAATTCTAAAGGCTGAAAAACAACACTGAGGACCACTTGAACTAACTGTGAATTAAACTGAAACAGAATTGGTTACTCATACAGTCATAGAATTGTAGAGTCGGAAGGGACCCAAAGAGGCATCTAGTCCAACCCTCTCCAATGCAGGACTTATTTGGAAGGGGTGAACTGGAGTTGGAACAAATTCTTTTTTGGAAGTGGAGACCTGGAACTGGAACTAATTCCTTTTTAAAATGAACTTTCCAAGCACTGTTACTGATAAAACTGTATATTCATTATGCATTTAAGCCACCTTGAGAAGGCTGTATACATGAAAGGTGGCTTAAAAATATTTGACTATATATAATCATATAATAAACAAATAAAATTATCGTTGATTAAACATTTTAGATTTTGAAAATACATTTTACAAAACCCTTTTACAACAACAAAATAATTAGCTTTTAAGAGTCAACAAATTGTCTGTTAGGCTTGTGTAGTAGTCTGGGCTGAACTACATAATATCTGTTTGCTTGGTTCTTCCCATGCCTACATTGGCTTAGCAAAATACTGTCATTTTCTGACTCCATCTGCTATATATGATATGATGAATGTAGCCATTCTTCTTTCCCCATCATTACAGCTGGTCTTTGATCCAAAGCAGCTAATTTATATTTACCATCTATCAGCTACCATCATAAGTTTTAGGGAAAGAGGCTCAGGCACACCTGGGCAGAATGAATTTTCTTTGATGCAGTTGGAGAATATCTCAAAATGTGATTAAGAGTCATTCATCCTACTCTTGATGGGCCACATGGGAATCATCTTTAACTTTCATAGCAGAGAGCATTTGTTTGCTTAAATCACCATAAATACTTCCAAATTCATTTGATGTTATAATCTGCTGCCATCATTACATCACAGTCATCTAAGGGTACCTGTTTTCCCTTATATGTTGAGATCAAGTTGCATATAGCTTCCTAGGCCAGCATCTCTTCCCAACCCAACATGGAAATTAATATCAACTTAGACTGAAGTTAAAGGTTTACTTGTATTTAACAGCTGTAGATGTATAGTTACAAGATTACGTCTTCTGCAAAAACTTGTTGACATGTTAATATATTGAAGGAAATCCCTGACTGTCACAATATAAAACACTCCTCATTTCAGAATTGGGTAATTTTGCACAGCATAGTCACAATCCAAACCTGTTTGCATGTAGCCACAATTAACTACTCTCAGCAGTGCCAGTTAACACTTTAGCAGGGATAGCCTACAACAAGGAAGGTGATGTTCAGTATATCCAGTTGAGCCTATATATATATATGTGAGGCCCTGGCTGGTGAATTGCATTGTGGAATTGTGCTCAGAGCAGCTATTTGCACACGATTCCTCATTTAGTTGGGGATATTACTGTAAATCTATTAAACACTAATAAGAATTGAACCTTGATTTGCCCAAAGTGCCTATCAGGTTGGATAGAGAGAGATGCTGTCACAGGGCAGGAAATTAGTATGTAAACTGAAGGTAGTATCAGCATTAAGGAAAGTACCAGTAATCTATACCTGTGGAACAGCACAACCATAAAATGGTGCAAACTGCACTTTGTTTCATCTTTGTATATATATATATAAAATGCAAACCAGTCTATCCTCCATACCCCGCAAGTGTCCCAGAAAAACCAGGCCATCCTGTTTTTCCCCCATGAGAGCATGCCGGCCATTTGGGGTGGCATGATATTCTGCCGAGATCTCAGCCCCACCCCCAACCACTTTTTCAGGGATGCAGTCTTGCCCTCCTCCCCTTTTAGGACCCGTGATTTTGCACAGGTCACATGACTCATGAGGGAGCACGGATGGGAAGATGCATGTCCTGGTTTTGGGACCCAACATATTGGAGGGTATGCATCCATAATAGGGTAAGATTTATGAAACATAGAAAGCTGCCTTATACTAAGGCACACTTATTTGTCCATCTAGCCCAGGCATCCCCAAACTGCGGCCCTCCAGATGTTTTGGCCTACAACTCCCATGACCCCTAGCTAAGAGGACCAGTGGTCAGGGATGATGGGAATTGCAGTCCAAAACATCTGGAGGGCCAAAGTTTGGGGATGCCTGATCTAGCGTATTACTGTCTGCTTTGGATAGCAGCAGCTCTCCAGGATCTCAGGCAGAGAGCTTTGTGAATACCTGCCACCTGGTATTTTTAACTGGAAATGTCGAAGATTAAAATTCAGCAAACACTTGGGCAAAAAAAATGAAAGGCACAAATACAGGATGGGTGACACCTGGCTTGAGAGCAGTACATGTGAAAAGGATTTAGGAGTCTTGGTAGACCACAAACTTGACATGAGTCAACAGTGTGATGCAGCAGCTAAAAAAGCCAATGCAATTCTGGGCTGCATCAATAGGAGTATAGCATCTAGGAACATTAGGAAGAACCTCCTGACAGTAAGAGCTGTTCGGCAGTGGAATTTGCTGCCAAGGAGTGAGGTGGAGTCTCCTTCTTTGAAGGTCTTTAAGCAAAAGCTTGACAGCCTTATGTCAGAAATGCTTTGATGTTGTTTCCTGCTTGGCAGGGGGTTGGACTGGATGGACCTTGTGGTCTCTTTCAACTCTATGATTCTATGATTCAATGAAGCCCTTAAAGCAGGTGGGGAAAACTTTTGGCCTTCCAGATGACTCCCACCAGCCCCTGCAATCATGGCCAATGGCAAGGGAGGTGGAGTTGTATTTCAGCATCACCTGGAGACCCATAGGTTCCCCGAACCTGCTTTAAAGCTTTACAATAAGTTTTTAAAGTTAGCTAGTTTTAAGTCCCTTTGGGGGCAAAATTCAGTCAGAAATAATTTTATAAATAAACACAGTACAAAAGGAAAGAAAAAAGGAACCTTCTAAAGGCGAATCATCTGCTCTACAATTTAGCTATGGTTTCTCTCCTAATTTAATATTATATAATTTTATATTAATTTGTGCTCTGTTTTGACCTCCTTTTGTGCAAAACGTAAGAGGCCACAAGTGTGATATGTGGGGAGCTGGTGCTTATTTGGTTTAACATCTCAGCACCACCTACTCAGAGGACCAGTTTCATTCCTAGTGATATTTACATGGTGGCTTAGGGTGTTATTCCATCACACTGTTGTAGCACTGCTCTGGAAAAAATGCATACGTCAGGGTGGTGGCACTGAATGAATGACCCATCAATTCCTATGGACACAGCTTTACTGTTAGTCCAGCAAAGGGTCAATCCATTTGCTCTGCAATATAAAAAGAAAGGTTTATTGGGTAAGTTTCCACCAGTTTTCATCAGGTCTTTTACAAAAGCTTCCAAAGCCAAGGAATATGACTGTGATTGTGCTATCTTTGCACATCCCACAGTGTGAATTTAGGTGTGTTTACTCAGAGTACATTCCATTGTATTCAGTGGGACTTATTCTCTGGTAAGTATTCCTAAGATTGCAGCCTGATGATTTATAAAACACATGGTGGAAATGCTCACAACGGATTTCAAATACATCATCTCAGTAATCCTTAGAACAAAAGGATCGCAGCAGCCCTATAACTTTGGCTAGGATTATTCTCCCCATTTTTCAGAAAGGGAGCTGAGGCTAAAAAGAATAGTCACTAGCATAATGACACTGGGTGAGTTAAAGAGTGGGTTGAAATCTGAACAATGGCTCGCACTCTTAGCCACTATGCAATAATAATAATAATAATAATAATAATAATAATAATAATAAAAAAAATACATAATTTATAATACTAATTTATTATTGAAATCTGCCCATCTGCCTGTGTTTCCCCAGCCACTCTGGGTGGCTCCCAACAGAATATTAAAAACACGATAAAACATCAAACATTTAAAACTTCCCTAAACAGGATTGCCTTCAGATGTCTTTTAAAAGTCAGATAGTTGCTTATATCCTTGACATCTGATGGGAGGGCGTTCCACAGGGCGGGCGCCACTACCAAGAAGTTTGCGATGAATATTTGCCCACTTTTAAAAATGAAACAGAAACAACGAAACCACAATCTGTAATTTATTACAGATTGTGCTGAAAGTTTAAACCCACCCCCATTCCATTTGACTTGCAACAAAGGGAGAGAAGTGACAGTAGGGCCCACTCCATCAACCAAACTGAACGGCCACCTCCACTGGGTTTCTCCTCTTCCCCGGACTGTTTCTATGCAAGCTGGTCATTAGAGAAACTTAGCAGCTTTGGGACCTGTTGCCTTGCCTGAGTTTGCCTGTCTTCGTCTGCATGCCCTGTATTTCATTTGTGCCATGTGTATTTTGGTCTGTAAGGCCCAAAGGCATGGGCTGCCTTTTTTTATTATTGTTGTTATCGATCTGATGTAAGCTGCTCTGGGAACGTTTTCAGTTGGCAAGTGGGGGGGGGGGGGAAGCAAAGGTCCCTTTAAAGAAACACTTTTCAGATTGCTTACATGGAGGCGGGCAGGCCGCTTGCAGGCACAGCAAAATGTACAGGTTGCAAAGGTGTTGCAAAAGGAATGCAAATACAAATAGATGTGGGTGGTAGAGGAAGGGTGTGGGGGAAAGGGATTGTGAAGAATTACAGGATGCAAAGAAGTGGTGAGACATATAGGCAGAGTGGGATATGGATATATGTATGTCTGCTCAGGTAGCCACCCTTTGTTAGAGGGTGCGATGGGGCAAAGCAGGCTGCTTGTTTTGTTTTGGCCGTGTTTATTATGTCTTTTCCTAGATACTGTGAGGAATGAGATTATAGGGGGACGGCGGAGAAGAGAAACAGGAAGAGATGGATGAAAGCCTTAGGGTTAACATGCATGCACGCCCGCACACACATACACACACAAACCCCTAATCACATCCACACTCTTACACAAAGTAATCTCCTGGGACCACATGTCTTGGAACAGGAAGGCCTTGTGCCTGGGGTGCTTCTACTGCTAAGCCACCTGCTCTCCGTGCTGTCAAAAGGGAGGAAGCAAGGCGAAGAAGAGGAATAAACAGTGATCCTTGGAGAAGGTTTCTGGGGGGCAGTGGTAGATGTTTATCCCCATGACACATTCCATGTTCATTCGTTAGGTATGATTTGCAAAAGGTTGGTTGTACGCATGATGCCACACCGCAAAGGGCTGCTGGTGGTAACGTTTCCTTGTGTGGAACTTAATGCATTCTTTAGAAGAGATTCTCCTTCCTCTCTTCTCTACCCACTCTGTCCCTTCTGTTATCTCATATTAGCCAAAGACCCTCCAAAAAAAAAAAAAAAGTTCAGGAATGACTTTGAATCAGACATTTTGCAATTGTGTGGTTTTTTTAAAAAAAGAAATTATCTAAAAAAACCAGACTGAAGGGTTTAATTAACAAGCTCCAAGTAATAGTTAGACCCTTTCCCCCTCCGCTATCAGCTTTCACTTTTATTTACGATGGGAGTCCCCCTTGTATCTCCTTTCTCACAGGACCCACTATCACTAATATTTCTGTGATCTGTGAATAAACCAAAATTTAAAGTTAGTTACTTACAATCAATGCAAATTAATGATTTCTTTTTTTTAAAAAAAATATTTCAATCAGGAAAAGCAGCTTTGTAGTTGAAAATCCCACGCTGGCCTTAGAGTGGGAGTTTTTCCAGCCTCTGCTTAAATCCAAAAAAATACTGCAATCTTCTGGCACAGGCTCACTGTAATGCTTTAAAAACAATTTAGCAACTGTCATTGCTGTAATTACAGTAACTAATTACCATCCTTAGCAAACAAATAGCTTAACATAATACGCAAGCCGAATCAATTTTGAAGAAATGCAAATTCCGAAAGCAAAAAAGGGCATTTTGGCAAACCTGAAAGAGAAGCGGGAAAATAATACACTTTGTTTTATCTCCACATAATTCCCAGGGAATATCATATCATAAATATTTGCATTCAGTTCTTATCAGGACATTTGCATTTGCTTCCTTATCAGTCTGCAGGCCGGACTCTGCCAGATAGAGAGTCGAGCTCCACACCATGTACATATTCCTAATGAATCACGTCTCAGGCTGAGAGAATATTTTGGCTGGAACTTTATCACTGAGATGAAGAGGTCATTTACTCTCCAAGTCAGTTCATCTTGGAATTGTCTTGAGATTCCAATGTGATTCAACTGCCTTTTCCCCTTTCCTTTTCAGAAAACCCAAATACACCCCAAACCTGAGTTTTCTTAATGTGGGTAATATTGCCACATTCAAACAGCCTTAGCATACATCTGTTTATTCCTTCCTAAATATGTAAATGTTTCTGCTGAGGTTTTATAGTCCAGATATTGAACCCTACAAACATTGATATATCATAGTGTCTTGCCAGACATAAATATCAGTGAGTTTTGAATTAAAGATGAGATCTCGGCTGAGGCTTGTTCCAGAATCCTTACTGTGAAATTTGGCAGCAAATCTTTTCTTCTTCTTCTTTTTGGTGATGGAAGAACTGTTTCTACTTGGTTCAAGAAAAAGAACTTTAAGTCATGATGCATCAGGAATATGTCATATTTTTGTATACCTGTTAGTGCCATTTTGCTTAGTAGGGAACATGTGTATTCAGAAATCGGTACTGAAGCCTTTCACCCCCAGTCCATTAAGATCCTGTGCTTTCCCTAGTTAGGTATAAAATCAGCTAGCAGTTTATGTTCTTAGAAGAAATAGATGTTTCACAAAGAGACTTGAGCCAGGGGACTTAAGTAATTATTGGCTGGGTGGATATAAGGCATTGAAAGTGATGATGCCTACTTCTCAGGAAGAAAGGAAACCTGAGGACCCCTAGTTGCAGAATCACTCACGATTAACAGTGGTGCTATGATTTATTTTACATTAGATCCTGTGTAAAATATTGTGCTACAAAATCAGAACTGAAGGAAATGTCATCTGAATAGGCTTGTTTATTAAAGGTAAAGGTAAAGGGACCCCTGACCATTAGGTCCAGTCGTGACCGACTCTGGGGTTGCGCGCTCATCTCACATTATTGGCCGTGGGAGCCGGCGTATAGCTTCCAGGTCATGTGGCCAGCATGACAAAGTCGCTTCTGGCAAACCAGAGCAGCACATGGAAACACCGTTTACCTTCCCGCTGTAGCGGTTCCTATTTATCTACTTGCATTTTGACGTGCTTTCGAACTGCTAGGTTGGCAGGAGCTGGGACCGAGCAACGGGAGCTCACCCCGTCACAGGGATTTGAACCGCCGACCTTCTGATCAGCAAGCCCTAGGCTCAGTGGTTTAACCACAGCGCCAACTGGGTCTTACGTATAGCAAAACCAGTTTGCAAGATTGCCTTACATATAGCAGAACTGGCTGGAAGGTTCTTACAGGCTTTATTTTTTGCTAGCACAGGAATAGGTGACCAGATGCAATGGAGAACAGAGCTCTTGTACCTGTGCAAAAGGGAATTTCAGCAGGTGCGGATTGCCTGAACCCTTCATGACAAGCAGCACCTGCTAACTTTCCCTCTTCTCTACAAGCATTCACTCCAGGATCCCTGTCCCCCTTTCATCTGGGCACCCTACAGACAAAAGCACTGTATCTTCCCCCATCCATGCTCTTAGTACTTTCTTTTCCCTTATCCCTATGCTAGCGAATGTCTATTATCAGAAACAACAGAAGTTGTGACAATGGGAGTAGTCCATATGTACACAGTTGATACAGTGTTTCCCTGGGTACAAATGGGCTTTGTCAGTCATTTGAATAATGATGGACCAGAAACTGCAATTTGTGCTCAAATAAATAAACCAAAGCAGGATATGGAAAATAAAGTGAAGCTAACTTCAAGCCATCTTCATAAAGAACAAAAGAACAAACAAACAAACAAACAAACAAACACAACCCACACCTTTTCCCAAGTTTAATATCTGCCATTTCTGTTTGTGTTGTTCTGTTGTTAATTTACTTGCTGAAATTATCTGATATGTAAAAAATAAGAAGATTAATATTAGCACCACTGAGCCTAGGGCTTGCTGATCAGAAGGTCGGCGGTTCGAATCCCTGTGACGGGGTGAGCTCCCGTTGCTCGGTGCCAGCTCCTGCCAACCTAGCAAGTCAAAGTGCAAGTAGATAAATAGGAACCGCTACAGCGTGAAGGTAAACGGCGTTTCCTTGTGCTGCTCTGGTTTGCCAGAAGCGGCTTTGTCATGCTGGCCACATGACCCGGAAGCTGTACGCCGGCTCCCTCGGCCAATAATGCGAGATGAGCGCGCAACCCCAGAGTCGGTCACGACTGGACCTAATGGTCAGGGGCCCCTTTACCTTTACCTTTAAGACAATCTTGCAACTGCCTTGCCGGAATTGTACGCCCAATAATTTCACCCTTTTCCCAGAGGAGTGTTGGGGAATGTGTGGCCTTCCATATATCTTTGGACTCTGAACTCATATGAGTCCCAGCCAGCAAGGCCAGTGGTCAGGGTTTGTGGGGGAAGTTGTACAACAACATCGGCCAGGGCACAGGTTTCCCAGCTCTGCCATAAATATCCAGGTTACAGGTAGGTAGCTGTGTTGGTCTGATGTAGTCAAAACAAAAAATAAAAAAATAAGTTTGTCACAGGTATGAGCTTTCATTTGCATGCGCACTTCTTCTGAAGAAAGCTCATACCTTAGTTGGTCTCTAAGGTGCTACTGGAAGGATTTTTTTTATATAAATATCCAAGGCTAAGTTTCCTCTGAAAGCACACTACGGTATTCTTGGCACATGGATTAAGACAGGCATCCCCAAACTTCGGCCCTCCAGATGTCTTGGACTATAATTTCCATCTTCCCCGACCACTGGTCCTGTTAGCTAGGGATCATGGGAGTTGTAGGCCAAAACATCTGGAGGGCCGCAGTTTGGGGATGCCTGGATTAAGATGACTTAATCCACCTATACCACCAGTATTGTCTGCTTGCTTGTCAGTGACTCCTCAGGGCATTTTGCAGGGGTCCTTTTGTATCATCACATGCTTGGTATCATCTGACCACGGGCTGAACCTAAAACATGCAAAGCATGCACTCTGCCTCTGACCTGTGTTCTCACCCAATATTTTGAGTAGCCTTTGACACCGAGAGTGGTTTATCTAACAGGATATTTTATTTCATTAGGCTATTTTAGCCACTTACATTTAAAAAAATGTTATAAAAACCATGCACAATAATCTAGTTATAGACAGCAATAACTACTTTTGTCTAAGGCCCAAACTACACATTGCACGTACACCCATGTGTGAGTAGTAGCCCTATGACTCCTTTAAATGAAGAAAAGCCACTTCCAGTGGGGGTGGATGGAGTCTTTTCTCCAAATACTCCCCCTTATGTGAGTATTTAAATTTATGGTTCTCCAAGGGGATGTAGAAAGGTTAAGCAGTTCTTCCCTTGCCTCCTGTCCTTCCATTTAAGGGGGCCTTTAGGCTACAGTTCACCTACCTGCAGGTAAGTATGCTTTGTGCCTGTAGATATCTAGTATTTCTGTATGACACAGATTGAAATGATTATGCTGCAGGTGAGCTGTGGTTGGGATAACTGAATGGGAGGAGGAAAAGTAAGTGGAGCAGAGGAAGTTAGCTGCCCCCCCCCCGCCTCTCATTTTTCTTTAATAGAGATATATCTTTGTCTTTCATCTACAAAATCCATTAGTAGACCCAATGGAAAAAATCATGACAAATATTAAACTAGATCAAAGATCCAACAATCTGGGGAAATATAAAACAGATACAAGCAAGTAGTAATGATTTGTCCAGAGTCCAGGAATACTTTAGCACATGGCATGACCAAACTTTGCCCTCCAGCTGTTTTGGGACTACAACTCCCGTCATCCCTAGCTAACAGGACCAGTGGTCAGGGATGGTGGGAATTGTAGTCCCAAAACAGCTAGAGGGCCAATTTTGGCCATGCCTGCCTATGGTCTTAACCCCTCCATGCATTTATTAGACTTAAGCACATTGGATATGAGGCGGATTTATCTCACAGTTCCCCCAAAGTCTACAGACAGTGTCAGATTAAATCATTCTCAGAGCAGGCCCAATCAAACAAATGGACTTAAGTCATAGAATCATAGAATGATAGAGTTGGAAGAGACCACAAAGGCCATCCAGTCCAACCCCCTGCCAAGCAGGAAACACCATCAAAGCATTCCTGACATATGGCTGTCAAGCCTCTGCTTAAAGACCTCCAAAGAAGGAGACTCCACCACACTCCTTGGCAGCAAATTCCACTGCCGAACAGCTCTTACCGTCAGGAAGTTCTTCCTAATGTTTAGGTGGAATCTTCTTTCTTGTAGTTTGAATCCATTGCTCCATGTCCGCTTCTCTGGAGCAGCAGAAAACAACCTTTCTCCCTCCTCTATATGACATCCTTTTATATATTTGAACATGGCTATCATATCACCCCTTAACCTTCTCTTCTCCAGGCTAAACATACCCAGCTCCCTAAGCTGTTCCTCATAAGGCATCGTTTCCAGGCCTTTGACCATTTTGGTTGCCCTCCTCTGGACACGTTCCAGCTTGTCATTATCCTTCTTGAACTGTGATGCCCAGAACTGGACACAGTACTCCAGGTGAGGTCTGACCAGAGCAGAATACAGTGGTACTATTACTTCCCTTGATCTAGACGCTATACAGTACTCCTATTGATGCAGCCCAGAATTGCATTGGCTTTTTTAGCTGCTGCATCACACCGTTTACTCATGTCAAGTTTGTGGTTTACCAAGACTCCTAGATCCTTTTCACATGTACTGCTCTCAAGCCAGGTGTCACCCATCCTGTATTTGTGCCTTTCATTTTTTTTTTGCCCTGTTCATTTTTCCCTGTTAAAATTCATATTGTTCTGGCTTGCAGTGGTTTGACTTCGGCGGAAGTGCACTCAATTGTCTCTTGAGACAGATAGACGCCAACAACAACCATCTTTTAGGTGCGTATTGAAACATCCTAACATGGGTAAAACTCATTGATACGCCAGCATGCCAGGGAGAAGTCTTAAACTTTGCAGAACAACTCCTGTCCCCATCATTAGGGAGCATTCAAACTGGAATTAGGAAATGTTTGAGCACTGGATTCTGCCAAATGTGTAAACTGCTGACGAAAGTACTGGGACTGATGTCTTTTTATCATTCCATTCCTTGAAGTTCATGCCCTGTTCAAAACCATTTCCCTCACTGTTTGGGGTTACTGAGAAGGTTACGTTGCCAACAACTTACGAACTGAAAACATATATTCCCCATATGCAAGAGGTGCTCAGATTCATTAGCTATCAATGATCTTGCTTTCACAGTTATATCTTAAAGATATCTGGTGGCATTCGTCCCAGCTGGCTGTAAAATATAGTGGGCTCTTATCTATATTTGATTTAGTTACTAGCTTGGTAGCCTGAACTAGATCCCAGAACCTCAGAAGTTTGCATTGTAACTCAATATAAAGCCCCTTAGCGTTGAGTTGCATAGGAATGCAAGGAAGCATTCTTGAGCCAATTTCCACTTCTCCCTGATCCAGTGTGCTACTATCTCCAAAATGGATTTGGCCAAGTGTGACTGGCCTTTGGGATGTTTTTAAACTGCTGTTACCCACTATAGGCCCTGCAGACTAGAAATCAAATTCATTAATTAACGAAGTGTTTAAGCCCATGGCATAGGACAGGTGGTAAATGTGGGCAGCCTATGGGACTGGCCATTGCACAATGTAAGACCTACACATTCCGTTCTGCCTCTGCTCCGCAGCTTAGCAGAGTTATATTGGCAGGAATTCGAAGTACAGTGGTGCCTCACTAGACGAATTTAATTCGTTCCACGAGTCAATTCGTATAACGAAAAATCCGTTTAGCGAATCCCAAAGGAATGCATTGGGGGGGGAATCCCCCCAATAGGAACACATTAATTGAATTTCAATGCATTCCTATGGGAAACCGTGATTCGCTAGATGAATTTTTCGTAAAATGAATTCGTCTAGCGAGGCAACCTCCGCTCAAAAAAATCTCTTCGTTAAGCGAAAAAATCATCTTACAGGGCATTCGTCTAGCGAGGCACCACTGAAGTGCTAAGCAGATTGCACCATCAACGCAAGCATTTCTGCTTGCCTAATGGAACAATCTGCCCTCTCCTCCCCCCATACCGTACTGGGAGATTCTCCCAACCGCAAGAGGAGGAGGAGAGGGTGGATAGTCTCATTGTACTAGCACCATTCCTTGTGCTGACTTCCACCGGCAGGTTCATTATTTGAATCCCGCTCATTTTCTGTCACTGATAATAATTACGTTTATTTGTCTCTTACTACATAAACAATCTCACAGTGACATACAGTGTTAAAAAATGCATATTTATATATACATTTACAACAAACCTCCAAAAGAATAAAACATTTATTTATTTTGCTAGAAGTGCTCATCCTGCTATATTATACAATCCTCGCATGGCATTGGAAGCTGCCTATGTACTGTAGTGCACACTTGAGTGGCAATATCTCATACTACGCACTTCACACTAGGCACCCTCACCACAACCATTGCCGTCACTGGAATAAGTTTATCACATCTTAGAATTCGGGCAGGTAAGTTAGCTAGCTGGATGGATGAAATACCTCCAAGGAAGCCTATGAAAGCTGCTTTGAGCTTCAGGTGAATAATGGGGTGTAAGTCAGGAGGCAGACAGTCAGACAGAATAAAGAGAATAAAAATATGTGTTAAAATGAAATGCTGACATTTTAGAATCTCGTATGTGATGGGCAAGGAAACTCTGCTTCAGATGAACTTGACACCACTGCAGTGTTACTGTAATATAGCCCAGCAGCTTCATTAGTGAACCCTAAGCCATTTTCTTGCCCCATTCTTTTGTCTACCGAGTTGAAGTTAAAGGGAAGTTGCAAAAAAGTCACAGCAGATCCTCTGTGGAGTATTCGCAAACTCATCTGGCATAGAAATCATCTCTATCTTTCTTGCGTTATCGCTTGTTTTAGCTTTGTCTTTGAGGTGGGAAGGGCTTATAGTTAAGAGGCTATTATCAGACTGAAGGATGCAGGAAATCCAAAATATTTATGTTTGTCTGTGGCACATGGACAAGAAACAGTGCTCAGGAAAAGGGTTTTCTGATTAAGTGATTGAAAACACTCTGGTGTATGTTAATGGTTTCTTCTGTCCAATAGATAACATCACCTCCACCCTTATCGCTATTCTTGAACTTACTTTAAACATTCTCTTCTGCTCTTCCAATTATATGTGATGCACTTTTGGGCATCCAGTTTCCTTGCTGCTGCTCATCTCATTTATTTGCTTTCTAATTTTTATCACATGCGCTGGATTATGGAGAAAGCTAGAGAGTTCCAGAAAAACGTCTACTTCTGCTTCATTGACTATGCAAAAGCCTTTGACTGTGTCGACCACAGCAAACTATGGCAAGTTCTTAAAGAAATGGGAGTGCCTGATCACCTCATCTGTCTCCTGAGAAATCTCTATGTGGGACAAGAAGCTACAGTTAGAACTGGATATGGAACAACTGATTGGTTCAAAATTGGGAAAGGAGTACGACAAGGTTGTATATTGTCTCCCTGCTTATTTAACTTATATGCAGAATTCATCATGCGAAAGGCTGTACTAGATGAATCCCAAGCCGGAATTAAGATTGCCGGAAGAAATATCAACAACCTCAGATATGCAGATGACACAACCTTGATGGCAGAAAGTGAGGAGGAATTAAAGAACCTTTTAATGAGGGTGAAAGAGGAGAGCGCAAAATATGGTCTGAAGCTCAACATCAAAAAAACCAAGATCATGGCCACTGGTCCCATCACCTCCTGGCAAATAGAAGGGGAAGAAATGGAGGCAGTGAGAGATTTTACTTTCTTGGGCTCCTTGATCACTGCAGATGGTGACAGCAGTCACGAAATTAAAAGACGCCTGCTTCTTGGGAGAAAAGCAATGACAAACCTAGACAGCATCTTAAAAAGCAGAGACATCACCTTGCCGACAAAGGTCCGTATAGTTAAAGCTATGGTTTTCCCAGTAGTGATATATGGAAGTGAGAGCTGGACCATAAAGAAGGCTGATCGCCGAAGAATTGATGCTTTTGAATTATGGTGCTGGAGGAGACTCTTGAGAGTCCCATGGACTGCTAGAAGATCAAACCTATCCATTCTTAAGGAAATCAGCCCTGAGTGCTCCCTGGAAGGACAGATCGTGAAGCTGAGGCTCCAATACTTTGGCCACCTCATGAGAAGAGAAGAATCCTTGGAAAAGACCTTGATGCTGGGAAAGATGGAGGGCACAAGGAGAAGGGGACGACAGAGGACAAGATGGTTGGACAGTGTTCTCGAAGCTACGAACATGAGTTTGACCAAACTGCGGGAGGCAGTGCAAGACAGGAGTGCCTGGCGTGCTATGGTCCATGGGGTCACGAAGAGTCGGACACGACTAAACGACTAAACAACAACAACAACAATTTTTATCACCAGGCTGGGTGTGAAAAAAAGGAGGGTGGGGAAGGAGCCTTTGAGAGATCCTTGAAGTGAAATATGTTACAGAGTGAAATTAATTTAAATGGAATTAAAGCACAATTTTTCAGGAGAAGAAAATTATTTTGGTTTTGAATGCTGCGGTGTTTATTTTTAAACCATTATGGTTTTTAAAATAACTTTTAATTCCGGCTACCATTTTCACTGCATGAGTGATATGAACGATGCTGAAAGTAAAGATAAATCCAGATAGGGCCATTATTGGAATGGAAAAGCATTGGTTAAAATCACAATAATTAGACCATAAGTAAGTAAGGGGTAGCTAAGGTTAGCCAACATTTTTATGATAATGGCACAAAATTAGGTATTTATATATACCATCCTTGAGAAATGTTGTATGCTGAATATTAATCATTATACACATCCTAGTCAACATTATTTCTCTCTTCTTCATCCCCTTTTTCCACTTTCAATATTTACAGCTCAATATCTATTAGATCCAGAAATAATTATTGATGCAAATAGGAATAAAGATTTAAAGGGACACATGGGCAGGGGAAGAATGAAAGAAAAGACACCTTTTCAAGGTGAAAGGAATGAAAAGAATGTTTTTAAGGTCCCAAGGTATCCATATAATAAATTAAGAGATCCCAATGGTCTTAAAAAGAGTGTTAGAAGAACTAGAGGCTCACTTTTTAGAGCTCAGTATCTCCACTCAGAACCTCAGCTGTGTCTCTCATTCTATCTCCACACATTAGCTCTCAGCTCAGAATATCCCTCTGCAGCAAAGTTCTGCTCCCAAAGCACTTCAGGCAAGATGGTGTAGTCAGTTTTTTGGGTTCTCACATAAATTGGCTGCATCACTCCTGCCTCTTTATCATTCTGCACTGACTGCAACAGTAGTCTTTTTAGCCTGATCATGCATGAGTAACCCACTTGTGTATATCACTTTAATGATTCTGCACATGTTTTGGAAGACCCCTGAAGCAGAGAGCAGCCACCATTATGTGCATGACCTCAATGCCGTTTGGATGATGCCTGCTCTCTCCTCTCCGTAAGGCCTTGAACCCTTAAGAATAGGTTAGTTGTGAGGCTTCCTTTAAATTGTTTAAGAGTTATGCATTTCCCCAACCATATGAGTTCCTTGTCTAAGTTCTTTTAGCTTATAAAGGGCTATAGGTTTGTTCCTGAGTTACTGACACCATCCGCCATTTTGAGAAGACTGCTGTGGTGCTGAGGTGAAATAAGGAGAGTCCGTTTTCCCTCACTGACCAGCAGAAATATCAGGCTTCAAGGGCAGATTCTATGGTGACAACCTGAAAAGGAACAACAGAACTTAAGGAGTCTGGTGCTCTTGTTTATTTGTGATGTGTGAATTGTATTATTTATGTAATATTCCTGCTTATATATGTGATTGAGATAACATAATTTTCAAACGCCAGTCAACAATATCTGTTTGTCACCATAAAAGTTCTTTGGTGTGGAGCCCGCCAGATATTCTGAAAAAAAGAACTTGAATTTAGTTAAAATAACATCCCTCTCTTCTGGGTTCCCTTGGGGAGAAATTGGGGGTGGATAAAGATGGGTCTTAGGACCTTTCCCCTCAAAATCCAAACTGTTCTTCAGTTTGACTGTGTTTGTGGGTCAGCAGTTTTTTGGAATAAGCTGACCTATTTTCTTCTTTTTCCTGTTGTTGGGGTCAGATTCCTGTCAGCAAGGCTCTTGGGATAATATTGTATATGGTTACAGCAGTGAGATTTGTGTATGATAAGTTTCAGAGGCAATCCAACATTTCTTATACAAAAGACTTGTATGGATAAAGAATGTGAATCACAAAAATCACCTGCTACATATAACACCAATTCGCACTTCAGAAAACACACACTCACACATTAGAAAAATACAGACAGGCAGAAATATTAACAGAATATTTGTGTTATTTATGATACAATCGCCTGAAATGTTCCTCAGTGTTCAATGCCCATAATATTAGTACTTTTGCATGCTGGTCTAGAATTAAACATATTCCATATGAAAACATTGTGTATCATCAAAATACTTAGGAGTATGGTTAGGTAATTGTAGATTCTGGACTTAAAGGCCTTACATTGGAGGTGAGAGAACCTCAAACCTTGCTGGGTTTGGGGTCCCTCATGTTCATTATGCAGAACCAGTAAATAATAATTATAAGAACAAAGTAAGTGAGGGAAATAATTGCTTTTCCTTTGGATCACAAATGCAAAACCTGGCAGAAATCATTGCAGAAAAGTTTGTGATTCAATTTGGAGTACTGAGGAAGTTTTTGAATTGTCACTTCATAAGCAACCTTATTTTTTTTTAATCCCATATGCTTCTCCGCCATCCGCCAGCTACAGTAATCATTATTGTCCTTCCTAGACTCTCAGACAGAGGCAGAGAAAAGAAAGTGTGTCCTCTTTGCATCTAGAAAGCTTATTACTGATTGAAATATCATCTTTGGTAAGTCTGTTTTATAGTCACTAATTGATATCGTCGGCACAAATGGAGGCGTCTTGTCAGGAAACCCGACTTGTTTTCACATCCAGTATACTTAAAATTGGCACGTTCTGAGCTTCTCTCATAGAAAACCTCCTATTTTGATTTATGAATGTTTTCAATTTTTTAAGATTCTCAGAAATGTTGGTTCACCTGTATGTAGAGAGATAGCTTGTTTGGCTAACTGCCTTGAGTGACTGAGTGCCAGGTAATGAATAATGCCACGTTCAATATTCTAAATTTGTGTTCCAAATTCTGAATTCCGAATGAGCCACATGGAAGTACACTGATAAGTGACTGATTTTTACTCCCAGGATTGTTTTATTTTCAACTTTAAAATTTACTTGCTTTACTTCACTGAAAGCAGTTTTGAATGGGGGTAGGGATTTAAAGTGATACTCCACAATAAAATTAGTGTTTCTTTCCAAACTTCAGAAGTAACACTGATGAATTAAGGACAGGTAAATTAGTGAGATTCATTCTTGAAAACTGAAAAGTCCAGATTCATGCAGAGCTACACACATTAAGAAAATAATGTTAAACTTGATATGATGGATATTACCCAAATATTTAAAAATGCCTCATGAGGGCAGTCCTTCTTTGTAAATAAACATAGGTTGTTATTTTCAGCATTAAAAAACACCAACCCTACATTATTCTTCATAGGCAATCAGAGAGGTGGCCATTAAAATCAATTATGTGCAAATATTTGAGACACTTAAATTTAATATTCAAAATCTTCAGGTATAGAAAAAACTTGCTTTCTCTCCTCCCTTTGTGCTAGCTGATCATATCCTACATCAGTTGATTTATTGGATGTGTGTGCTAACCAGACAACATTTTGTTGAAAGGTATCAGTATAATAAAACTGATTTTGAATAAATAAGTAACGTCAGAGATTATAGAGGAGGAACACAACAGTTAACCTGGGCAATTAAAAACACAAAGCCCTAATCATGTTTCCAAGGTCATCACTGACGGAACAAATCTGTGACTGAAAGAATATTTCAAACATGTTGTTACTTTGAAAATTACAGGTTTTATAAATTAATGATAAGTTACTAAGGTGTTTTGAAAATTGTTGCTTATAATCTGCTGAAGTCTTTTGTGCATCTGTATTAATTAATAACTCACATCACTCAGGTTAGGGGCCTGGTGAGACAGATCCAGCTGAAAAGTGAAAAGATTTTCAATAAACCATTGAAAGACATCCTACAGCTATATATATATATATGTAGAGAGAGAGAGAGAGAGAGAGATATCAATAGCACATTTGTTGCATTAACGGGAAGAGGTGCAAAGTAAACTAAACAACCACTCAAAAGAGCATTGGAGCTTCTAGGTTAACGGATGCCGCACTTTACCTCAGTTTATGCATTTTTGTTCACATTAGCTGAGTGGAGAACTGTGTTGAAAAATTTGGAGCAGTGTCAATTTTAAAGGATGGCTCATATTGTTTTGCAAAGGGGAAATTAGGTAGGTTCAACTTCAAATGTGAACTGAATCAAATTTCTCACACATTCCTAACTAGTACACCCCCTAGACTAGTACACCCCCTAGATATCCATGCACAAAAATATTACCATGCATGTAGACAAGTAAGTGTTGGAAAGAAAACTAGGATCCTTGTCTCTGATATCTAGTTTTCTTTGGGATGTTTTTCTTCTATGGTGGAAGCATTTGCTGTGTGAGGCCCCATGCCCACCTGTAGCCTACAGTGGTAGAACCCAGGCACAACTTCTCTGAAAGCTGGGTTTCTCTTTAGGTCCAGGAAGTTCTCTTTTCTACCTGCTTACCACATCTTCAATTTAAAACACTCTTATACCACTTTAACAATCATGGGCTCCCCCAAAGAATCCTGAGAACTATAGTTTGTTAAGGGTGCTGACCTCACTGACCTGCATTCTAAGTATCCTTAACAAACTACAGTTCCCAGTATAATCCATGACAGTTGAAGTGGTATAAGAGTACTTTAAATGTATGGTGTGGATGTGATCTCTGGCTACATCTCCCAGCAAGCAGAGTTCCAAGTCCTGTTGATTTTTGGATATATATGATATCTAAGAATACCACATTTGCAGGGAAAGTGCTTGTTTGCAAAGCTGTTGTACTACCAACCTTACTATATGCTTGTGAAACATGGACCACTTATAAACGCCATCTCTTAACTCCTCGAAAGATTCCATCAATGGTGTCTCCGAAAATTTTTACACATCACTTGGGAAGACAGGCGAACTAATATCAGTGTACTGGAAGAAGCAAAGATCACCAGTGTTGAAGCAATGATTCTTCAACATCAACTTCGTTGGACTGGTCATTTTGTGTGGATGCCTAATGATCGTCTTCCAAAGCAACTACTCTATTCCGAACTTAAAAATGGAAAGCATAATGCTGGTGGTCAACAAAAGAGGTTTAAAGACTGTCTCAAGGCAAATATTTAAAAATGTAGTATAAACACAGACAACTGGGAAACACTGGCCTCTGCGAGCGCTCCAGTTGGAGAACAGCCTTTACCAAAGGTGTAATGGGCTTTGAAGACACTCGATCTCAGGACGCAAGGGAGATACGTGCTAAGAGGAAGGCATGCTTGGCAAATCCACACCGTGATCAACTCCCGCCCGGAAACCAATGCCCCCACTGTGGAAGGACGTGTGGATCCAGAATTGGCCTCCACAGTCACTTATGGACCCATTGTTAAAATTGTGTTTATGGAAGGCAATCTTACTTGGCTACGAGTGAAGAAGAAGAAGAAGAAGAAGAAGAAGAAGAAGAAGAAGAAGAAGAAGAAGAAGAAGAAGAAGAAGAAGAAGAAGACAGCTTTTATAATATGGATGGAGAACCTGTGCCCCTGCCATGTGGTTGGATACTAGCTCCCATCAGCCCTACCCAAATAGCCAGTGGCCAGGGGTGTTGGAAGTAACAGTATCTGGAGGGGCACAGTTCTGCATTCCTTCTCTACATGCTATGAGTTTAAAGCAGCATTTCTTTCAGGGTAACTTAAAAAAAAATTGTGGAGCATCGGGAAATGGCTTTAAATGTTTATGGATACTGTGCCATATGGGGACTCTTCATGAGCTGAGACAGGCTGGAATCATACACTTTCCATTTCTTCTTCAATCCGTTTTACCAATCTCAAAACTGATTCTGATAAACAGCATCTGTTTATGCTCAAGATGGCAGAAGAAAAACTTATGCTCTTTATTTTATTTGAAGATTGTGCATAAATTGTGTTTTTATTGCAGCTTAAGTAGGGTATATGAGGTTTCCATTACTTTAGCAATTATGCTAAACTGATGAAAGCAATGTAAATAATCCAACAACTGTTTATGCATTGTGTTAGTGTTATATGAACACTGCACTAACTCAGTGAATTTAGAATTTTACAAAGGTTATTTCTTTTCTTTTTCTTTTTTTTAAAATAGGGCATAGTAATCCCACTGTATCAGTGGCTCTATCCCCCCTTTTGAGTAGAGTTCTGCTATCCCACAAATTGGATGGAAATCTCATTAGTGGAGCTATAATGAGCTGGCAACGAAGCCCCTTCAAGCTTGCGTGCTTACGGCCATTTGCCTGTTTGTCTTACTCTTCATCATGAATCTGAAATTGCCCATTAGGATTGCAATGAAGGGCGAGTCTGAAGCTGCGATACTGACTGTGTCGCCAAACAGGCTAAAATCAAACAAACCCAAAGGGAAGCTGCAAGGATTTTGTGCTTTTGTGTCGTCGGGTCAGACAGCATCACAATAAATATGAAAAGGAACAGAGATATGCTGAAGAAAAGGAGGGATAGCATCAAAAAAAGGACTTCTGAGTGTAGACTTGTGGTATTTTGTTACAACTTTATTCCAGAGCGAGTGAAGCTCACTTTGAAAGCAATCTTAACAGCAACTTTGTACACTACCTGATGCAGTTTATTTTAACTGCAAGTGTAATATAGTGGCTAGGAGAATGAGTATTAATCCAGGAATTTACCACTTCAAATTGTAGCAGCCATAAATTCAGTGTGTAACCTTAGGTGGTCCACTATTATTGCAGCCTTCTCATCTGCAGTATGCACTGTTCTTGGACAGATTACGTAAGCCAGGAAGTACACATTTCCTGGCAAACATGGGTCCTTACACTTTTGTGCCTTGAATATTGTGAATGGGGGGGTGGGGGTGGGCAGGGAAGAATTTATGCGGAACAATGGACAATAGAGAGGTACAGGTGGTGACCATTTTGCGTGCATCCAATTGACACACAACCGCCAACATGTGCCTGGCTTTCGGCCCCGGAAGGGGATGGAATGGGGTGGCAGCAGAATGGGCTTATGCACAACCACTGGTGTGCACAATGACCTATAACACAACCCCTGTGCAAACAGGAAGTTGCCTGTACCAATACTTCTGCCTATTGCTTTCCCACTGCAATTTCCCCCCCTTCAGCTGCTTTGTAAAATGTAAAGAAGTTCAAAATCTGAAGAATAGCTATGTTCTGATGTGTGCTTTAGTTAAGGAGATGCAACAACAACAACAACAACAACAACAACAACAACAACAACAACAACATACCATAATTACTACCCTCAACAACTGTACCATATATAATGTGATACAATACAGTATATATATTTATTTATTTATTACAACAATATCCTGCATTTCTTCCACCATGGAACTCAAGAAAGTGTACAGTATTTGCAGTTCCCCAACAATCTCCTATCAGGGCACTGACCAGACTCAGACCTGCCTGCTAAGCTTCAGCAATATGGCTGCATCCTGCGCCTTCAGACCATGCCCTAGGTAGAGAATATCTGAGGAATAGCCTAGGTTTTATAGCAACCCCCCCCCCCAAAACCATGCCCAATTCATCTGTTAATTGCAATAGTGTAGGATTCACTTCCACGTGGTAAATGGAGCAGGCATGCTGGGATGGGGAAATGATATTCCACCTCCCAAATAATTTGGGACAAGACCCAGGGAAGTGGCTCCCATGCTGTATTGGACTGTCATGGAAGACGATTGTTATTTCGAGGAGATTTAGGTGGTGTCCAGCAATGCTCCTTTTGCGTCTAGAAATCATGTGGGCCTGTGGCCTTTAAATGGTTACTTCTGTTTCAACCCTGTTATTTACAGCTAGATATATAGGCTTTGGTGGCACTGTGGGAATCTTAGGCACTGTGTGGGATTCCTTAGCTCTGATATGCTGGCACCTGAAAAAGGGTGTGTCAGCTAGTCTTAGAAGTTGTCTATGTTGACTGCCCGCCAAGTAGCCTTTCATTTTGGTGAAGTAGCCTTTCATTTTGATGAGGAACTGATGTGTTCCCGCCTAACGCCAGATGTGGCTTACATAACTCCAACAATACTGTATATAAGCCCTGAGAACACCTCTGTTGGTAGAAACTCTATGCAAATCTTTCTGGAGAGTGCTGCGTACCAGCCAAGCTCCAGCTTCAGGAGTCATGTCTATTGCCAATGGGAATCCAAGCAGCCAGAAGGGCGTAAGACAATTGCAGTGCTTCATAGTTTTCTTTGGGCTGTTTAATAAAATCTTTAGTGTTCACCCCATTTGTGTCTTCGTTATGCTCCAAATCCAAAAGGAACCTCTGCTCTTCACCAGAAATCATGTTTCTACTGTGATGTATGGCAGAAGCTGCCAATATGTCTGACAATGCTTTGTATATCTCTTTTGTGGCAGCACCAACTTTACCTTCTGAGGTAAGGCAGGCAGTGACAGTGATGTTTCAGTGCCTGCTAAAATTGTATTTGTTCTCTGAGGTCTTTTCTGGCTATTGAGTGTTTTGTCCTAGCTTGTTGTTTTCTGGTTAAGTTATTTCCTTCTCTCTGAGTCGGGGATATGGCTGAATTTATTGTTTTAATTGGATTTTTAATCATAATGTATTTTAATGATTTTTATTATTTGTGCACTGCCTTGGAACATTCTGTGAAAGGCAGCATAAAACATTTTAAGTAAATAAACTGTGTACAGGATTGCAGCTTTATTTAATGTACATGATACTGGAAAAGGGGAAGGAAAGCAGAAGAACCAAAGAAAGAAAGAAAGAAAGAAAGAAAGAAAGAAAGAAAGAAAGAAAGAAAGAAAGAAATGGGGTGAGTGGGAAAAGCATTTTCAAAGCAAGAACTTATTCTTGGTCTGCAGAAAATCCATCTGACCTTTGGAAGAGGTGCCAGAACAGTATTCTGAATAAGACTGACATTCTGCAAAAAAAAGGGGGGGTTCTGGAATTCACCTGGGTTCACTGTTCATTGCAGAATTTACACAGAAGTAGATCCACAACTTACCGTAGTTCTTTTCATTTATTGTCACCTGCACAGTAGTGAAAAATGTCCTCATCTTTTACCCACTTACCAACTACATTTTTCCTTCTGGAAATGAAAAACTTCTGCAACAAAGACTATCCCACAAAAAAATTATGTTTTCATTGCTATGCTTTTGCATCCAACATTAAGCTAAATAAATATCCCTTGAGGGGTTTTCAAGCAAAAGAACAAAATCTCAGACAAGTGCCCTGCTTCTGACACAGGTTTGTATTGGAAAATTTTACCACCCTCAAACACATTTGAATTGACTTGGCATAGAATTATACTCCATAAAACTATATATTACAGTTTCATACTACCCAATGTTAGTTTTGTACTACCTTGGAAGTCACATAGTCATAGAACTATGTCCAATTTTTTAATTTTCTTGGAAGATGGCTAATATATATACTTTTTTTTAAATTAAAAAATGAAAATCAGATATCCATTAGACTATTTCCTGCAACTTGCAAAAGTGGCCAAAACACAGGCAGCATGCCTGGAAGGGATGGATTCAGAAATAAAAGTAGAGGTAGATTTCAGTCTGTAAAGAGATGAAAAAGAAGCACCATAGAAACAAA
Source organism: Zootoca vivipara (assembly GCF_965207765.1). Lineage (NCBI taxonomy): Eukaryota > Metazoa > Chordata > Lepidosauria > Squamata > Lacertidae > Zootoca > Zootoca vivipara. The sequence goes on from NC_142591.1 coordinate 67,566,920, forward strand.
GAAATGTCCAGCTTTATGAGCTGCACACAATTTTAAATTTGAAGCGATTCAAACCTCCTGCTTCTTTAAAAAGCAAGTTGATGAAGTGGAGCCCTTAATAAATAATACAGCAAAAAGTGAAAATTTTTGTAAAAATGTAAAACTAATGATGTTTTCAATAAATCTTGTTTAGAAAAGGTTATTTTTGTTTATGCTTAAGTTCCCAAAACAAGTTTCTAAGTGCAGGAAATAGCTAAAGAAGAAAATATGAACAAGAAATAATACCGAGGAAAAAGATTTTTCATATTTAATGTTGATTCTACTGTAAAATAACTATAATAAATATTTAAAATAGATAATGAATAATAATTATGAGAGGTTTTTTTAAAGTATGTGATGTTATGAAGTAGGAAATTGTTCTAATACTGATTTTATTTAATTATAGAATTAGGTAAGCGGTACTTTTTAAAATCAAAGGAAGGTGTTTCAAAATAAAAAGGGTGGGTTTTAATAAGTAAAAGATGAGTTCACTAAAATCACTGTGATATTATTTCACAGGGTTCCACTTGTTACACCTTAATCATGAGCCAAAGATTGCCAAACTCTGCTGGAAACAGATGAAAGTGCATCCAGACTATCACTATTTTGTGGTAGAATGGAAACTTTGAAAGCTTGCAAAATTAAGTCAATTAAAGTGTTCTATTAGCACACAAATTAAAAAAACACCACAAGAATTTCGTAGTTAGAAAATGAGGGGGGAAATACTGTACACCAAAATGTTGGGGATAAATGGTTGATTAAACACCATGAACGCTTATTGTCATATAACCACCCCATAAACAAATTAGAACAAATGTTCAATAAAGTATGGACATGATAGCCTAACCACTGCATTAGCTTTGTGCAAGAAAGTCAGAATGAATGCTCAATGAACATGATGTTTACACCTAAGTCTCTTGACCACTGGACTCAGGGATGCTCTAATGGGGAAGATGCAAACATCTGTTTCTAAGCTTGTGCCATTCATATGGGATGAATGTTTGTGTACTGAATAGTTCAGTCTCATCCTAGCATTCCTGCCATCTGCACGTTGATTGATACTTCCCATGCACGGGTAATAGAGAGATGTCTCATCCAACCACATCATGAATGGTGGTGTGTGTTTGTCTGACACACACACACACACACACACACACACAAACGTTGCCAAAGAAGCAGTTAATGTGGCTCTTGCTATGCTTTTATCCCTGCTACTGGGAATGCATAGGATCACAACCACTACTTTCATTAGCTCTGATGAAGAGGCTGCTGCCATAAGACCAGGCTAGCCATTTGAAGCAGTCCAATGAATCAGTGTTTCCTATATTCTGGATACTGTATTTCTTCCTGTGGTTCTTAAAATGTTACACTTTGCTATGAAGCTACCGTAGGGGAAAAAAGAAATGTTTCAAAGTTAGAAAAGGAAATCTGAGAATGTTGCAAGTGATGTGGATTCTGGTTTGGGCTGTTGTTGAATGCCTAAAACAATCCAGATTCTTCAATGGGACATTTGTTTCATGCTAACTCAGTTTAAACCTCTTCCATTCTCTCTCATAATGAATGAACGCAAATTATTTATTATTTTATTTACCCATCACATTTGAATCCCTCCAAAGTGTTTTATGAAATGGTGATTGCAAACAAATAACCGATGTTGCAGACAAGTTGAACTATGACATTGTAGATAAAGGGGTAATATTTACTGCTTCTCCCCCACCTTCCTCTGCCTTGTTACTTTAACACATTACATGTTATAATGTAATCTATGAGATAGAAACAATACTAGGAGTCCTAATTAAATTAAAAGTAATTACCACTCGTACAGATACGGCATTCAATTGAGCAGCTGCAAGTTGATATTTTGTCATGCCCAGTTTATCTATATGCATGTGCCTGATTCTTTGTATCAGTTATTAATGGTGTTTACGGAGTGGCCAAGAACGATGGAGGGGGAATGGGAATAAGAAAACAAGGGGACTTATTTTTTTTTAAAAGAAAAGAAAAAGGAGAGTATTAGAAGAGTGTTAGAGATGATTAATACTGCCTTTCTGTTAGGATTTTGACATGGTATTTAGAAGTGATCTCTTGATTTTCGAAGGAGCTGATCCATTATTTGTGTCTTTGGGAGTTAATAACTCCACATAACTGATTTACACCACAAATCAATGCATGTCTACTCAGAAGTAAGTCTCACTGAATTCAGTGGGGCTTACAACTATGTACCGGATAAGTACAATCCTATACGTATTGTCTCACACCACCCCAATCTCTGAGTGGTGCAAGATAACGGGAGTTCCTGGCAGTTACCCAGAGTTCAGTTTCCTCAGAATGAGGGACAACGGAGACTGTGGTGTCGTTGTGATCTATGGTTTATTTACACATATATACAAACTGAGCCAATAACGGAGGGGCTCACAGCATTAACACCCCAATAAGATATTCCTTCTCCCATAGCCACAGCCTTGGATTCAAGCAGAAATCAAGCATGTCTCTCCTTCACAGGCTTCAACCTGCCACTTCCTTTTAGCTTCTAGCTCAGGCATAGGCAAACTCGGCCCTCCAGATGTTTTGGGACCACAACTCCCATCATCCCTAGCTAACAGGACCAGTGGTCTGGGATGATGCGAGTTGTAGTCCCAAAACACCTGGAGGGCTGAGTTTGCCTATGCCTGTTCTAGCTCATACACCTCAACTCCACTCTGGCTTATGTCTGAACTGTAGATGAGGCATGGAGAAATGCTACCCATAGAAGTGAATGGCATTGTGGATACAATTGTCACCACTGTGGTGCAATGAACAGTATGCATTTCTACAAATCACAGCAATTATTTCTAACTTTGCAGCTGTACATAAAAATCACCATGTGCAAATTTTATGCACATCCATGTCCAGTTTTGGGGTGATGGGATTCTTCTTTGGGGGCAGTGAGTAATTGGTCACCATAGCAATGCACTATTCCAAAGCAGACCAGTGGCACTGAGGTACTACTTTTAATGTGTCAATGAATCACTTCTCCATTAACAGCAATGATGAAGAGGGGAGCTGTAGATCAAATCCTGACCAGATTCTCCACTGCTTGTATATATGGGTGGCTGAGATTCCTCATTGGCACTTTGACTTCTTACATTTGAATAAGCTGAATTCCAGCCTGATACCTCAGTTGGTAGAGCACGAGACTCTTAATCTCTGGCCATGGGTTCAAGAACCAACATTGGGTAAAAGATTCCTGAATTGCATGGAGTTGGACTAGATGACCCTCACAGTCCCTTCCAACTCTACAATTCTCTTATCCCATGGTGGCGTGTCTTTTTTAAACAGGCTTTTCAAGAAAATGAGTAAAGTTTCATATATTAAAAGGTTAATCATGGTGTCAAAATAATCTATGTTTTTAAGGCAAATCGTTAATTTGCATCAGTTTTAAGGTATGCTGTTCTGCCCGAGCATTAAAAAAAACAACCTGCAAATGAAAATGAGATCCCAACATTTATGAGTGGCAAACAAGATTTTCAATTTTGAGTTGAAAAATATCTGACCTCTACATGGAACCTTATATAAGATGAAATAGGCAATTGTAACACAAAAATGCTGTACAGGATTGCTAACTTTTTGTTTTTACTCTGGATAGGTCTTAAAAATTGGACAATCTCCAACCAAAATAGTTCACAGCTGTTGTGGGGGGCGGAAGCATGTTGTCCGTTTGACTGACTGTTATCTTGCCGGGATGAGGCTGCTATAAATATGAGCAATTATACCATAAGCAGTCAAATTAAATTTTCATAACTAGGAAACCACATTTTACCTTCAGGCACAGCCTGATGTCTTTTGCTTCATTCCACGAGTCCTTAATCCTATGCATTAAATCTAAACAAATCAATGTTTACCAACATTAATATTTTAAGATTCCGCGCTTGCTCTAGCTGTCGACATCTTCTGCTTTTATATGGAACACTTTCCGCCATTCAACTTGAATACGGCATACTTGGGTGCTGCTTCCCTGCTCCTTTGTCCTGCTTTATTTGATACTTCCACACAGCTAAAATTGCTCTCCTACCTAAGGCCAGCATGGGATTGATTTTTATGCCATAAGGTGGGGAATTGTGGCTCTTCAGGTGTTGGTGGGCTGCATGCCCTACTCTTCCTGACCATAGCCCATGCTACCAGGGGTTGATGGGAGTTGGGCTTCACCAACATCTAGAGAGCCACAGGTTTCCCATCCCTGCAGGATTCTCAGAACACCAAAAGAATGACAACTGAGTGTTTAGCAAACAGAGGCTAACTGCTGTATAATTTCTATAGTATTTTTATTGTGTGTTTTAGCTGTATGAAAGCAGACTGAACAACTTTAGAGGGGCGAATCTAGTGGCATTGACTCGATTAAGCCTACATCTCTAGATCCAAACAAGCAAGCTAAACTACACACTTTGGGGAAAGGCAATGCACACTTATTCCTTCCAGGTTCAAAGCAGTCTGATAAAATAACATCTAGTTCTATCTTTTCAAAAGTCACTGTTATTGGAGCTTAGGTCCTGCTCACTCCTTTCTCTGCCCAGAAATCCTCTAATAAGCCAAAATGGAATATCTGATGACAATACCCCCTCATGTGTCTCTGTCTTTACAAGCTGAAGCCAATAAAGTGTGGAACGGGAGGTGGGTAGGACTAGCATATTTTGGTTTACTAGATAATACTGGATGAAAGAGAAGAAGTGACAAATAAAATATCACATTTCTACATCAAGATCAGTGTGTGTTTTCCCCCTAGAAAAAAGGTGCCGGTATGTCCCTCCTAATTTGGGTGTAAATCGCTTGGGGTTGCCTATTATCTACTATCTTGAAAATCCTGTATAGTTGCTCTGACCATCCTCTGCTGATATAATCTGGAGACAATCTGGTTTATTCCAGATATTTTGGACTCCCATCATCACATGATTGGCCATGCTGACTGGGATGATAGGCATTGTAGTCTACAGCATCTGGAAAGGGCAAAAGCTGGAGAAAGCTAATATATAAAATGCCACACTTGGGATTGCCCTTTTACTCTCACTTTCCCATTTCCACCAGTGGGGAACTCTTATTTGCCATAGATTAATACATCCACACTGAATGAATTCACTATTGCGCACCCAACGCTGTGGAAAGCCCTCCTAGCTGTCATCTTTGTTGAACTTCAGGCACTTGGTGAAGACTTTTCTTTATATACCCCGTTTCTCATATTTTAAGACATACCCATAAAATAAGCCATAGCAGGATTTTTAAGCATTCAAGGAATATAAGCCATACCCCGAAAATAAGACATAGTGATAGGCACAGCAGCAATGCCGGCCGTGGCAGGAGGAGGAGGAAAAAAATAAGACACCCCCTGAAAATAAGCCATAGTGGGGTTTTTTGAGGAAAAAATAAATATAAGACGTGTCTTATAATATGAGAAACACGGTACAGTATATCCATGAATTTCGGCCAACAGTTCAAGTAAGCTTTTCTGATCTCATGGGTAATTTTATATTATTTCATCCATTGTATCTCTTTCGTAACTTCATTGTAAACCATTTAGAAACTGTGGTCTTAAGTGGTATATAAATGGTTCAAACAAACAAACAAACAATCCTTGCATATGCACATTTCCCCAAATATGAAATGTACTGGGGAACATTAAATGTTGCATGTGCACTTTGTTGTTGTTTAGTTGTTTAGTCATGTCCGACTCTTCGTGACCCCATGGACCAGAGCATGCCAGGCACTCCTGTCTTCCACTGCCTCCCGCAGTTTGGTCAAACTCATGTTCGTAGCTTCGAGAACACTGTCCAACCATCTTGTCCTATGTCGTCCCCTTCTCTTTGTGCCCTCCATCTTTCCCAACATCAGGGTCTTTTCCAGGGAGTCTTCTCTTCTCATGAGGTGGCCAAAGTATTGGAGCCTCAGCTTCACGATCTGTCCTTCCAGTGCACTTTAAGCTCCATATAATTTTGGCAATACCAGTTTTTTTAGGAATACAATGGAGGTGCAGTGTTATGGCCCACATCCCCCTCCCGCATTCCAAAAGAATCCACCCTTAGCCATGGGAAATAATGGAAGATACCTGAAGGTGAATTGTAGTCCCTCCCTGGTCGTATCCAGGCCCTCCCTAAACACATTAACCCACACAATACAGATTATTGAGGGCCACCACTAGAGGGCAGGGATGAGCAAAGCGTCTGAACACTGGAGGCACAGCACTGCAGGACAATACAGTATTGCCTCTTTTGATATTCATAACTTCTTCTTTTTTTTGTTAGCCAGACAAGAGCAGAACTGAGACCAACCTCTAGCTATTAACCTGCCACTAGATTGCTTGGTTTATCCTCCTTGGATAAGATGGCAAGATGTGGGGAAAGTGCAGGGAAAGGGAAAGAGAATTTCGCTTATTCTAAATGTTTCTTGCACAAACACAGGTTTTTGTCCATACCTAGGACTTATAAATCGGAAAGCAGAGCTCAGCAGGCTGTGTCCATCAGCACTGGTGAGAAGAGGCAGATAATATGGAAGCAGATAATTACCAAACGAACACCAGCAGCCACATTTTTTCAGTCATTTTTTTTATTATTAGGGGGGAGAAATTAAATCCCGATATCTAGTATGTTGGTTGTGTTTTTCTGGCACCCACTCGATGTTTGTATGCCTGCTGGGCTGCAATCCGGAGGCTGGGGAAGAAGAAAAAAAATAAAATAAAGCACACTGCAATTTCTAGCCAGCTACTTCGCTGTTCTCTGTGCCTAGCTTCAAAGATTTTTAAAAATATATTTTTCTGCACCACAGCTCAGAGTCGCTAAATCCAGAAATTGAAACATTCTGGGAACCAAATCATTTTGGGGGCAAATCAAAGCTCTTGGAACGCTGCCCTCAGGATTTTCAAGATAGTGGTTAATAGTGAAAACAGTTCAATATTTTAAAGGAAATCCCAATTACTGCAGGCCACACTATTCAAATCCTTGAATGAAGGCAGCATATCTAACAGGAGTAGATGTTCTGTGGGTGAATCACTGTGTATCCCACATATACCACCACAGAAGAATTAATGGGAAAAGTCCCAGTTGTACTTCACGTCTATTGTACATATTGATACAAATGCTGTCGAAATTGGTACTGACTGCTTAGGTACGGCTTTGTTCTGTCTCTCACATAAAGCAGGAGTTAAATCCCTTTGTTAGGCATGAAAACAAATACTCTTCACAAACAAAATTATTCCACTTACTCTAGAAATAATGTTTCCATTTGCTCAATAGAAAATCCCTTGTGCTTCTGTCCTGTGTTTGTCAGAAGAGATTGTCGCATTGTAGACATAGGCATATCTTATGCTTATCCGACCTAGACTTTGCCCACATTAGATTTTTAAAAAAATCCTCTAAAAAACACAGCTTCTACTTTTAGCAGCCATGGGTACAAACCAACTAAGGCTTCAGTCCTTACATCTGCATTAGTACACCTACAAGTTGGGTTCCTTGGTTTTAAGATCATTTATGGCCCAATCCTTCAATATAGTACACAACACAAACAGAAGATTCCTGTAGCTGTTGTTTTTGTTGTTTTGTTTTTGTTTTTAATGTGAGTGTTATGCTAGATAGGATGATTCCTGTTGAAAGAAAGCACTATTCTAAGAGTACTTTCTTCCCTGCTTCTTCCAAATTCATGCCTTATTTTCTTGCCTTTATTAATTCTGGCTCACCACTTTCAACTGTTCCTTTCATCTCTTTTTACTGAATGATGGTAAAATGTCCTCCTCTTCCTTCTCTCTTCTTGTGTCTTCCTGCCCCCACCTCAAGCTCTTTAGAGTGTGTCCTCATGGTATGTAATGTTCCCATTCAGTTCTTTTTTCAGTACTTTCCAGCCCAGATTTCATCCTTTGGTGACTCTCTTGTAATTCTCACTAAATATTTAGAGTTGTACCTGATTGTTCTACATGTTAGGATTTATTGCTGTGTTTTTAGGGCACTCATTAAAAGGTAAATAGCCATAGTCTAGTTCCACTGTCCTTATACTAGACAAAATCAAGTTTCCACACCAATAAGCGGATGTGCACTTCTGAGCAAGGATTGCCAGAATTCCTCTTGGGATTGATGAACTCCATTTCTGAAGTATCTTGGGAAATTTTTAACTTGCTGGAAGAGCTCCAAAAGTAGACAGTTTGACTGGATGTTTAGGTGCTAGTTTTCTTGGATGTGTTGAAAAGGCATGCTTGTCAGACATATTGTTCAGGAAATTATTATTGTAAGCATTCACAGCAAAAGAACGAGAAGATGTTCCTGGAGACAGTAGAATATTTGGGGGTGGGAGGAATGAAGTTGATTAGAAATAACTGAAGGTTTAAAGATGACTAAGGTGCTCCTGGGAAAGGTTGAAGCCACCCATTACTATAGCATTCATCTTTTTGAGTACTTCTTTGATTTTCTTCATCATCTCAAGGTTTCCCTGAGCCGTTTGATCAGGGGGATGTTAGCACATTCCCAGTACTCTTATTTTGTCCCACTCTTCCTCTGGAATGGGCAAAGAGCAATGTGATGGCTCTGCACTACATTTGGAATTGAGAAGAGCAGCTGGAGAGGGGTGGTGCCTGCCTGCCTATCCTCCTTGTGGACTTCTTATACCCTCCTGTCAAAGGTAGGGTGTACCTAAAATCATCATCATAATCATCATCTTACCCTGGACCCACAGGTATTATCACAGCTTCTGCATAGTTGGTGTGATGGTGGTGGTGATGATGTATCCCACACTTACCCTAAAAGGAGCCTAGGGTGACAAACACACAAATGACTGGACATTTAAAACATCTAAAAGCGATTCCAATACAGATGTAGACTTGGAGCGATCGCTACTTAAAAGGCATGTTGGAAGGACTTCAGTAGGTGACAAAATGGCAACAGAGACAGTGTCTGTCTAATATTTAATGGGACATTTAATATTTAATTCCCCTTTGGGTGGAAGGTTCTCAAGATAATAGTGCCAGCACAGGCACTCTTGGAGGAAGCCAATTAGCTCGATACATTCTAGTCCAGGTTCAGGCCAATATCAGAAATGAATTGGCTTTGATTTAGCTGCTGTGGGTGAGGGGTGGCTTGTGACCCTGTTGCTCTTGCTCAGTCTCTCAGCAGCTTTTGATACCGTTAACGATGACATCTTGCTGGACAGCCTCTGTGAGTTGGGAATGGCAGGCACTATTTCACAGTGCTTCCATTCCTCCAAGGCCGGTTCTAGAGAGTATAACAATAAAACAATGAACAGGGTGGTGATACCTCCTGAAGGACATCGTCTGAACCGAAAGAAGAAGAAGAAGAAGAAGAAGAAGAAGAAGAAGAAGAAGAAGAAGAAGAAGAAGAAGAAGAGAGTTTGGATTTTATATCCTGCTTTATCACTACCCGAAGGAGTCTCAAAGCAGCTAACATTCTCCTTTCCCTTCCTCCCCCACAACAAACACTCTGTGAGGTGAGTGGGGCTGAGAGACTTCAAAGAAGTGTGACTAGCCCAAGGTCACCCAGCAGCTGCATGTGGAGGAGCGGAGATGCAAACCCGGTTCACCAGATTACGAGTCTACCGCTCTTGCACTACACCACACTGAAGGACAAACTGAAGGGCATTGTCCTCTTTCCATGTCCTCCCGATGGAAACATGCAGATGGGGACAGATATACCCCTGCTTTGAGTTGTTTACATGATATCTTCTCTTGTATATTATTTACTACAAAGCTTGATGATGAAGCTCTTTAGGGACAAAACGTCTGATTACCGGAACGACGTCCAAGCACTGAACCACTGGTATATCACAAGTGGACTCTTTATTACTGCATTTGCAATTGTTTAAGATAAAACCTATTGGGGGGGGGGACTACTTTTGCCATTTTTATGGATGTTTATTGTTTGTTAACAGATAGTTGATTTGGTGGTATTATCTTGCGTCGATTGCAGTTCTAGAGAGTGGCATGGGGTGTCTATTTCCATAAGCAGAACATGAGGGCAGTAAGCCTCTCCCATCTGAATGCACACTGCTATCCAGAGGCAGATTGCCTCTGACCCTTGAGGTTTCATGTAGCCATCATGGCTAGAAGTCATTGATAGCCTTTCTTCTTCATGAGGGTGATCTATGGATCTAGAAAGACTTCTTTCACACGATTCCTTAATGACTGGAGTCTTTGGAAACAACCCAGGAAGCCATATTACTTTTGTGAAAATGCCCAGGTCACTGTGGGAGCAATTGGAGAGACAATGGCAATCATGCCAGTAAATGCAGCATTGTTACAGGGGCATGTGAACTAACAACAACCTATTTGAACTGAAGAATCTGGTGGGAACAGTTTCATTGAAACAGCCACAAAGCTTTGAGAAAGCATAAATATAAAACTAGTATCTGCCATTTCCCCAGGTGTATTTAGGTGTCGTGAAAGCCAAAGCCCACCCAAGATGGGCCTCTTATGCATATTTCCTTCAGGAAAATTTGTTTTTCATATTTGTCCTTTTGAATAATTCCCAGATTTTTTGATCACCCTAATTACTGTAGGTACAAAAGAGCTTCACATACATTTACAAAAACAAACACTCACGGTACTTTTGTAATTACAAAGTCTGCCATTAAATTAGTATTTCATGTGTTTACATTTAAATTATTAACTGTGGCAGAATACAATGGAAGCAGAAAGAACTTGTAATTTCGGCGATAATAATGGAACACGATTAGAAGCATATCTTTCTAAAACCAAAATGTGGTTTGCGTTTGCATTTGCATTCTCTCCTTGTTTTAGCTGTCGTCAGGCCAATACATGTGTTCTCTTTCCTTTAGGAGGCTATGTAATGTTTTATGGGTTTTTAAATAATATTCTCAAATCATTTACACTAACCACATGGACTGAGCTAAGTGCAGTAGGAGCACTGGGATTGTACTGAAACACAGTCACAAGGCCTGTAGTTTCTTTCTTTCTTTTTCTCAATACTAATAGCTAATTCCTTTGCACATCAAAATACCAGCCTTCTTCCAGCTTCCCATACACCTGCCCAGGGCATTTTTTTTCCTACCAGAAGAAGAAACCAAATGCCCCCCTGCCCCCCCCCTGTGTAGTTTAGTAGTTCTGCTAAAATGAATAGGGGCTAAGAATAATAGGGGTCAGACCTCACCTGGAGTACTGTGTCCAGTTCTGGGCACCACAGTTCAAGAAGGATATTGACAAGCTGGAACGTGTCCAGAAGAGGGCAACCAAAATGGTCAAAGGCCTGGAAACGATGCCTTATGAGGAACGGCTTAGGGAGCTGGGTATGTTTAGCCTGGAGAAGAGAAGGTTAAGGGGTGATATGATAGCCATGTTCAAATATATGAAAGGATGTCATATAGAAGAGGGAGAAAGGTTGTTTTCTGCTGCTCCAGAGAAGTGGACACGGAGCAATGGATTCAAGCTACAAGAAAGAAGATTCCACCTAAACATTAGGAAGAACTTCCTGACAGTAAGAGCTGTTCGGCAGTGGAATTTGCTGCAAAGGAGTGTGGTGGAGTCTCCTTCTTTGGAGGTCTTTAAGCGGAGGCTTGACAGCCATATGTCAGGAATGCTTTGACGGTGTTTCCTGCTTGGCAGGGGGTTGGACTGGATGGCCCTTGTGGTCTCTTCCAACTCTATAATTCTATGATTCTAAAATAAAGTGATGTGAAGATTACAGTATTGCCAACCATCTTTAGATTTGTTGCTGCTGCTGTGTTGTTAATATATGCCGTGTCAGGGCCAGTGGGTTGTCAGAATAGGGCTATGTTTGAGTGGGCTCTCAATTGCTGATGAGCCCCACATGGCGCCAACCTGAGCCCCCACCTGGTGCTGCTATGTGGTTTTGTTGCTATGCATACTGCTGTTCACTTGCCTCAACCCAACCTGGACATGTTTCCCAGGGGGATGGAAGCTGCTGCCACTGCCTGGTGCTCTGCAATGGGAACCAAGCTGTGGTGTTCAGCTCTGATCCATGGCAACCTCCTGCTGCGCTAGATTATCGAAAATGCAATGTCCGACCTGATATGCTGAGCCTGTCGCTACATTTTGCATAATCAAATATGGCAAGAAGCCACTGTGGGTGTGAGCCAACTGCCAATTCAGTTCCCATTCAAAAGTGCTGCTGCTGTGGACCAAACACTTATGTGTTTTTGAAAGGGGGGGGGGCGGGGTGAGGTGAGGTAGGCGAGTGATTGGCATTGGCAGCAACTAGAGTGCCGTACTGTGGGTATAATAGTGGCAAGGGTTGTGGGTAGATCTGGCACTGGTGCCAGGAGCAAGCCAGCAAGAAATCACACTGCTTAAGTGACGTTAAATCTTAATGAGAAGAAACAGGATCTGCCCAGGAGTGTCACGTCTAATGAGCACAGCGTTTATCTTTGGTAGGTCTTGCCCCTATGAGGCAATTGTGGAGACTGAACATCCCCAGCTTGTGAGTCGAGAACCCGCCACCCGCTTGAGGAAATAAAGACACAATGTATTTAAGTTAATGGGTGGCTAGGGCCATGGCACAACCCCCGGTGGCATCAGGGGGAGCTTCCAGTTGTATTTGCATCAACAGGCTCCACCTTCTGGTTGCTAACCTTTGATGACTCCACGCTGAGCGGAGGGAGTCATCTAGTCTGTTCAATCCAGTGCCTAAACCAATACCAGATCCAGGCACTGTTGGAGGAAACTGATTTTCTAAATCCATTTCAATCAGATTTTAGCCTTGGTGTTGGCACCGGTTTTGGTTGCCTCTCCGGGGCTTTCAATACAATCAATCATGGTATCCTCCTGGAATGGCTATCCGAGTTGTGGGTAGTAGTTCCACTTTGTAGTAGTTCCAGTCCTGACTGGATAGTCATTTCTAGAGGGTGATGCTTGGGGAGTGCTCTTTGGCCCTGTGGAACCTTCAACACAGGGTTTCTCACGATTGGCAGTGATGGTATTTTGAAAATTATTACCTTTGTTGAATATATTTAATCTGTACACAGCGACCTCTCTTACCAGCTTCTGATCATGCCAGTCTGCAACTGTCTATACATGTCTGTTCAGAAATAAGTCCCATTGAGTTCAGTATGGTGTACTCACAGGTATATGACTGCAGCCTAAATCTGGTTAAAAGGTAAAGGTAAAGGGACCCCTGACCATTAGGTCCAGTCGTGACCGATTCTGGGGTTGCGGCGCTCATCTCGCGTTATTGGCCGAGGGAGCCGCCGTACAGCTTCCAGGTCATGTGGCCAGCACGTCAAAGCTGCTTCTGGTGAACCAGAGCAGCACACAGAAACACCATTTACCTTCCCGCTGTAGTGGTACCTATTTATCTACTTGCATTTTGATGTGCTTTCGAACTGCTAGGTTGGCAGGAGCAGGGACCGAGCAACGGGAGCTCACCCCACCGCAGGGATTTGAACCGCCGACCTTCTGATCGGCAAGCCCTAGGCTCTGTGGTTTAACCTACAGCGCCACCCGCGTCCCACTTAAATCTGGTTACTCAAAAGTAAATTCAATTTATTTCAGTGGAAATTGCTTTGAAATAAGAGTGTTTGCGGTTACAAGGAGCACAGCCTGATTTTAGAGGTGAATATACCTGTTATTTCACAACTATTTTCTTTAGTTTTCAAAAACTATCCTTTAAAATAAGGGGGGTTCAAACCTTCAGAAACTCCCTGGTGAGAATTTATCCAGTCTGTGCCAAGGTTCAATTTGTTACAAACTATATCACCCCATTTTCTCTAAATATTCATAAATCTGTTTTGATTCCAGAGAAGGGATTTCTATGACCTGTCTACTTACATTGCAGTGTGTATATAAAAAAAAGTTTGTGACTGCAACCCTAAATGTTTTATCACCTGTCAGACATTTCAGCGATAATAAAATGTAACATCCTTTAAATTAATTAGACATGATTAAGACTTCAAGCCCACAGGCCACTTAATTATGCAAAAATTATAAGTTAGCTATTTAAATTACCATTAAATTGATTCTTATGTTAATTGATATCTCACTTATAACCCTGCATTTCACTTCTATAGAATAACAGGAAATTATTAAACTTTAATGCATATACCTGAAAATGGTTAAGAAACCACCAGTCCTGTAAAGAAAATATACTGAAGATGAATAATGGAGGCAGAATCGGACATATACAGTCATGTACACACACACACACACACACACACACACATGTGCCTGCTTTAGTTAGGTAGATCTGGCATTGTTTATGCATAACCTATTATTACCCAAATTTGTTCTGATTTCTCTCCCCTTCAACTGAGTAAAGCTTTGATTTCCCACAAATTCACAGTAACTGCTGGTACACAGATCATTCTGGCATGAATGGAATAAAGGAGCAGAGGTGTGAAGGCATACCTAGAATTACAGTACGGTATGTTAGTTGGTGGGTATTATTTCTCATCAAATTCACTTGAAGGTGAAGCCCTTGATCAATGAAACACAGCAAAACACTTTCTTTTTGCATGAAATTAATCATATAGCACCTTTCACCAGCTCAGGCTGGTCCACTAACTCCAGACTCTCCTGGACAACCACAGTCTGATCACAAAATAAAAAAATTCCTTCCAGTAGAACCTTAGAAACCAACTAAGTTTGACATTGTCATGAGCTTTTGTATGCATACGCATTTCTTCATGCACACGAAAGCTCATACCAATGACAAACTTAGTTGGTCTCTAAGGTGCTACTGGAAGGAATTTTTTATTTTATTTTATTTTGACTACGTCAGACCAACCTGTAACTAGTGTGATCAGGTAATTGGGGAACATAGGAAGGAGCCTTATACCAAATCAGACCATTGGTCCACCTTTCTCAGTATTAACTGCACCAGCCTCCCAAATCTGGCACCCTCCAGATTTTGGGCTGGATATAAAGCCACTCCAGAGCTATCGCTGGCCTGCCTTCTACCTCTGCCCTGGGACCATAGAACTGTAACTTCAGGGTACAGATCAATGGATTAATCTATTTCCAGTTCATGCCAATTTCACATGTCTTCATTCATAAACCCATTCTGCACTCTTTCCACATTATTCTACAATCTTTCTTTTTCTAAAAAGAGAGAAAGAAATAATAAAAAAAACCATATGAAAATTCACAACTTTGGTGTGCCATTTTGCATGCATTTTACCTAAAAATACGCATTTTTGATAATTCATTTTATCCTTTAATGCTTATTTTCATGTGCATTCCCTCTAGAAACCCTGGGAAATCTACAGTATATGGTTTCTTCAATTTTTGCAGGTTTTTTATTTTAAAAAACCCCTTCCAAGTTGTCTGGGCTGCCATGAGTTTTATTGCTTATTATTATTTTCTATTTTTTATTCTTCTTAGGGTGGAACATTGGAATAATTTGGTACACTTTGTATCACAACATTCAAGAGTACTGCGAAAACCTGGAGTTTAATTGTTTTCTGATCCACATATTAGCTCAGAAAGTGTAAATCAGGCTGGTTCGCTTAGAAATGTGGATTGAATGATGTTCTCAAGTATCCTTAACTATGGCTTGTGTGTGTTTTAGCACTTCCTGAAATACTGAAATTCATTTCATTTATATGGAGTAAAACTTTGTGTCTCAAAATCAGAACCTGGATCATAGTTAGGATGATAGAAATTGTAGTTCAGACTTTATCTTAAGACAAACTCTTTCATGTCAAACTCTTTTAATTGAAAAGAGAAACACACCCACCCTTTTCCTACCAGGTCTTAAGTTTTGCTTTAGTTAAAAATACTTTTAACTGGGTCAAGACCAAGTTCCTTGGGGTGATATTAAAAAGAGTTTGATTTAAATATTAGCTGTCAAGGAAATTTATTATTTTGGCAGTTATCAGACACCTTTATTCTGTGTAATGATCAAGATTTGACTTTGATTTTTTTCTTTTTCACCCAAATGAATGGTGCACCTTTCTTTAATTTCTGATACTTGTCGGCCATTTGGCCCAATAATGGCATGCAAAATGAACTCTTAAAAAATTTATGCTAACATTTATTAAATAATGTATCATAAAATAAGTCAATTTGAAATTCTAAGTTGAACTCCCTGTCTGATTGTGAGTGTTCCACCCCCACCCTTTTCAGAAGCCCCGTCTTCATAAACCATTTTCACAGCCTTTCTAATTAATGTGAATATTTAAAAAAAATGTTATTGTAAATTGATAGCTATTGAGCCGAATGCTAAAATTCTTCTTGGACTTCCCATTTAAATGTCTGTTCCTTCTTCGAAAGGGGCCACTTGAAGTGTCAAGAAAACTCTGGCACTGGTTACGTTAACCCAATGACACACCTATCTTGTGCAGCTCTTGGCAGTGGGGATGGGCTTAGTTCTAATCTAAGCATGACTGAAAATAAAATGTCAAAAGATGTAAATGCATCTCTAAAGGCATGCTTTGATCTTGGTTTGATCCCATTCTACTGACTTAAGTGGGGTTAATTGCTTGTTTTAAATAGATTCTGGATTTCTAATAGTGTAATCCAAAGTGGAAGTCTTTGGATTTAACATGATTAGCAGCCCATCCTAAACTCATTTTCTTGTAAAAACTCATTGATGTCAATAGCACTCACTTCCAAGTATATGCATATTTTGTATTGGGGTGTGAGGGGGTATTTTCACAAGTGACACACACAAAAAAGCCTTTGAGTGTCAATTCTACTTTTGTGTCATGTCTGAACACTGTTGATCCAGTAGAGAATTTGTAAAAAATACCCATTACAGCCAAAGTTGGTCTTATTTTCACATTAGGAACTGATTGTAAGGCACCTAGAAGAGGCAGTCTTAAGCAGCATACTTTCCATTAGTTACCTCCCGCACTACCACTATTTTTGGTCTCATATTTTTGGTCTCATAGCCTACTCAGCTCCTCAATCTAAGGCACACATTTCATTGAGCAATCACATAGGCAAGGCGAGGGCGTCTATATGGCTTTCTCCTCAAATTCTGACCTATTCACACCTATGAATAGGACTGAGCTGAAGAGAATATGTGTATTGTACAAAAACAGTCACCTGCTGCCAAATGCAAACCCCCCCCCCCATCTTGCTATTTGTTGGGAGAAAGAGGCTGTACTGGGAGGAAAAGTTTCACTCATTCCGAGTGATGCAAGAAAGTTCTGTGCTTACTCCAATTTGGCTCTGTAACACTGTCTGACAATCAACTCTGATTTACCATGTGATGTCACCAGGGAGCATATTCCTAGCATATTCTGAATGAGGGCAATGCTTCTTTTCCATCACTCTGAATAGCCATGCTAGTGACATCACATAGTAAATCAGATTTGGCTGCAAGACATGCAGCTTGCTGACAGCTTGAGAATGTAACGTAATTCTAACGTCACCTCAAGATCAAGCCATTTTTAAAAAAGAAATGGCTCCCAGGTTGCAGAGTGAGGAAAGAAGCAAAAGCAAATTCGTGACCAGCAGCACATGACAAAGGTAGGTGAGAGGTAGCCAATAAACGTTTTGCTGTATGGCTTATTATTCTTCACCTTACCCATTTTCACGGGCAAAAGTGCAGAAACAGACATAAGAACCCCTGTACTGGAACAGGGAAGAACTGACTCTCAGTCCTTTGAGCACCAATCTTTTTTTCTTCTGTGCTTTGCCATGATGAAACAAGATTGTTCTGTATCACTATAAGAACACTGAATGTCACACAAAAGTTATGTATAATACCATCATTTCCTCATTTCAGGTATACTTGGATGAAATAAGCACAGCACCCAATCCTTCCCTGTATGTCACCCACATTTCTCTGTGTTTGTGGGGGTTTTTTGGGTTTGGGAAAATAGCCAGATGATGATGGGCAATGATCTTCCTACAAAACCTTTAAAAATTCCAATAACATGACTTGGTCAATTTACTGCATTTCTATAAACCTAAAATGATTGAAATCGCAGGTAGGATTTCAAATAACCAGCCAAAATGAACAGATTGAAAGCAGGAGGAGATGAGTAGGCAAAGTAGACCCAAAAGGTTCAGTCTGGAGAATGTGGCGTATCCAAGGCAGAGTAGAGACCCCAAACAGTAGAATGGTTTTAGAGTTTGTATCCAAGCACACCCATCAGAGGAGTCCGCAGCAGAATACCTCACATCAGCGCAAGAGTTTTAAAAACTGAATATTATTCCAAGTACAAGTTACACTGAATTCAACTCTTAATAAAAATAGCATATCCAGTGGGTCATAGGGTAAACCCAGACCCCAAACTCTATTCCTTGGTACGAATGCTGAAATAGTTTTGAAACCCCTGAATTGTATATTTACTGGTTGCTGCAAGGCTTGCAGCGGCATATGAATGGATAGACCCTACCAATATTATTATGGATAGATGGTGTAAGCAGGCCCTGTACATTACTTAAGGGGTGTGGTGGTCCCGAGAACCTTGTGGCCATCTGGTGGACTTTCATGACATATCAATCACTCTGGACTTAAGCAGCCTTCATTTCATTTCTTTCCTTTCCTAAAATTCACGCACCACTTGATTCTAAAAACCCCTCAAAGTGGTTTATACTGTACTGTGCAGCTTGTTGGGGAGTGGGATTACGTGTCCCTATTGCTTTCTTTATCCTCTGCCTCCTCTGCTTGAACCCCCGTCATAACTATCATGATTTTCTCACCCTGGATGGTGCTATGAAGGAAGAGCATAGTTTTGTTGTGTTTGTTGTTGTAACAGTTATACTATGTCCAGGTATGCTGTACACTTGCCTCGTTTTATATGTACAGACATATTAATGAAACAAATAAAGATCACAGACAGAGTATATTAATCTACAATAAAAATTTGAAGTTGCCAGTAGCATTTGCTCATACACCCTGCAGTGCCATTCCATGCCATGCCATCTGCTGAACGAGAGCCAAAACTGAACAAAATAGAGGCCGCCATCCTATACAGTCTTTGTAGGATGTGAGTTCCATTGAATCCAGAAGGAACTATTTTCAAATAAACCGGCTTAGGATCATAAAGTTATATCCAGTGTTAGTCATACTCACAGTAGACCCACTGAAATCAATGGACATAACTAATGTAGGTCTGTTAATTTTAGTGGGACTAAGTTGAGTACTGCTCACAGTGAAATCTTGCCTATTGAGAACACAGCTGATACTATCTGCATGATTCATACCTGTGTTATGCAGGACTGATTTGCTAAAAGATTTAAGATATCTCTCTTCCCTACATAGAAGAACAGAGCATCGAGGAAACAAGATGGCTTTGCAGATACATCATCTATTTAATTCATATATAATTGCTCATTCTTCCTGACGTTTTTTTTGTAATTTAAATCGAGTGTTGAGCAAAGCACTATCAAATATCTTCAACAAAACAAAAGAGAATATATTTTTTTCTGATTCAACCATAAATGTTTATGAATCAGTTAAGAACCATTTTTCCTTTGATTTTTCCCCATCACAAGGTTTTTTTTTTTTTAAAAAAAGTTGGCTGTAAAAATTAGCAGACGCAGAAAGCATTTTCTGAAGCCAGACTCTACCACTATCTAGATATCTGAAGGCAGTCCTGTTTAGGGAAGCTTTTAATGTTTGATGGATTACTGTATTTTAATATTTTGTTGGAAGCCGCCCAGAGTGGCTGGGGAAGCCCAGCCAGATGGGCGGGGTAATAATAATAATAATAATAATAATAATAATAATAATAATACCAAGCACCTAACATGGCTATCTCGTCCTTGTAATTTTGGAATGCAATAAACCTGATGGTAATTTTTATACATGTGAGGATTAGTACATGCCTGCATTGTTCACCTGGTATCACAAGCTATAAAATGCTTTCAATCAAATCACTTGGAATACAGATTGTGAAAAGAATATGTGTTATTATTTTGTTTTAAAAGATAGACGCCCACAGCTTGTTATCTTTGACCACAAAGCAGAGGGGGTGAATTCCCCCATCACACTAGATGTATCCATGTTTTATGTATGCTCACTGCAATAACATTTCCATATGAATATAATGAAATGGCACGTTCTTTTTAGTCTTTACATTGTATGGATTTATGCAGCATGGACTACATACAGTACACTGTATCATCATGAATAATGTGATTATGGTAGGTATAATATGTGACTCCTCAACAGGAACATGAATTATATTCATGCAGTAGTTTTCTTTCATAAGTTGCATAATTTTATTTTGGTCCCCCCCCCCGGTATTTGTTTTATTTCTTGCAGTTTACTTGCTGCTTCTATTTTTGTATAATAATAATAATAATAATAATAATAATAATAATAATAATAATAATTATGATGATGATGATGGTATGCATGGTAAAATATTTACAATGGCATAATCTGCAGCTTTGGATGCCCAGAAAATGCTGTGTAATATGACTGAATTGATAATTAAGTAGGAATGTGTCACCAAATGCTTAAATTGTTCTATGGCTAATGTTTTTTCTCCAATTATCAAAATGCACATGATCAAAATTATGTTTGGATAACAACATTCCAGCACATGCCTATGATTCCAGCTGGGCATCATACCGGTATTTCTTCTGGCTTGTGTAGTGTACATATGTAATGACCTGTTAACACAGCTTGCTGTGGTCTCTAACCTCTTCCTTTCTCCCATCCTACAACTTTGCTTCGTACCTGTCTAATACAGTGCAATTCATAAAACCAACTACGGCTTGGGAAAATTTGGAAACTAAATAGCTATCCTAAGTTGATGAAAGCATTTATTTTTTAAAGGGAGAGGATGATGTTGCATTTTGAAGTTCCACATTTACCGGATTCAACAATCATGCTCTTTGGGTCTTCCCATCCCTTTTTTAATTCAGCATAAAAACACCCCAACGGTACAAAAATTATTTCCAACATCTCCCTCCCTTCTGTGATAAAAAAAGCACCTGGGCAAGATACCACTTTGATGCTATTTAAAATTAGGTCATATTTTTGTGGTGTTGAAGAAATGAGACCTATCTTGATTTCCACGGTGCATCCTGAATGCACATTCTTCTTAATTCCCAAGCAGAAGTCAAGTCCTTACAAAATCTATGTGAGTGATATGAAATGTTTTAGGAAATGCCGTATTTTCTGTTTTGATTATCTATTTGAGCAAGTTTGTTATAAGGGGCGGGGGAAGAGTAAGATCATAGATCAGTCCAACCTAATGTTGACTACTCAGAAAGCAGTGACTCCCCAAGGACTGGTGCAGGGGTTGTTCCCTGTCCCAATACCGAATATCAGTGCTTTTTTTTCTGAGGGTACACAGGGGTATGCATACCCCTAAACATTTTGTGAATCTAAGTTTGGCCTCATTGAGGGGCTGTATTTCAATATGAGTAGGAGAACGAGAGTACCCCTAAACATTTTTTAAAGAAAAAAAGCATTGCCAAATACTATACAGTCATACCTTGTTTTGCGACTGGGATCCGTTCCAGAGCCCCAGCTGCCAGCCAAAAAGGACTCATTATCAATGTTCGAAACTCCCATTGTTCTAGGCACATTTTACGACAGGGAATTTCATTAGCACAAACAGTTTCTGAGCTCTGGGCGCAGTACTGCACCTAAGATGTCAGATTAAAACTTCAGAGTGGAAGGAAAGGAGGACCTTTTTCTGCCTCCCCATTTCCAGCTACTCTCTGAAAACTGGAGAAGAGACCCAGAGTAAGGACTAGACCATGTGAAAAATGAACATATTATTTTAGCTGCAGTTCATTCATTTTCAGCTTTGTATTGTTATTTGGGGGGGGAGCGCGCCTAGACATTCCATTGTTGGACCCTTAGCCTAGGTTTAAGGTGCCATTTAGCTCCTAGCTTTCATATCTCAGTTTCTAACACTGCTGATTATAATACAGTTATTAAATTCCCTCAGTTCTCAAAGCAGATGAGCCCAAAATTTGAGTTTAAGGTAACTTAAAGCTCAACCTTATGCAAAGTATAGTGTACTGTACCTGCAAGACCTTTGGTTTATATGCAGGATCAGGCTGCTTGCTTCATAGGCCACAATCCACTGTACACTTGTAGAGGGTCTTTCGTTCTTCTTCCAAGCACCAGCCCTATTCTAGCCCTGTAGCCCAGTTCACTTAACTCAGCATGAATATTCGGTGAACACCTGAAACAGTAGCCTCTGCCTCTCCCCCTGCTGACGTTCAGTGAATACTGTAGCGGGGAGAAGCCTGTTGATGTCATGCCACTACCAACATGTGCGTACATTGAATGTGCCTACTGAATGAGCAACAAGGATGCCTGTGCCAGATTGCAAGCTCCTATTGCAATCTCTCTGTGTTGTTGTTGTTGTTTTTTAAGAAGATTGTAATGGGTGCACAGAGGCTATTTTTGGAAATGCAGTTTATTGCGCATGTAGATCTACAAATGCACTCTGATCTACCTGTGTGCTGCTCTGGTCAATGGGCAATGGTTTCAGTCAGACCAAATCCAAGTACTCTTCATTTAATTGGATTAGATGTCTTGTTGTTTGAACTGAAGAGATTGAACAGTGTGATCCTAAGGACCACTAGTCCAAGTTAAGTCTCAATTCAGTCACACATCTCCTAGTCAGGGTCATGCGATTTCAGCCTAAGATCCCGATGGTTCATGGATGTTAGGCTAGATCCCAGCAAGCTTCTTTTTGTAATCCTCCAGACTGTGATAATTTTATACTCATCCCCTTTTGGTACAGCAAATGCATTCTTTGTTAGGATGCAGTAATTATAAGGTTCCCCGGTTACCAGGTAATTCTCAAATATCCATGCAGTTTTAATGGACGCAGGTTAGGTATATATGTGATCAGCAACAAATGAAAAGTCATGCCAAAGAAAATGATATCCCTGTTGGTGCAGGGTCCTTCTTTAATCCTGTGTCATGTTTGGTTAAAAAGTAATGCCTCTTCTACCTCTAGGAGTAATGTCAACATTCCAGTCCTATACACAGGTGTGATGTTGCCAAGTAGCTATTAGTGACATGTTGATCTGAAGCCAGCTGTCTCTTACCCAACCAAACTTTAGTTGATCTGGAATGGGAGACTGGCACTTGATAACATGGTGTCTTTTACACTTCGCTATCCAAATTAATATTAGCTAAAGTCGTGCAACAATTCAAGAGTTTAGGGTCACTTTATTAACAGGGAACATCAATCCAGGGTATAATTCAATTAAAAAACATCAATAAAAATCTAATTTCAAAAGTCGCGAGCAAGGTGCACCAATATACCACATCAGGCAGTCAGAAAGCGCTCGGCTACTATTGAATCATTGCCTGTTTTAATAAGTATTCAGAAAATTATACCAAGACTTCAAAAGAAATTGTAAGGAATTGTTAGCAGGTTTATTAATGTTTTATGTTTTATTAAAAGTTTGGGTGTACATTTCACAATGAGCAACATCAAAAATCAGACTTTCTGCCTGTAATTTTGCTTCCTCCTGTCTTTCTGCCTTTGGGATTCGCTCTTTTCCTTTCATCAGCTGCCATTTTCAGCAGCATGCAGTAATTTCATGGCTCATTGCAAGCGCTGAAAACCTTTGAAACCACAAATGCTAACCTACCTGGCCTGCAGCCATTTAGGAAGAGATTAATTTAGCAAACAGAAGCAAAACACTTTCTACTCCTAGCCTGTGCATAATTTCACTTCTATCTATATTTATTTTACAGTGAGCAGCGTAATGACAATTTCAGTAATTGCAACTCTGTAAAAATTTGCCTACCTAGCTTATCTCGCTATCACAAGACTGTGAGTCAGTCAGATTAGGGGGAAATAAAGTACAGTGTGAAGCCTGCATTGGTTGCCTTCCAAAAAAATATATGTGTTTTTATATCAAACTTAAGTGATGCTTTGCCCCTTATTTGTATACTTATCTGCAGGACAATGGATTCTCTAAGATGCTGGGAAGGGATGCGTGCACATTTTTTAATGCACTGTGATTTATAGGTGCTGTTTTCACACACACACACACACACACACACACACACACACCAGCACACACCAGCACACAGCCAGGCTGCGCCAACCCATTGCTGTAGATTTAGTTACAAATGGCTGTTGAGCAATCTGAACAGACCTGAAAGTCCATCTGGGGCAAATTTAGGCTATCAGGCTTGGAATGAATTCAGATTCTAAATTAGCTCACAAACTGTTAGCTTTAAAATGAAGTTCAAATTGTTTTATTGTTGCTAATCCAAGGGGAAAAAATAATAAATATAAAAGTCAGCCCATGGGCTTTTCTCCTAATAAATCTTTTCTTACAACGGCCATATTTCTTCAAAACTTAGTTCTTAAAAGTGAGTTGCTGGATGCTTATTTGCATATTTGAATGGCGTATGCACCAAATTTTAAATACTCTGTGTTTACCATGTATTGCTCCTAGTAAGCAGAGAATCCCCATCGTATTTTTTTGGTGATTTTTCTTCCATGCTGTAGTTGGGGATACTGAGGCTGAAAGACAGTAGCTACAGCAAGGTCATCCACAGTACAGGACTGAAATCTAAGGTCAACAGATTATCCAGTTCAACTAGACCTTGAGTTAACCAGAACTCCAAGAAGACAACATGCCATTGTTCATAGTGTGTTGCTTCCAAATAAAATACATAAGACAGAGTTGGTATATTCATCTACAAAGTAAACCAACAGCAACCAAATATTGGTGTGCATGGTAGATCTCCCCAATGTCACAATTTCATTCATTTATAAATAAACCTTATCCCACACCCTGTAAACCACCATGATGGTGCCTCGTGCTACTATTCTACTAAGGAGCCTCTCAGCTCATGACATTCATTCATTCATTCATTCATTCATTATATGACATCACTGCATGTTTGGAATCATTTACGGTAGGTGGTGCAGGTAATTTTCAGACATCACCATTTGCATGGTTTTTAGTTTTTAGTCTTGGTTTTTTTGATAACAGGAAGTCAAAAGGCAAAGATGTTACTATGATCACCTTGGGTGACCTTTTGCCTTAAAATTTCACTTTCTGTCACCATTGGCCAAAAGGTCTTCATATAATAAATAATGACATGACAAGTGACAACAGCCAGCCACTGAAACACAAAAAACACAGATACAAAACTGCCCTTTACCTAGCCTAGGAAGCTTATTTTTATAATATGTCTTTCAAGCTTTTTAATGATCGGTATTATTTTTTAAAAAAATCAGTTGGACACCTTTCTTTCTCTTTATTAGGTTTATGGAAAACTGGATATTTTTTCCAAGAAGGAAAGTGAAGGGTAGAACATTAAACTTGTTTATGCACTGTTTTTTATAATAGCTAATTCATTTAAGCACACAGATACACAGACGGCAGTGGGATGACTGGCCAACCCACACAGATGTACACCTCCAATCTGGCATCCCTTAACGTTCATAAAATATGTCAACACAGCCTGGATTCTTTCCATCATTTATGTTAAAGCTATTGGTGTTCATACCAGAGAAGCAAACATTCCTTGTTGTTAAAATTTGTGTCCCTATTAAAGAAAGAAAGAAATAGAAATGCTAAATGCTCAGGTTGCCAGCAGCAGGATTGGCAGACTTCTGTATGTGCATCTAACCACAAACACAAAATGAGTAGAAATCTCCTTTTTTGAAAATCTGATCCTACGGTTATTGTGCTTATCGCTCTTTTAATTTGCTGAAGGTTTTACATTGTTTTATCGCAGGAGGTCTCATGAAAGATCTAGGGCGTGTGCCACCAGTATTGCTGCTTTCTTTATGAGATTTAGTAATTTGCAAAACTAGCTAGCCCTTTGGTTTTGTAGAATTGTCAACGTCCTCTGACTTCGGTGGTTTGTTTCCTTGGAAATTCTGGAGATTATTGAAAAATTACCAGCCTAGGAATTAGTTTCAGGTACCATGTTTTTTATTGGAAAGGTGTGGCTATTCATAGATAAGCTATTTGTTTCTGCAACTTATCCAACCCTTTGGAACCCAACCTTTCAAATTAATGTTTTCATTGTGTGGAATTCTGTATCATTCCTAATGAGGAATAATTTGGCCAAATGAACATTAAAGTGCATTTTATAACAATGGGTGGGAATGTGCTACAAAAACATTTTTACCTTACCACCCCTTTGTCATTTCCATAACTATTACATTGATTCAATGCTCTCAATGTTCCTTCAAGTTAGCTAGCTATGCTATTCTATATGGTCAGTACACTCAAAGCCTTCTGTTCCAAAAGTGTATTATGGTTTTTAACATCATAAGCTTTTAAAATGTATATGTTAATGTGTCTGATTGTTTTCTGAATATCTGACACAGCTCTTAAGTATGACATATGGCCTCGGTCCAGTATACCTGAAGGAGCGTCTCCACCCTCATCATTCTGCCCGGACACTGAGGTCCAGTACTGAGGGCCTTCTGGCGGTTATTTCGTTGCAAGAAGCCAAGTTGCAGGGAACCAGGCAAAAGGCCTTCTCGGTGGTGGTGCCTGCCCTGTGGAACGTCCTCCCATCAGATGTCAAAGAGAAAAACAGCTACCAGATTTTTAGAAGACATCTGAAGGCAGCCCTGTTTAGGGAGGCTTTTGATGTTTAATAGATTATTTTGTTTCATTTTTCTGTTGGAAGCAGCCCAGAGTGGCTGGGGAAACCCAGCCAGATGGGCGGGGTATAAATAATAAATTCTTCTTCTTCTTCTTCTTCTTCTTCTTCTTCTTCTTCTTCTTCTTCTTCTTCTTCTTCTTCTTCTTCTTCTTCTTCTTCTTCTTCTTCCTCCTCCTCCTCCTCCTCCTCCTCCTCCTCCTATATAGAAATGGTCATGAATGGTAATCTACAGATTAATCTGTTGTCACTCTAAGGGATAAACTGGGTTGGACAGTTGCAAATGGATACATTTGATGAAACAGGCTCTAGTACACATCAGCTTACACTACAATAAATTATCAGTCTTTAAAATGACACAAGTCTCCTTGTGGCATTTATAAAAATTAGGATGATGCACACCAGGATAGCATTTGTAAGACACAAATTATTATTGACATCAGTGGAACAATTCTTTCATTCTAACTGTCCAGTCTTATGCCAATAAGACTAAGGGGACAATTGAACCCCCTGTCTGGTAGTTGTAGGGCCACTGATCACATTGGCCCAGGTAGAAGGTTGTGAGGTTGTGAAAAGGTGATGTTCTGGTGTGCTAATTCCCACACTGACACCAGAAAGAGGCCTGGTTCAGGCCTGTTGTCATCATGTGATGGCAGCAGGCTGGGTCAGGATTCAGTGACCTAGCCCCGCCCCTGAAATGCTCCTGTGGCAGCGAATGGGGGGGGGCAAAGGGGCTCCCTGCTGGCAGATCTGAGCATGGAGGATTGGTGTTGGCCGGGTTGGGTTGCTCTTCTCATGGGCAATCCTATTCATGCCTACTTGGGGGTTAATCTAGATGAACACACTGAGCCCAATGTTTGAGTAAAAATGCTTCTTGCATGGCACAGGTCTGTAAGAGTTTTATCTTCAGGGTCCTCCTTGTTTGTGCTCCCTCTAGAATGTCTGTTATTACCACCACAAGAAACAGGTTCTCACATTAGGACCGAATGCATGCATACATGTCAAGTTTTTGTGCATATGGTGTTCCTATTTGTTAATGAAATAAACTGAGAACTACTGCTAGTGTGGGAGCTCAGTGTGCAAATCAGAGTTTTCATCCCTGCAAGAGATCAGCAGTTCAGGGTGAGAATATTGGGCAGTGCTTAGAGTTGCATTCAATAACACTTCCTTTGTGTTGATGTATTTAGTGTGTAATTGCTGTATTTGGACTTGAGAAGAGATTTATTAGCAATCCGCTGAGGACCAATTTACATAATCAAACATTTTTTCCTCTGGCCAGTGGTTGACTGCTCCATCAGGTGGCTCTATTTTCCAGAGGGATGGCTATGCTAGTCTCCTGCAGCAGAAGCAACAAAAACTCTTGTGGCACTTCGAAGACTAACACAGTCCCAGTTTGGAAGGTGTACATGAGGGTGTAAAGGGTACATGCAACACATCAAGTAGGAATTGAATGGCAAGGAATTGCAAAAAGTACAGTCAGTGACCATTCAATTAGAGCTAAAGTGTTTACAAAATAGTACCAGTAACCCTTTACAACATTATAGCCAGTGGAGGCTGGTCCACTAGAACCAATGGGGCTCTGCCCCAGTACCTCAGTCTGCCTTCAGCAAACCCCTGTTTGCTTACCATCAGGGAATGGTGGCAGTTCTGCCTGTCACTGGCTGTGGTTCCCACCTCCTGATGCCCTCGCTGCCTTCTGCCCCACCAAGCCCGATGAGCACCAGCCGCCACTGACTACAAGTGGAATTTACTTAGCTGTTCCAGATGTTCATTTCATTACCAACCTGTTTACAGTAACAGACTGGTGGTAACACAATCAGTTAACATTGCCAAGTAAATTACATCCTGAGTGCAACAGGAAACCATTATCTTTATTCAAACCCAAATGGATAATATCGAACTTCCTGAGGAGTTGTAATTCAGCAGTTTCATGGTGGAGCCTCCCTTTGAGGTTCCTTTGTTCCAGACAGTAACAACCTCACAGGTTGAAACACTCTCATGCTGGTTTCTGTGTATATTGCAATTTCTGCTTTCAGATTTGTGTGCATTTATTATTTGATGCAGGGGCTACTGTCATATACATTTATAGCCCACGAGGAGGTTTGAGGGAAAATTATTTCATTACATACTACCTACCTGGCCAATTAACACAGAGATCATATAGCCATTTCCCTATGTGGACAAGTATAGTGTCCAATGAATTTGCTGAGTGGCTGGACTCAGTTTTCAGCCATGTGAATCAGTCCCACCCAGTCACAGTGATCATAATGACAGAGAGTGGGATTTTAGCTTAAATCCAAGCAAAAATTAAGCTCTGCCTTATTTTTTTTATAGAAATGTGCTGCTTAATACTGCTATGTGATTTGTCTAGGCAACATTGCTACTAATAGGTTGTGCATAAATTATGATTGCTTAAGAATGGCGGAAGTATTTCCATTTTGCACCTTGGCTATTACAGCTGCAGAGAAAATGAACAAAATGAGATTACAAACTTATAAATACAGGGTATCCAATGGAGGGGGGGGGATGCCGGGTGGGGGACGTAAAAGAGAAGCACAGATACAACTTTAACTCCAGCCATACAAATGGTCCTGCTATTATTTACTATGGTAACATTATAAAAGACTACACTGTTTGGGACCATTATCCTTCCAGCTCTCTTTTCAGTACAAATCATTATATTTATTATCTGTCGTCTTGTATAGAGGGTCATGAGAAAGGCCAATCGAAAGCAGAAGAAGCCTGCTTTTCAGAAGAAAATTGGACCTATTTCTAATTCTCTTTCATTCTCAAGTACAAGGAAGTGCAGACTTTTTTTGTGTGAAAAATTGTTTCATGCAAGATAAAAGTACAGATTATCGGTGAGAAAATGGCACACTCTTCCTGACACCTTGCAGATTCTTGGGAGATATTGCCAGTTTTCCTAAAAGATTTTTACCTTTCATATCCTGAAAAATATGTTTCCTTATAGGTGCTGAGCAGCAGGTGCCAGAGTTTAAGGTATTATTTTTGAATATGTTGTATATAAGGGATATCAATGACTCGGCTGTATGTTTTAACAGTGTGGTCCGTTAAAGTAAATACTGTGTCGTATATCATGGAGGAAATAGATGTTTTTTTGCAAATGTGTGCCCAGCATCAGGGTTCAGTTCGTAGGCTTCTTTCTGCTTTTGTGCATATGTAAATAAATGAAATTAAAATATGGATCTTGCATTTTTGCATTGCATGCTTTCTGCCACTTCCTACAATTAGCTTGGCCACCAGAGAGGATCTGAGAAAAGAATGGTCATGGTAGGCCAAGGCATTCATACACACCAATTCCCCAGGTGCTCTGCTGCTCATCTTACTGCCACTGCCGCCCATCCTTCCACATTTTGTATTTGAGAAGCAACGGTGGGCAGTGGGGTCAACAGTCAAAAGCTGTATATGTGTGTGTAGAAGCCTCTGATGTGGCTGAATTGTAGCCCATTGCACCAAAGTAGGAGTTACCCACTTTTTCATTTGGCCACGTCTACTGTTGGCATGTAGCCTCTGGAGCATTGCCCACAAGGGAACACAGCCCTCAGGTTAATGAAAATTCCCCACACTGCTCTTTCTTTCCCACATTGCCTTTCTTTCCCACATTGCCCACACAAGAGCCAGTGTGGTGTAGTGGTTAAGAGTGGTAGACTCGTATTCTGGGGAGCCGGGTTCGCATCTCCGCTCCTCCACATGCAGCTGCTGGGTGACCTTGGGCTAGTCACACTTCTCTGAAGTCTCTCAGACCCACTCACCTCACAGAGTGTTTGTTGTGGTGGAGGAAGGGAAAGGAGAATGTTAGCCGCTTTGAGACTCCTTCGGGTAGTGATAAAGCGGGATATCAAATCCAAACTCCTCTTCTTCTTCTTCTTCTTCTTCTTCTTCTTCTTCTTCTTCTTCTTCTTCTTCTTCTTCTTCTTCTTCTTCTTTGCACAGTTCCCCCATGATAGGTGCTGCCACATTGAAGACATGATTCTGACATTGTGTGGAATAGACTTTCTGATATGTTGGTGACCCTACTGGCAACAAGCCCAAGGGAGGGCTGGTTTTTAAGCTCCAGGCACTGATGTAAGACCCTGCAAGGGTACATATTTCTTTGAAGTGTAGCCTTAGGAGGGGCCATAGCTCATTGACAGAGCAGCTGCTTTGCATGCAAAAGGTCCAGGTTCAATCCCTAGTGTCTCCAGGTAAGGCTGGGAGAAATTCTTGCCTGAAATCCCACAGAGCCACTGCTGTGCAGTGTACATAATACTAAGCAAGCTGGACCCTCACCTAAGCCAATGGCTCAGAGCAACTTGTTCCCCCACCCCACCCCCCACGAAGAGGAAAGCAATTTATTAAAAGCATGTTTTGGAAGTATGGTGAGTCCATATCAGTGCTGGCAGTATGCTCCCATTATCAGCTAGACAACTTTTGTTAATTCTGTAAATATTTCCAGCATTGTAAACACTGGGCAGTGTAGTGGCTGTTAATACAAAGTAGGCAAAATGTCTGATGAATTCATGTATAAAGAGACAAGACTCTGGGATCAGAAGTTTGCTGATAATTCAAACAAAGCTCTGAGTTGACTTGATTGCCAACAGTTTTTGAGAAATATCCATAGGACCATAAAGTGACAAATTCTTCCCTTAGTTCATATGTGGCACTGACAGTTTACTGACCTGAATTTTATATTAAGAAAGTGGAGTTTCCATAGCTTTTTCATTGTTGTTCATGCATGTTCCAAACCAGCTTTTATATTAACATAAAACGCTCCATTCTAAAAGACTTTACATGTGGTGTGTGCATAGCTAGAGCTTTATTTAATTGAGAGGCACAACTGATTGTCCACATCACTTAAAGCAGGGGTCAAATGTTGTCTTCCAGGCCTCTATATTTGGCCCAAGACTCTCCCTAGTTCACACACCCTCCCACAGACCACACCTTTTGCCTAAATGGAATGTATCCGAAATCTATGATAATGCCTATTACTTACATGGGAAGAAAATAGAGAGAAAATTTATTTCTAGTTTCAACATGCCATAAGAAGACTGACTTACTTGTTGCAAGTTTATTGCTGGTTGCAAAGTATGTATTTGTGCCTCTGTTGAGATACATTATTTCTCAGGTCACAAATTCAGCTATTGTTACTCTGATTTTAGCTAATGATACCCAAAACAAGGATGGGTAACACATGCAGCTAATTTGCATAGTGTCATCAGATAACAAGCAAGACTTTATAACTGCATTTACTCCCCAAAAGCGATCAAATGCAGAAGCAGTTTTCTGTAGGGCACAGCATTTAGTTATTTATTATATAATTAAACAAAGGCTATTTATTATTCAAGATGTCTTTCTATCCCACTCTTCTTCCATTAGAAAACTCAAAGCAGCCAATAGCAGGAACATAAATAAGAATAATATCCAAGCAGTACTATATAATAAAATCAGCAGCCAGAACAGACAACAGCTGTGAAGAATATCCAGCTCATAAGCGCTAAAACAAAACAGAAAAACCTCCATAAATTCCAACACCCTGTTCCCTGCCTTGCTACTGGACCATGAAGGAGGAGAAGGCATTAGAAGCTAAGGCATCAGCAGCAGTCTTGCTAGACAGGTGGTGGGAGACTTCCATCCAAGACCAGGCACCTACTCTAGTGCTGCATATCCTCTACGCCCCTTTCCCCTCCCCCAGTCACCCCACCCACGTGAAAGCAGATCTCAATGTCTGTAATTGTCAGCATGGGTTCTTGGTAAAAGCAAAAATTGCAGGAATAGGTGGCAGATGAGTGTTTCAAATATTTGCACTGGAAAACCACTCAGACCAGCAAGGAGGTTACAGAGGCTGAACAGCTATCAGGAACAGAGATGGATGAATCTGTTCATTTCAGATCTCTGTTTCTCGTTCCCCAACACTTAAATTCAAGCTCGCCACATTTCTGCAGCAATCTGTGATTATTATTTTTTTAAAAAAGAATTAAAATTAAAAAAGCTCAGGAGAATCTGCTGGTATTTTAGTGCAACTTTCTCCCACAAAACAATTTTTTTTGACAGATACACACATTTTTGCAAGCAATTCCCACCCACCCCCACCATAATGTATTTTTGCATGTTGTGTTTACTAATATATGCATTCATGCACACACTTTAATAAATGCATTATTGCCCTTGTTATTCAGCTGGAGAACTGCATTGCAAAATTTGTATAACAGTGAAATTGTAAGGAAAATGGGGTTTCACTTTGTGTACTGTTTCAGATAATGTGAATTAGGTAGGTTCACCTTTAAAAGCGAACTGAATCAAATTTCTCCCCCATCTCTAATCAGTAAAGAAGAACATTAACACAATGCAGGCGGTTCAAGTAATCATGTTCTGAGCATGCGTCAGCTGCAACGATCAGATTTGCCAGCTTGGGTTGATTAATGCCAATTATACCAGCATGAAATCAGGACATCAGCCTGAAAGATGTCATATTATTAATCACAAACAGTACAAGGGTGCCCAACTTGGAATATATATATAATAAATACATCGCTTGTAAACTTTGTCAGTATCACTGTTTAGAACTGGGCTTTAACAAGCTCTAATAAACTGTTCCCCATTCCTTCTCTCCATCTCCATATTGTTCGTATCGCACACCAGGAGCAAACAATGCAGATGGGGAACTGACAGAAAAGCTTTTTAATAATTAAAACTTTGGATGCCTAATAGCTCCTTTCATCAGAGAATCTCAAAAGAGTTTCACAAACATTAATTAATTAAATAAGCCCCCGAACTGCCTTGTGAAGTTGGCAGGTGGTATTTTACCTCATTTTGGAAGAAAGTAAATTTGACATGGGGGCACACAGAAGCTGTGGCATAGCAGCTAGAGACAAAACCCTATTATCCTGCCGTAACAATATGCATGAAAGTGTGCTTGTTAGAACTCCAGGGCAGACCTGCCCATCTTGTGATGTACTGAGCTGAAGGCAGCCCAGCTGCTTTGCACTGCTTCTTCTTAACCCTGTTTTCTGCAGTTCTGTGCAAGCAGCGAAACCAGAAGATTGATCAAAATCCTAGTGGGACACCACTGGATGTGTTAACTCAGCTGTGTCCGACCTTTGCTTCTGCAAGACTTCCCTTTGCCAGATTTTGCTCAGTTTGTTGCTTCATGATTTTCTGCAAACCATAGTTTTGAATTGTCATAGCATCAATTCATAAGTAAACTATGGTTTAGCCCTCAAGTCCTGCTTGTGGGCTTTTCATTGTCATCTGGCCGCCCTGAGAACAGGATGATGGAATAGATGGGGCTTTGGTCTTATTTCTACTAGCCCTGACATCTCACCAGGCCACACTCTTCATTGGTCCTGCTCTGTAGTCTTCCTGAGCACTTTTGCCTGACTGGGATGCATCCTCAAACTGTAATAATGCCTCTTGCTTTTCTGGATGGAGAATATGTGTTCCGTAGATGTAGAAAGAAATCGTTGGCCACCTGGAATTCAGCCTACTGTGCAAAGAGACACATCCATTGTTTCACCAGCTTTTTGCCTCTGGTTCCACCCACTGCTTCTGCCCCCAGAAACCTGTTGAGGGGTGGAATCTGGAACTTGGGGTTTAAAATACCTCATACCCCTGCCATAGTAATTCTCTACATTTGGAAAGGCAATGCACAATGCCTTAAGAGCCTATCCAGCTAAGCATAGTCTCCAAATCGGCCATGGGATGGCAGCCAGAAGACAACCCACTTGGCCAACCCTGCTCCAGATAGCTCTATAGTTAACAAAATAAATCCAGGCAGCTGACCCACAATGACTTTCAAAGGCTCAATGTAAGAGAACTGGATTTTGAATGAGTCTCTGAATAAAGTACGCTGAAAGTGCAAAAAAAAAAAAAAGTTAAGTAATTCTGTCAATAAATAGCCAAAGTATGTAAGGGAGACGTGTGCTCCCTGAATAGACTGGAAACATCTTGCAGGAGTCACCTGCTTTTAAATCATCAGCCTTTACTGATAAACAGTTCAATAGAAATCAAGCAACATTTAAATCAGATATGAAGTATCCAGTCAGAAAGAAATGCTGCTATAATGACTCCTTCTGTGCTTTGTAACTTTTCCAGGCTCTCCCATGGTCTCAGACATTATGTTGGCCTTCAGTGCGATATGGCACAAAAAGCAGAGTTATATCATAACTCATCAAAGGTCTATGAAAATTCATTTGGATCTGCCACCAGCTATCAATTTAGACAAGAAGTGTATCTGATTCAGCTTAATTAGAGTGGACGAAAGCGTAGAAAACAGGTCATTGTCCGCTGTCTTTGCAAATCAGGAGAAAGGGAGGGGGACACCCAAAACAGAACCCTGTATTCTGAAGCATTTAGAGATAACTTAGTGCATCTTCAGTCATGAGACAGCTCTGTGAAGTTTGACAAGGCATGCCGGTTCTTCAACAAATCAACAAAACATGATATAATCTTAGCTGTGTGTGTTATACCAGGTACCTGATCTGCAGGTGTACAAGGCATGGAAAATGCTAAATTCTCCACTCTGTTTATCAAGGAAGTTGGCAGGGACCAATTAATCTATATAGTCATTTTTGCACAGGTGTACTGCCATAATATTTAGCCAGACTCAATTTATATTACTCGAGTGTTAAAGCAAAATTAAATTTCTTTAGTCAAGTATTCCAAAGGAAGAAATGGGAAGACAATGAAACACTGTAGATGTTGATGTAAATTACATTGTGATTTCTTCCAGCAAAACCAAAACAAAAAATGGAGAAAACGTGTGGCCTAAGGCCAGTGATAATAAAAGCCATGAAGGGGACTTAGGGCCTCATGAAAGATGCTAGAAGAACTAATACTTGCAGAAATATTAGCCAAGGACAGTGCTGAATTCTTTGAGAAGGAGATGGTCAGGTAGTGAATCTGTTTCTCTCTCTCTCTCTCTCTCTCTCTCTCTCTCTCTCACACACACACACACACACACGTAAATACCTCTTGAGAAGCTGCTCACAGATTTGGGGAAACACTTGGAAGTGAAGGGTGGGCCAAGGAGCACAATTCCACTCTCCTGCCCACATGCTCCCCTCTGCATGGACAAACATAAGATAATAAGATAATCTTTATTGTTATTGCCCCCCTGCGGGAACAACGAAATTACATGGCTGCTCCATCCACTCAGATAAGGCACTCCACATAAATTTAAAATAACTACAAAACATTAATTAAACAATACAATACAAAATGGCAAGTAAAAATAAGATGACTTCAAAGTCCAGACTTTCCATTTAAGGCCAAAATTGCTCTAGAGAAGAAGAAGGTCCTGCTGGATCAGGCCAATGGCCCATCTAGCTCAGCATCCTATTTTCACAGTGGCCAATCAGATGCCCATGGGGAGTCCACCACCAGGTTTCAAGCACAACAACGTTCTTCTTTGGTTTCTAGAAACTGGTATTCAGAACCGTGACAAATAGCCACTGATAGCCTTATTGTCCATGAATTCATCAAATCCTCTTTTAAAGGCATCCAAGTTGATGGCCATCATTGCCTCATGTGGCAGTAAGTTCCATAGTTTAACTATCCACTACGTGAAAAAGAAATTGAAGTCGAAAGATGCATGTGTGGGGCGAGATATAGATGGGACGGGTTGGAGTAACTGGAATCCTGGAAGCACCACATCATTTTGTTGCTGGGCCTCACTTGTATTATTTCAAATTTAAATGGGAGCAAACACTGCAGACCAGCCTCTGTGTGTGAAGCATGCTGTTACGGAAATGTTTCCTCAAATAAAGACAATCCTGCATTCTTCCATATTCATAGTAATATGTAATCCTGTTATTATTTCATCTAGGCCATTATTCAGAACAGAACAACACAGTTGTTGATGATGCCTGCTTAAAGGTGACTTTCATTTTCACATTGACTTCACTCTGGACATGTTTGGAGGTCCATTCGGTGAAATAAAATTGCTTTGCAATTATTTTTACTTAGAGAAACATGACAGGTCGAATTTTTATGTTAATTAATCTCTGTTATTATTGTGTGACTGCAAATCATAAATTTCCTTGCAATCCTGCATTAATACATTCTATAAATTATTATAATTTCTCCTATCCCTACCATGGACTTGGAAATAGTTAACTTCACGTGGTTATCTGTTTGTTTACCCTAATGCCTTATGAAGTGTGGATTTGGAGGAAATACTGTCTCTGGCAACAGTTGCCATCAGAAAAGATAAGGCACAACTCTCTGAATTCCCCTCACCCAAGTTATGCTCTTATTTTAAATTTGACACTGTGTAATCTTTGTGGTCAGGAGTTAGAAAACATGCAAGGCTTGACATATCATTTTGGTTCCGACTTGCACTCAAATTCAAAATGTGTTATTTCCTTGCCTAAGTACTATTAATTTTGTACATGCCTCAAAGGCATCCTGGAAAAGACCCTGATGTTGGGAAAGATGGAGGGCACTAGGAGAAGGGGACGGCAGAGGACGAGGTGGCTGGATAGTGTTCTTGAAGCTACCAACATGAGTTTGACCAAACTGCGGGAGGCAGTGCAAGACAGGAGTGCCTGGCGTGCTATGGTCCATGGGGTCACGAAGACACGACTAAACAACTAAACAACAACAAAGGCAGCCTTCACTGACTTGGTGTCCTCTAGGGGCTGTTGTGACTTGCAGTGCAAACTGACTGGAGGGCAGCACTTTAGGAAAGGCTGTTCTAGGATGAAGCTAGATGTGATGGTCAACCACTGAAAATAGACTTCCTCCATTTGCCAGAGCATGTAGCTTCTCAAAGTTGCCATCATGTTTTCCTGCCCCTGCTCTGCATAACAGGCTGCTGCTGCTGCTGGCAGGAAAAAAGTGGATATTTACGGCATATTCAGAGCACATTCTTCCCGCTGCCCCCAAGAATTATGGGAACTGTAGTTCATCCCTTACAGACCTACAATTTCCAGCATGTTTAGCAAACTACAGTTCCCAGGATTCTTTGAGGGGTTGTGTGCTTTGAATGTACTTTGAAATCTGGGGTGTACACAGCCTGGCAAAACCCCACTAGACTCGTCCAGGGTATAGGTAGACTCACTCAAATAGAGATGCCCGTAGAAGCGGTCTTAGCCATTGCCCCCCGGAAACCTGGAGTTGATACTATTTGTACTGGTGCTGGGTCCACATTTTCAGCAGAGCGGTGTGTTAGCATGCTGAGGTGGTGAAGGTGACCTTTTTCTTTTTAAAAAAAAGAAAAAATAGCACATGAAAGAAAAAGGTTATCTCCCAGCTCTTTCTTTGCTGCTATGCTGACTGTCTATTTCCAGGGCATTTTTATCAAGGCAGGGAGCAGTTTTTCAAAATAATAATAATAAATGTGATCCCTACCTGTAGTCTGAAGAGCCAGCTTCTGTTCCAACACTAGTCAAGGTGAACTTGTTGGTCCTTCTATTAGACACCATGAAGCAGAAAATGTGGAGGGAGGTGGCATGGACTAGTTTTGGGTGTTATTAAAATAGTTTACTGCGGGTGAGGAGGAGATGAAGTGCCCTTTGGATTTGGGGCCAGACCTGAAGACAGAGAAGGGGCGAGTTAAAGAGATATCAAGTACTATGGCGCTCCCTCTTGTTCCTTCTTCTTGTTTAATTTTTCTAACCATTCAAGATGAAACAATCCAAGGTCGTTTGCCAGAAAGCTGTGTTTCTCATGGTAAATACTGTTTCACAAGACTGGTCATACTGCTATAAACGCTTTTTTTTGGTGGTGGTGGGGATACAATTCCATTATGTATTTTGAAGACTATTCGAGTTTCTGGGGCTCCCACCCCCACCTTGAACGGTGGGAGGCTGCACGCCAGCCAGGCCTGCATTAATGCATTTCCAAGTGCTGTGA
The DNA here is from genome assembly GCF_965207765.1 of Zootoca vivipara. Lineage (NCBI taxonomy): Eukaryota > Metazoa > Chordata > Lepidosauria > Squamata > Lacertidae > Zootoca > Zootoca vivipara. The sequence goes on from NC_142591.1 coordinate 67,605,256, forward strand.
ATGGGTCTTTTGGCTAAAGTCCAGCTCCACTTTTTTATTTAATAAATATTTTTAAATAACCATTTTTCATTTCTAATTTAGCTCTCAGTGCAAAATGAAGGTCTCGCGCTCCAGGGTGGGTGTCAGCGAAGGGATAATGTTTGTGGCACAGCCGTATACAAGGCAAAGAAATGGCTTTTGTAGGGTGATTAAATGCTGAAGTGAAGCTGAGGTGTTTGATAACCACAGAAGCCATTTATTGTGTGTATACTCCAGTGCCACGAACATCATTTCTATTATACAACAAGACAAAGGAATATTCAACAAACCATAACGAGGAAAGAATGAGATTGTTTTTTTCTTTTTCCTTTCTCCCTCCCTCACCCCCATGGAAGTTTTAAAGTTTTGAGCTGCTGCTCCCTCAGATTAGTCTTCTATTCATGTCCCATTAGGGGTGGGGCTTAAGCCAATCAAACAGGGGCGGCCTCTCTGGAAAACGAGAACGGTGCCTGTGGAAGTGCTTATCACGAGCGGTGTCAATATGTATTTTCTGAAAAGGTAATGCTGATTCTTTCCCCCACTATGCTGTGATGGTTGGGGAAAGTGCCTTCTCTAGCTGTATAATGTGCTGTAACTGTTCCTCTTTGATAGAGGAAGACACCAAGTCATAACATCTGGAGAGGGCGACTTTCGATATCTCTGTGTGCTGCTGCTTCTGTTACACATTACTGCTCAGGAGGATCACACTAGTCTCCTTCATTATAAGAGCATTTTTAATTTTGTTTTTAAATAATGAGGAACACATTCAGGAAGGGGGGCAAAATGGAGGATTTGCAGAATAAGCGTCTGCGAGAAAGAAATCTGTTTTGTTCCAAATTCACAGTGAAGAGTGGCAAATAATGATAATAATAATCACAACTGAATGTGTTGCTGCTGTTCTTTAAGCTTCTGAATGATGCCTTCTGTTAAGATTCTCACATGGTATGACCGTACCCAAAAAGCCTGTGTGGTGTGGCAGATGAGAACCTAGTATGGTTGTACAGACTGTGATATTTGTTCTGGTTCTGTAATGCAAATTTTCTTCTTTGATACTTATTTGTATGGACATGCAGGATTCAGTTTTGTGCACTTTATTATTTATCTATTAAGTCTTGCATACAAGGACATCAAGATGACTCACCCTCCCATTTGACCATTTCAACAACCCTAAGTTAGACTGAGAGGCAGGGAGTGGCACAAGGTCACCCAATGAATTTCACGGCTGTGTGAGGATTTGAGTCCTGGTCACCCAAGTCCTAGTCCAACACTCTAACCACTAGATAATATTGTACACTAAAGTCTAGCCACTAGACCACTTCCTCACACTGACCATTAGTGATATACAAAGCGCATTGAACAAGACCTCTTGTAGATATAAATGTTTAGGTTTGTTCTGAGTCTCACTTGGACTTCCAGTGAAGCCAATCTACTCTGTGAGGGTCAAGCTCTGTAATCTGGAAGTTCAGCATAAGCAAAAGATGAGGGAGGAGAGCTGTTGCATGTGAAGACCTTTAAACTTCCCCCTTAAATAAATTCACACAAGACTCAAATTTTAGGTTTGGTTTTTGGCAGCATTTAGGCCACAACTTTATTGATTACAGCAAGTGAGTGGTTGCATAGGCTCTGGTTCGACTAGCTCCCTGCACCGTTGCAGGTAGTGCTGACCCAGGGCACTACCATAGGTCAGCCTAGGGTGAACACCCGGAATGGCGGAAAGCCGGGGACATGCTATGTCCACCACTCACATGTCCCCCTGGACTCAGGCACAGGCACAACCCCCTCACAGGGTTGACCAAACCATTGAGTCCCTGGATTCCTTTAACGGAATACCCTTCACATAGGGATGGCGAGAGCGTTCCCCCATCCCTATCACCTGAACCAGAGCCTATCCGCAACCTTACAAGTTGTGACAATTTGCTACGCAGCAGGTGAAACCCAAATGGCACCAGCTAATCAGCCAAGTGGGGAAAATTCCTGCCGTTCTCCTGTCCCAACGACAGATGACACACAATGGCATAGCAAGGTCAAGCGTGCAAGCCCTAAAAATAGGGAGAGGTGGGCGGGTGTTCCAATGCACTGACCAAAAGAGAAAGCTCAGGGTCACCTGAATAGGCATATATAGGTCCCTTGATCCATTTGGCTAGCATCCCATTGGTCAGATTAAACCCAGCATCAAGGGACCTACCAATAGGGTGTTGTGGCTATCCAATCGTACCCACCCAAGGGTTTGGTTGTCAGGTCTCACCGCAACATGTGCCCTCCTTGAGGGAGGACACGATTTCCTGAAATGGCAATGTAGTAATTGGTAAATCATAGAGTTAAATATTGTCTCCAGTTAGTATGGGTTGAAGCTAAAACTCTAGTTTGTTATTCGGGTTACTTTCATTTTCCTATGTAATTGTGCGTCAGCCTGTTCACCAATAAACACCTTCTTGTTTTGGGCCTACAAAATAATCTGAAACCTTGCCTTGTGTGAAATAAGAACTTAACAGACAGGCTGGGCCAAACCTGATATGTCTTTCTGTCTTGACATTTTCATGGAGAGGAACTTTTCAGGGGTACTGAACTAGTATTGTTGTTCCTTTTCATTTCATGCCTCCACCAATGAAGATAATACTTTTGCATTGTCTTAAGAAGACAGCCAAGGTCAGACTTTGGGAAACCAGTGGTAGGAAGGTACACTCCCATTTCCTTTTCAAACCATTTTGTTGAATAATATTTATGCTGCAAAAGAGACAGTGGCAGAAGATTCAAGATCTACTGCTGCCAGATTTAATAGGCTACATAGGTGGATGTGGTCCATCAGCACGAGCTTTCCTAACTCCTAGCAATCTGCACAGAGTTTAGAGTAATGCATCATTGTTAACACCATTAATTTCACTTGTTCCTATTTTATATAATTACTCACCTCTGAGAAATCTCTATGTGGGACAAGAAGCTACAGTTAGAACTGGATATGGAACAACTGAGTGGTTCAAAATTGGGAAAGGAGTACGACAAGGTTGTATATTGTCTCCCTGCTTATTTAACTTATATGCAGAATTCATCATGCGAAAGGCTGGACTAGATGAATCCCAAGCCAGAATTAAGATTGCCGGAAGAAATATCAACAACCTCAGATATGCAGATGACACAACCTTGATGGCAGAAAGCGAGGAGGAATTAAAGAACCTTTTAATGAGGGTGAAAGAGGAGAGCGCAAAATATGGTTTGAAGCTCAACATCAAAAAAACCAAGATCATGGCCACTGGTCCCATCACCTCCTGGCAAATAGAAGGGGAAGAAATTGAGGCAGTGAGAGATTTTACCTTCTTGGGCTCCTTGATCACTGCAGATGGTGACAGCAGTCACGAAATTAAAAGACGCCTGCTTCTTGGGAGAAAAGCAATGACAAACCTAGACAGCATCTTAAAAAGCAGAGACATCACCTTGCCGACAAAGGTCCGTATAGTTAAAGCTATGGTTTTCCCAGTAGTGATGTATGGAAGTGAGAGCTGGACCATAAAGAAGGCTGATCGCCGAAGAATTGATGCTTTTGAATTATGGTGCTGGAGGAGACTCTTGAGAGTCCCATGGACTGCAAGAAGATCAAACCTATCCATTCTTAAGGAAATCAGCCCTGAGTGCTCCCTGGAAGGACAGATCGTGAAGCTGAGGCTCCAATACTTTGGCCACCTCATGAGAAGAGAAGAATCGTTGGAAAAGACCCTGATGTTGGGAAAGATTGAGGGCACTAGGAGAAGGGGACGTCAGAGGACAAGATGGTTGGACAGTGTTCTCGAAGCTATGAACATGAGTTTGACCAAACTGCGGGAGGCAGTGCAAGACAGGAGTGCCTGGCGTTCTATGGTCCATGGGGTCACGAAGAGTCGGACACGACTAAACGACTAAACAACAACAAACAGAAGGATTCCACAAACATTCAGCTCTACAATACAAAATGCCACTGTTTACTTTGCTTAGCTTGCTGAACCTGATCATATGTTTACACACAGAGAGACATTTCCTCCATAACATGAAGTCTGCAGCCAAACTTGATGGTTTTCTTAACATATTTGAGAAGACAGAGTGTTTTATGGGAACTTTTGGTATAAGTTCTCAGCCCACAAATTAGTAATTAGGGTAAACAGATCTAATCAAAATTACCTACTTGATGGGAAAGGTAGATTTTGGCCTATCAAGAAAGTACAAAGTGCCATTTGAGGCTGAGTGGATAATATTGCAAGTGGCATCCTTCCCTCCTTGCTCAGAGTCTTCCTAGGAACATTTGTCTTGCTAGTTATTGAAACACTATGATTTTTAATGCTGGGGGGGGGAATGTCTTAGTATAAACCAGGAGGCAGTTGAGCAATCAAGCACAAAAATGATTTCTTGTACAAACAGCAGAGTGGCTAACCAAAAACTATGTAGTTGATACCTTTCTAAATTCAAATTAAACTTCTAAAACTTACAGAGCAACTGGCGTCAATGAAAATGAGCTGTAATTTGAAACTTTCCCCCCTAAAGCTATCTGAATTTTTGATAACTCTCAGTGTAGTCTTTGGAGAGGCACACACTGCCATAGAGATAGCAGTGAGTGTGTCTCTGCCTCCACCCCACCCACAGCAAAAGTTCTGGTTTAAAGGAGTTCAGGGTGTGCCCACTTACCTATCTGAACTCTTCTGTGCTGAACACTTCAGCTCGTTTAATTTCACTGCACACAGGTGGTGTAATGACAATAAATGTTTGTTTATTTATTAAGTGTCAAACACTTCCCAGGGGATGCAAGGAAAGGGGAAGCACAAGTGACATCTACTGCAGTGTAGAAAGTTATATTGATGAAGACTCTCGATGAGTAGATCTGCACTCCAGATAGTTTGTGAAGCTCACAGAAGTGTCCCTAAGTTTGACATCACATGTCATTTTATGAATAGAGAAAGGGGAAGGTTGAGCCTCTCAACTCCCTTTCATACCTTCTAAGGTGTGATAGCCTTGGGAAACTGTACAGTTCAGATCACCACATCCCAAAAAGGACATATTGCTAGGAAAGCTTCCAGACAGGGCAACCAAAATGATCATTGGATGGAGAAAATCCTGTATGAGGAAAGGATATGGCATTTGGAACTTTTTTGGTCCCTTCCAATACTTTGGCCACCTCATGAGAAGAGAAGACTCCCTGGAAAAGACCCTGATGTTGGGAAAGATTGAGGGCACAAGGAAAAGGGGACGACAGAGGATGAGATGGTTGGACAGTGTTCTCGAAGCTACAAACATGAGTCTGACCAAACTGCGGGAGGCAGTGGAAGACAGGAGTGCCTGGCGTGCTCTGGTCCATGGGGTCACGAAGAGTCGGACATGACTAAATGACTAAACAACAACAACAAATTCTACAATTCTATAATTCTGTTAGTAAAGAGGGATATGATAGAAATGTATAAAATTCTGCATTATGTGTAGAAACCTGGTGCATGGGAATTCGTCCAATGCAACTGGATGTTGGGAGCTTCAGAACAGACAAAAGGAAGTACTTCTTTGCACAGCACAGAAACTGTAGAATTCATTTCCACAAGATGTGGTGATGGCAAACAACCTGGACAGTTTCATAAAGGATATTGAACAAATTCATGGACTGTGTGGCTATCAGTGGCAACTTATATACTACTTCCACTGTTAGAGGCAGGAGTGAGTGCTCTGTGGAACCAGCGGAAGCAGAAGTGGCTTGCCATGTGGGATGAATCAATAATGCGAAGTTTCCAGCAGTTGCATTGCTGACACTTCCCAGAATGTGATGACGGTGCTGAGCAAGCCAGTAGCAAAGTCAGAGTTCTGCTGAAGCACCAGTGGAGCCAATCTAGTGCTTGTACTGTCATTCAGTGGCACCACTCTTGTGCTCATGTTTTTTCTTGTGAATTTTCTATATGTATCTAGTTAGCTGCTTTTGGAAACAGAATGCTGGACTAGATTTGCCATTCAAATGATCCAGAAGGGCTCTTCTTACATTCTATGTTTTTAAAATAATGGTCTAACTGAAGGGATATGACGCAAAAAGGCCGGGAGGGGGAAAGGAAATAAGCAAATCCAGGTACCGTGAGATAATTCTGGGAAAGAAGGAGCAAAGTAGCATTTGATCCTACACAGGCTGATGTTGCAGGTGGTGGCAGGGGACTCAGTGTCTTACCTATTCCTACGAAGGAGCCAGGTAGAATGGCTGCTGATGGAGAACTGTTGTGGGAGGCAAGGAGCATGCTGAACTTAAGTTCCAAGGAAGTCATTTGATTGAACTGCAAAAGCAGAAGATAACTGAAAGGGGAATAGGGATGGAGAGAAGTTCAGTTCGCTTCCATTTTAAGGCGAACCCACCAAAACAAACTATCGTTCAGCATTTGCACTTCCCAGAATTTTGTGATGCAAGTGGTTCTCCAGCCAAAAGAATGTATATTAAAAAAAAGTGGAAAGGAGAAACTGGGCATAAAAATGGAAACATTCTTGAAAATATCATACAAAACTACATTGTGTTAGGGGAAATTCCTTGCAAAAATGTGCATATTAAGCACCATAGCACATGACATACGTGGGAGGAAAGGGAATGTTGCACAGTAGTTACCCAAGTAACTACCATTTCCAAGTAGCAATGCAAGGGTATGTGTGTAAAAAGAAAAAGATTGACTCAATTTAGAACACCTGGTTAGAAGTGATTTCTTATTCAGACCTTCACAGACGGCACTTGCAATTGGCAATGACAATCTAAGTAGGGTGGGGTTCAACTGTCTCTAATCAGTATTGGTTGCACAGGTGTAAGCGCACACCTGTAACAGGATCAGGGTGAAAGTGATTAAGACGAAGGTGCCGGTAACGCAATAAAATGACTTGTGCAGGTGGCAATGCACAAGTTATTCGGACCATGGTCTTCTTTGTTTCTCTCTCAGATGTTTTTCTTTCCTTTAGGGCTTACTAGAAATTTGCAGGTGACGAGAGAAAGCTTCATTCTGATAAAAGAATAGGCCAGCCTACTGATTGCAGAAAATTACACGAAGTTTTTTTTTTTTTAATCAAAGTCTCTGTGGTCTGCGGTCTGATTTTCTAGGCCAGATGTCAAATGTTTTTCACTGATGTCGATGTTGAAGTAATCAGTAAGCCAATTCCAAGAATGAGTAAGTGAGAGACTGTAATAACATTTCACTTCAGTATTACAAAAGTCTTTTAAAAAAAAAAGTCCCCCCAGCTATGAACAAAGTAACAGGACCCCTCAGATTCAATATAATTACACAAACCATTACTTTGAAATTTGTGAGACGTTTTTATGTGTGGTCAATTGCTATATACATATAGATGGAAGGCTGTAGCAGAAAAAATATATATATGCAAAAATACATTTACAAAGTTTCATATTTTTAAACATTTACATTTAATTTAAAACATAATTGCATTTTTAGTATTTAATCTATTTTATGAAGTTTATCTTTGCTGCTACAATATTAAGCAGCAATTGAAAAGGGGAGGATTCACTAGAAGAAAAGGCTTCAGTCTGAAGGTTAAAATGGAGACAGAGAAGGATTGATGGATGATGAGCCATTGTGAATCATTTCAGCTGATCATGAAGAGCCTGTTGTCATTTAACATGGAAGAACCATGTTTCTGTACATTTTGTCGGCTTCTTCTAAATACCTTGCCTGCACAGACATATCATATGTGTTAACAGATACACTGTTGCATCATTGTCATTAAATATTTTGTGCACAAGGACACAAACAAAAAAAGCAGTAAAATAAAAAAATTCCTTCAGTAGCACCTTAAAGACCAACTAAGTTTTTATTTTGGTATGAGCTTTCGTGTGCATGCACACTTCTTCAGATACAGTGAAATAGAAGTCCCCAGGCACTTATGTAGAGAAGGGGTGGGGATGGGGAGGGGAGGGGGGATCACTCAGAAGGGTGGTGGAAGTGGGTGATTGACTGACTGATAGCTGTAGATGACCGAAAACGACTGCAAATGGTTTTGCATGAAAAAGCAAGGGTTGAGATGGCTGAAGATCGCTTATCATGTATAATGAGATAAGAATCCGATATCTCTGTTCAAACCAGGTCCCTCCATGGTTTTGAGCTTGGTGATAAGTTGTAATTCAGCAACTTCTCTTTCCAGTCTATTTCTGAAATTCTTTTGTAGTAAGACAGCTACTTTGAGATCTTGTATAGAATGTCCTGGGAGATTGAAGTGTTCTCCTACTGGTTTTTCTGTCTTCTGGTTCCTGATGTCAGATTTATGTCCATTTATCCTTTGGCGTAGGGTTTGGCCTGTTTGTCCAATATAGAGAGCTGAAGGGCACTGTTGGCATTTGATGGCATACACAATGTTAGAAGATGAGCAATTAAATAGTCCTGAGATGGTATGTTGGATGTTGTTGGGGCCAGTAATGATGTTGTCCGGGTGTATGTGGCAGCAAAGTTGGCATCTGGGTTTATTGCAGGCTCTGGTACCAGTGTCCATGTTAAGTCATAATAACCACAGCAATGCTATTACACAGGTCAAACAGACACTTCTGTATTTTTGTGTGAGCACGAAAAGTATTTGAAATGAAGCAATCCATTCTAGTGTCTTTACCAGCAGCACCCCTCTATTCCCCCCCCCATGGGTAGGAAAACAATAGCTTGTCCCCTCACATTGATGCTGCCATCAACTTAATAGCCCTCCTGCCCTTCTGTTTCCTTAAAAAAAAAGCCCACTGCTCAAAGAGACCATATAGCAATATCAGACAACACTGAAAGTTTGTCATGCACTACTCTGTCTCAGCTTGCAACCACCTGCTCAGTATTTCTCAACTACAATACTGCCCCCCCAATATACTAAGGATGAATTTTAATTGCATTTGCAGTTTTACTTTTTAAAGTTTACTTACTCAGATTTATTAAAAGGACAAAAAAGGAAAAAGAAATTAAACCTCAGATAGAAAGTACTTCTGTCTTTCCTGCTACTTTTGGGGGAAAGCCATGACTGGTTAAAGTGGTATGATACTACTTTAAATGTCTAGTGCAGATGGAGCCTTAGTGCAGGGCCGTCTTAAGCATACCTGGCGCCGTGGTGCGACGGATCCCTCCGGCGTCCCCACCCTGCCTCGTTTCCTGGTGCGGCGGGCGGGCGCAGCACGCAGCGCGGCTGCCACCTGGAGGGTCGGAGCCCTGCACAACCCAGCCTGCCCGTAGGGCTGGCCCTGGGCCAGGGGGCACTGCCCACCCCCTGTTGCGACGCCCCTGCGCACGGCGGAGGCGGCCCCAGGCCTGCGCGTCTCCGGAAAGTGGCCTGAAGCCGCTGAACAGCTGAGAGGCGCTTCTGGGGTGGCCTCCACCGCGCCTCTCAGCGGGCGCAGCGGGGCCCCTGGTAGCTTGGCGCCCTGGCACCCCGCGCCACCGGACCCGGGCCTAGAGACGGCCCTGCCTTAGTGTCTGGGTTGCTCACTGGCTTAGGGACTGGTATAGCAGCAACCACCTTGTAGCCCACTCTCACCGTCACCTATTGAAACGAGCTAGATGGGAACCATTGTACAGAGTGCTGCAGGTGGCCCTTTACTATGTGCCTGGTGGATAGGCTTTCACAATTTTATCACTGGGGTCCTATCTTTAAAATGGGGCAGGGTAAATATAATGAGCTGCTTCATGGGATTGCTGGAAAGATGGATTAAGATACAGATTCAAAACACTTTCCCCACTAGAACTTTCATATAGTTGTAATTAATAATGGGGTGTGCATTTGTGAGGAAGCAAAAATAACAGAGCAGGCTTGGGCTGAAAATCATGACAGTAGACCACACAGATACGATTTGGAGGGTTTGCTGTATAGCTCCTGACAAGGCACATCATTATACTCAGAATCTTGGGGATTCCCAGGGGAGCCATCTATATTCAGATGACATCACAGGGGGGGGAGGAAAGAACTGATTGCTGTATGGCTGATCTTTTATTTTCATATATCAGGTGTCACCTGTGATTTCACATCTCACAGGGGGAGACAGAATTCATCTGTCATCTGCTGTTAACTGTAGTGTGTGTGGTTTTTTTCCAGTTAAAAGAAAGAGGCAGTTGCATTGGTTAAGCCCAGAGCAGACCTCAAAATACTTGCCTTGGTGGAAAATAGGATAAACTATTTCAACTGAATAGAAAGGTAGCTGAGCAAGATCACTGCTCCCTCTAGCGCAGTATTTCATTTAGGGAGGTCAGGAAGCATCTCTATGTGCTGTGGTAAGCTGCTAGCTAGAGGGACGTGGGTGGTGCTGTGGTCTAAACCACAGAGCCTAGGGCTTGCCAATCAGAAGGTTGGCGGTTCGAATCCCCGCTGAATTCCCATTGTGAGCTCCCGTTGTTCGGTTCCAGCTCCTGCCCACCTAGCAGTTCGAAAGCATGTCAAGTGCAAGTAGATAAATAGGTACCACTCCAGTGGAAAGGTAAACGGCGTTTCCATGTGCTGCTCTGGTTCGCCAGAAGCGGCTTAGTCATGCTGGCCACATGACTGGGAAGCTGTCTGTGGACAAATGGCGGCTCCCTCGGCCTGTAGAGCGAGATGAGCGCTGCAACCCCAGAGTCGTCCGCCACTGGACCTAATGGTCAGGGGTACCTTTACCGTTACCTTTAAGCTGCTAGCTACTACAAGAGGAAAAGGCAAGTAGTGGCTTGGAGGCCCTCCTCTACACACACCCTAACTTCCCATATGTCACTCAGCATAACTCCTAATACCAATACTCTTAATGCCAATACTTATTCCCATGTTATGCATTTCTAACCTTCTGTATGAATTGGTACCTGGATTTGCTTATTTTCCTCATCAGAGCTCTCTCCAGAGCTCAAGGTGGTGTACATGATTCTCCCCTTCCTCATTTAACCCCCCCCCCCACAACCCTGTGAGATAGGTTAGGCTGAGAGGCAGCAACTGGCTCAAGGTCACTTGGTGAGCTTCATGGCCGAGTGGCGATTTGAATCCTGTTCCCCCAGGACTTCGTCCAATGCTCTAACCACTACACCACAAGTAGCTGTCCAGGATTTCAGACTTCCAAGTGGAGATGTTAGGGACTTTATTCATGCATAGGGTGTGTTCAGCCACTTAACTGTGGCTCAGTCATTGCTATATATAAAGCTAGTGAAATACTGAATATGCCAAATGACATGTCTGTGCAGACTACCTGGGCTGATTTTATGCCGTAGTAGTGTGCCATTTGTGTGATCTTGCCAAGTCCTAAGGATGAGTGTATGATGTTGCAAACTTAGTAAAACTAAGTAGATCTGGGTCTGTCCAGTACTTGGATGCATGGGAGATTGCATGGGAATGCTGTCTAGCAAGCCTTGAGTTCCATCATGGAAGAAAGGTGAGGTATAAATGAATTCAGCAAAATGGCTGTCTGAGTTTATATCCTGCTGCAAATGAGAATTAATTCATGAGCAGCCGTGGGTCTTTAAAATATTTCAGTGTTGCTTGTAGCTTAGTGGCATTGCACAAGTTTGCAAGTTGGAAGTGCCAGGTTTTCTGCATCTTAGAAGAATTGTAGCTAAATTTATATGTTACTTTAATCTCAAAGTTTGCATGATGTTACTCTTTTTAAAACTTCACATAGAATATTGAGGGAGAGTGGGGGTTCAGTCCTGATGAAAATCTTCCCAATATGGCTTTTGGCACAGGAAGGAAGTTCCCACTGTTGTGAAGGTGGCAGGTTTCCTCCATGCTTTGGAGGGGTTGTTTCAGGGGCTGGACTTTCAATGACTGCAGATGAATCAAATCCCAAATCAAATCCCAAATTTCAGATAACTGTTTGGCTGTGTGTGGCTCAGTGAATCGCAGGTTGCATAGTCCTTTAGTTCAGCTGCTGTGGAAGTTGGAGGCAGCAGTGAAGTGGTGCAGACAAAACATTGTCCATCCCTTAGTTATGGTTAGGTGGCTTGGTTTGGGAAAATTGCCATCTTCCTCGTCTCCAGCCTGAACCTTGGTTAGTTGTTATGCCTTTACCATACTTAATGCTAACCAGGGTTTGCTCCAGATTGAAAAGCAGGTTTGGAAGCTGATTAAGAATGCTGGTTAGGAGAGAACTTTGATTAAAGGTAAAGGGACCCCTGACCATTAGGTCCAGTCGTGACCGACTCTGGGGTTGTGACGCTCATCTTGCATTATTGGCCGAGGGAGCCGGAGTACAGCTTCCAGGTCATGTGGCCAGCATTACAAAGCTACTTCTGGTGAACCAGAGCAGCACATGGAAACGCCATTTACCTTCCTGCTGTAGCGTTCCCTATTTATCTACTTGCACTTTGACCTGCTTTCGAACTGCCAGGTCGGCAGGAGCTGGGACCGAGCAACGGGAGCTCACCCCGTCACAGGGATTCGAACCGCCGACCTTCTGATTGGCAAGCCCTAGGCTTTGATTACCATTGTATAATTATATCAATGTATAATTAAGATCAGCAGGGTCATGGGTTCAATATAGGAGGACTATCCAGAAACAATCTTGATTTCCTAACCACAGTTAAGGTGACACTTACAAAGCCCCAAATTGGGCAGTAGTAGGCAGGCGCACAGATGGTGATTCCCTTTCATGTGTCTTTCTTCCAGGAGTGGCTCACCCAGAGGGACAGAGCTGTGGCAATATCCTTCTGGCAGCCTTGCTGAGGGAAATGGGAGAGGCAGCTGTAAAATCAGGTCAATGCAGGTGCACCGGTGTAGCCAATCCTGTGCCCATGCAGCCCTGACCTGATTGCTGCCTGCCTGCCCCGCAAAAGCAGCAGCAACAACATTGCTGGAAGGCTGTTGCTGCACTTCTGTCTCTTTCCTTTCAGATTTCCCCTCTTTTCCAGCCACATGAAATTAGGCCAAGGGCTGCATGCTGCCCTGGGGGACGTAGGTTGCCCACCCCTGTGTTATGCAAATATTCCTGTACTTCTTAATTAACCAGGTTTTTTTTTAAAAAAAACCTGAGTGCATGCATTCATCTTCAATAGGCTACACAACCAAGAAAACTTTAAAAACTTTGTTGATCAGCAATGCAAATTCTCATTCGCCCCTGCTTTTTTAATTAACTTTTTAATTTTCAAACACAAAGATAGTGTTGATGATGACTGGTAAGCTTGGGCTGGAAGATGTACTGATCTAATGCTGTTCTTTGGAAATCTGCAGAGAAATGAATCTCAGGGAACAAATGAAATGATAATGGGATTTCAGTTCATCAGGGTTCAATTCCGCAAAATAAATGTTCAGTTTCACAGATTGTTTGTTGAGAAAAAGGTGTCTTTTGCTGTAATGAACAAAACAGATTGAAGACTTAGACCGCAGTTGGAAGTATTATTATTATTATTATTATTATTATTATTATTATTATTATTATTATTCAACCAAGGCTTAATACATTATGTGGCTCGCTAAGAAAAGATCTGCTGATGGCCATGAACCCACCGGCCCAGCTATGCTGACCAGATGCACAGAATGACAGGGAACTTTTACCTTTAATAGTTGTGCAGAAGAGGGAATTACAGCAGATGCTGCTTTTTCACCTATGCACAATAAACTCAAGTTCTTTTTCTTAACACATCTTGACTCATGATGGGATGCATGGGCAGTGGCATCGTCCCAGCAGCAGCGCTTCACCCACTGGGATGGGGGTGAGGTGGTGTTGTGAGGGATCAGGAGAGCTCTGGATCAGCAATGGCCCTGCAAGTGCACATAAAAAGCTGGAGCTACCTTGACCTCACCACGGGTGCCTCACCCCAATCCTGAAGTGGGCTGCTAGTGAAAGGATGGCGTTGCTTCTGTGTCGCCTCCCCTGAGCCACCACCATCTACACAACTGTTGCAGGTGCAATGGGCCTTTCTCCCTTGGCATCAGCACTGCAGAATCTGGTTGACTTCTTTCCAAGTTGCACTGTGACTATATATATACTTGGTCTGAGCCAGCAGAATTATTCTTATGTTACTGACTACAACTCCTATCACCCCCCCCCCAAGAGGTTTTTGCAGGCCAAGCACACAGTACGTGGATCGGGGGCCCTGAAGCACTTCAATGGAAGAAAAAAAAATTGCCTACACTTTACGTCATGCACAAATGTGTGCCTTCTCTGCTAACATGTGAAGCTTCTTCCATATTTGTTTTCCATTCTGGAAAAGGCTTGCCACACACCTGTTAAAGGAGCCTGCTGTCCCCACACCAAACTTAACCCATGCAAAGGATTCAAATTTCACAAGTTGCAAAGCAGTTATTACTGTAGGTACAGTATTTCATTCATTGATACTAGGTTGGCAATACTGGCAGCTGTGATTCTTGTGACTGTTCAGTCTGCTGTTTAGGTTCTAACTGCTGGTGGACAATTTCCTGCTCTCCCTTCTTATGGTTTGTTTCTTTATTTATTGCAATTATATTCAAACTCAAGGGGGCTCGTGGTGGTGTATATAGGTTTTTTCTTCTCTCTCTCCATTTTGTCCTTGCAGCAACCCTGTGAGGTAGGTTCGGCTGAGAGAATGTAATTAATCCAAGGTTGACCAGTGAGCATTATGACTGAGTGGTGTTTTGAAGCTTGATACCTTCAAATAGAGCACTAGCTTCTTCTTCCAGTCTGCCTTCTCTCTTCTTTTGCCACTTGTGTCAAGCAGTTCTAGTACATATTTGGGTGCTCAGCAAGCGGGGGCAGTGTCCCCTGAATCCCCACATCTTTGCACCTCACCCTCTTCACTGATGGAGAAGACTCACAATAAATAATTGCTTCATTTCCCAGTAATCAATAGCCCTATGGAATTGCTAGCATACGTATTGTTTGACCAACCTGCAGACCCCAGGGGTGGACATGGGGAAAACGGGTGGCTCTCCAGAGGCTGTCGAGCTATAACTCCCATCTTCTCAGTCCATTGGCAATATTGGATGGAGCCGGTGGGACCTGGAAACTCCACAATAATTGAAGAACCTCAGGTTCCTCACCTCTGCCATAGTCCTTTCCAAGGCATAATGTGCCAGTTGTATTTTCCCAGTTACCGAATCTAGTTTCTTCTCATTCACTCCGCATTTTTCTTTTTGTTTTAAGCAATGCACAGTTTCCACACAGAATGACGTTGAAAATATTTCGTGGGGTGTAGCTATTCTTTTTACTAGGATAGAGGGAAGGGGAGGCCCTCCATTATATTCCCAGGAACATGTGAAATGCAGAAATCAGACCAAAACAAAGAATGTACAAATATACAGAGATAAGGAAAGTAAACTAGCAGTGGTTACATTTTCTCTGCTAGACATAATTGATATGTTTGCCTGTGATTCACACATTATTTTAGGTTTCTGAGGGGGAGGGAGGAATTTTTTATTGCAAAATATTCTGCATTTAAAATACTATTTAATTATAGTTTGTTTCCTTAGGGATTTTATCACCATGTGATTTAATTTGGTATAGGCCCTAAGGGGCAGCATATTTTCAATTATGGAATATTTCCTCCAGAAACAATAATGGTTCAATGATTTATTGCAGGATCCTATTATAAGGTGGCTCTTGCAAGTGAAACTTGAATGCAATTGGCTTAACAATATAGCATAGACAGCACTAAAATGCACATGAGCAGAACACATGCTTTCTGCACACAAGGAAAAAAATATTCGTATTTATATACTTTCATCCTTTTGCATAATACTTCAATTATTATATCGGTTTAAAAAGGGGGGGAGTTGGAAAGCTGAGAGCTATGAAACATTTACATTATTATCTCTTCAAAAAGTTCATTTTTGGACAAGTATCATTTGGATAGGGATTAACTTAATCAGAGATTTTGAATCTTCTTTACTTTAATTTCTAATCTCTCTTTTTTAAAAAAATAAAATATATGTCTGAATCTTAAAAAGGCCTAAACCTGTAGTCACAAAGCACTGCTTCAAAAAAAGGAGAGGAGGGGGGAGATGGAAAAAAGAAAGTTTTAAAAGCAACCACCAGCTGTAAGAGAGATAGTGAAAGCAGCAGATTTGTGACAGAGCAGAGCATGAAACCCATCAGCTGATGAGTGAAAATCCCTGGTTTCTAATTAATCGAGGTACACAGGCCAAGGGATGAAGAGGATCAGGGAAATGAAATCAGGAAAAAGATACCATCAGTCATTTCTGCGGCCCATTGTCATACTTCAGAATCTGCTGTAATGAATCACTCAGGCATTCCAGAGATACATTCAAATGGTGAAGAAAATTCATTGTCCGGTGAAGAGTGTTTGATAAAAATCTCTCTCCCCCCCCTTTGTCAGAAGCCTATGATCAGGAAAAGAAGGGGGGGAGAAAAAGGAAATCCAGACAGCACAACAGGTGTGCTTCAGCAAGCCTGCTGAAATCTGCAAATGAACGGAGATACTAAAGAATGTTTTTGTACTAAAATTTCACCAAAATGGAGAAAAAAGAGTATCTTGTAATAACAGGCAGCAGGAGAAGGAGGGGATGGGGGAACACCAGGGAGCGGATGGGGAGGATACACTGGGGATTAAGTGAACTGAAAAGATACAACTTTTATTCCTGTTCGGGGAAATTTTGTCTGTATTAAAAAATATATTACGGGGGTGGGTGGGCGGGGAAAGAATGGAGTAAATATATAGCGTTTAACATTTGCAGTTGCCTTTTAAAAAAAAAGACAACCCATTTCTAAATAAAAGTCATTTTAGTGTGTTTCTTTTTCAGAATGTCCCCCAAAGCCTTGTGGTAAATTCTCTTCTGCCCACAGAGATTTAAAGGATGAGACCCTCTTCCAGAATGTTCTTTTTAGCTCCTGTAGGCATTGGGATCCCAGAAATAAGAACTTCATTGCAAAGCGGGGAAATGCTAAGGAATTCCTGTGATCACACACACACACACACACACACACACACACACACACACACACACACAAATATACATACACATTACACATGCAGGCTATTATTTAACAGCTTGCTCTGAATGTACATTTCACCTATGGTTCAACTTTTTGTTCCTGAACAATTCCTTTAGGCAGTTCAAAGTAGCCTGCACCATTAGGTGACATCGGAAGATAATTGTTTTTAAATAATCAGGTACTGTACTGAGACATATAAGGATAGCTGATTCATTTTAAATTTAATTACCATAATATAGGGTTTCACTGTCTGCAGTATCAATCACTAAGACACTTTATAGTTGATAATATTAAAATGGCAACAATAATGAGAATTTCTACTTCATGATGAAAATAATTTTAATCACGGGTAGATTACAAATCCATTTGCTGTTACGGTTACTGAGGATTCTATTATCTGCCTTCTATTGTGAAAGATGTTAAAACTTGTTTTCAGGAAATGTAAAAGATTATAGATGTATACAGCTTGTGCAAATTTTCTAACCAAGCTCAAATGACAGACAGAGGAACGGTTTGAAATCTGCAGCTGCTGTGTTGGAGGATGTGAAGCTGTTGATACCACTTTCAGGATTCCCTCTAGACCTGACTAAAATTGCCTGTGTTTGGGGGCTCGGTGTATTCCTCCCTTAAGGAACACATTTCCCTTATTTTGTATGCCTTTGGGTCAGGAGATACCATGCTGAAGTCCGCATTCCTCCCAAACCATGGAAATACAGAGCCTTTCAAGTTTGCCAGAGGAGGCTCTCTTGGTGGTGCCACTACCCTCAGAGGTTTGGGGGGGTGGCAGCCTGGGAAAGGGCATTCTCTGTGGCAGCCCCTAGGTTATGGAATTTTATCCCCACAGAGGTGTATCTGTCACCTTCATTGGGTATATGTCGTCATATGCAGAAGACTGACCTCTTTGCCCTGGCCTTTGACACTCGAGACATATATGGTTAGGGCCCACCCTGTTATTCTGACTGTAAATTGGTTTAACTGACTCTCACTCACCCTAGGATCTTATTGTGAAGGCAAGTAAGAATTACTTTATCATTATCGTTATCCAACAACAACAACAGCCAGTTAAACTCTTCCTCCCCATAATAATTCTTGATTCTTTCCGTGATTGAACTGACATGAAGAACTTAATGCAGTGTTTCCCAACCAGTGTGCCTCCAGATGTTTTGGGACTACAACTCCCATCACCCCTAACTATCAAGACCAGTGGTCAGGAATGATGGGAGTTGTAGTCCCAAAACATCTGGAGGCACACTGGTTGGGAAACACTGACTTAATGTCTGACACAGAATAGCTCAGGTATGGGAAACTGGTGCCCCTCCAGGTATTGGACTCCAACTCCCATCAGCCAGCATGGCCAATAGCCAGGATAATGAAAGTGTAGTCCAAAAACATCTGGAAGGCCCTGATATCTATATCTCATAGATGCAACTACTATAGGTAAAACTACTAAGAAGTAGAGTGTAGCATTTATTCCCACAGTCTCTACTCATTTAATTGTTGGTGTCAGACACTGAGCAAAGGCTAATGCTTCTAGCTTCTAGGACTTCAGAGACAGCTACTGAAGGTGGGGCACTGAGGGAAAAGAGGGAGGAGAATGATGACGCAGTGAAAAATCGCGCAAAAGTTTGCTGTGGGTACAGATATATGAGCAGGAACAAATCTCTCACATTCCTCCAAAAATTCATATATTTGGCTGCAGATATATAGTCCCACGATGTCTTTCCACTAGAACATGGTTTCTCTAACTTTGCCTAACAAACCTTCCCAAGTAAAGGAGGTAGGTGGGAATCTTCCCCTAAGTTAGCAGAAAAATGGCAGCATAGCTGGCTGCTCCCACCCTACATTTAGGAACTGACAAATAAAAACAAACAATAAAAATGTAGCGGCAGGGTGATATGATAGAGGGCCCCCTTCAATTCCCAGTATTATCGATCAAGTCAACATCACACTCCCTGCAGGACATACCTCAGCCATATTTCCCACCCAGTAGCCCTTTCAAAAACAGAAAATAACTGGGCTTCTGGCTATCCTAAGGTTGGCCAACTTAGGGAAGACCATTGACACTTCTGACTCACCTAACAATGACATATGACTCCAGTAGCAGCCCCAGTTAGCCCCAGTGGGGTTAACATGATCAAGTCAAAAGTAAGTTAACCTGGGATTTCTGGGCGAAACAGGAGATGTGTGATAAAATTGTCTCTGAAAAGGAATGGGGTTGTTTTGTTTGGGACTGAAACACAAACAGTAATAGGAAAAACCACTTATATTTTTGTAAATGTTGTGTGTGAGGGCTTTTGTTTCTCTTTCTATCCTCTGTATTCTCTTCCTTTACTTTTAATAACTTTTTTTACTTTAGTCAGTACATACTGATTTGTTGTGTGTGTGTTTTAAATCAAATCAAATGATCAAACCCACATGGAATATAGATAGAATTTAGTGATTAGGATACTACTGCTAAGGTGGCATTTAGCAGAATTAGCCTTTACTTCTGGGTTTGCCAAACATAATGTTTACAATATGTCCCTTTTTAAAATTTACAAAACTCCTTCTGTTAAAAAACAAAAGGTGGTCCTAAAAACCAGAAAAGAGGCAGCAGTCTCACAAGTGTCCTAGTTTTTTTATGTTTAAATTGAGCACTCTGAATCTAGAGGAAACGCCTTAAGCGAACTGTCACTGTTAATCAGATCTGTTCTATGTATATGCTGATATCTCTGATTAAGAGTAATAGCTTTAACATGCTTGATTATTTCATTGAGTTGGATAATATTTAAGATTTCAATCTTGGTTGGGTCTCTAAGATGGCTCTATCATTTTAACACCAATAAATATAGATTGGTAATCAAACACATTGACAGAGCCGTTCGCGACTGGACTTAACTGTCGGGGTCCTTTACCTTTACCTTTTACTAGATTGTCTATAGTCTCTGTAGTGATCTATCTATTCATGTGAGCAATATACTATCAGAGAAGACTCACTAAAACAGGGATAGCCAACATGGTGTTCTCCAGATGTTGGACTGCAGCTCCCATCATCTTGGGCTAATGGGAGCTGTAGTTCAACAATATCTGGAGGGCAACAAATGTGAGCAGTTAAATTATTGAGGATCAGTATCTGCACTGGGTTTAAATAACCTTAATAAATGGCAATACTCTTTTAACAGTGGCTCAGCTGATCAATGGTTGCTTTTGAGCATGGAAGACCATGGATTTCATTACCGATATCAAGTCCTTTGGGGGGAAAATTGAGGCATCGGTTAAGCACTCTGCTACACCCATTAAGTAAAAAGGGTTTTTCATTTTTTAGGTGTCAGTCAAGCCTTTTTATTTTTATTTCAAACTAACTTCAACTTTTCATAAGCACAAAGCACAGCACCTCTGTTGCACACATTTACAATATCTGGCTTGAATGAGAAGGCATTTATTCCAGTTGATATACAGAATATTATTTTGCAAGAACCAAATGCTTTGGATAAATGGGAGTATGACTTAAGTGCGAAGAGGGAAACACAACGACTTCACAGGATAATTAATACTGATAATTACCTGAATTTTAGACCCTTGGCTTTTAATTTTCCAGGAATTTCACTGAGCGTAGAAGGCACAAGATTGCTTATCACAGAAGTGTTATCATTAGGGTGGCTAAGGGCCAAATGACACAAGTTGTGATGAATGATGATTTGATATCCCAGCATTTCTGTTTGGGTTTTAAGAGCACACAAGTAGCTCTGATGTTGACAGTTTAACCCTTTCAGCAGTAGTAGCTGGTGCCTGTTGGGACTGGGAGGGCAGAAGGCAGAGAGATGAAAAAGAAAGTGGAGCCAGAACCAAGGACAGAAGGACAGAACTAATTCTAGTTTTCCTCCCTGCCAGGTTTTACAAGGGCAACATTGAGACTAAGGAGGAGGATGCTGAGAGAGGCATCGGTTGTAAGTAAGAAGGCGGGGAGAGAGACTAGCTGAAGGCAGACTGAGGGGCTGGGCAGTGCCTCATTCACCCTAATGAACTATCTTTCACTGTACAATTTTCCAGATACACACACACACACACACACACACACACACACACACACACACGTGTTTCTATTTACATTGGGGAAACACAGAGATTCTAGTGTTGCCCCCCACATTGCATAGAAATAGCAGTTTCAGGGAGGAAAAAGATATGAAAAACAACTTCGGAAGAATGATTTTCGAAAAACCCTCCCTCATTTCTGCAGTTCTGATCAAAATCAAACAAGACCTTCTGGGTTATTCCTTTTAAAGGGCTACAATGTTGCATATAGAGATATGCACCCATTCTTTATTGTACTAAAATACACATTTTGAAACATTTCCAGGATGATGGGAGAGGAGTGTGCTGCTCAACAGGCAAATCAATCAATATGTAGTTCCACTGCTGCACCGGTGGCCATGTTATGGTAGCTTGTTTCAGATTTTGGACACTACAAGGTGTGGCAGAAGGCAGAACACACACACAGGGAGAGGGGGAAAGGGGGAGGGTGAACTTGTCTGTAATAGACAATAGCTATAAAGCACCACCTCCAAGTGGCTAAAAAGCTACTGTCCATACAGACTTAATTAAAGTTGTTCAAAGGTTGGATACTTTTTCTCCTACTCTTTCAGTGCCTGTTTACATACACATGACACTGATTCCAAACAACATTAATGATGGTGTGTACAGAACTGGACAGTGAGAGGGGTAAGTCCAGATGAATTAATGTGGCAAAAGAAAAAAGTGCTGCATGTTGCAACTCTAGGCTCCGCTGAGGTTTCTAGGTTAGTTATGAGTTTTCATGAAGCCCAGAATAAGAGGACCTCATATACTTCCCACTGTCATTTTTGATGCCCTCTGCTTTTAAGCCTTGTTTAATTATTCCCCTAGGCATTGGCTGAGCTGACGCTGTCCTGATGAAGGGCCATTGTGTATTAGAGTGTCTCGATTTTTACCTCTGGGAGTTCTAAAACAACCAGGGTCCAGTAAAGCCCCAGGATGCTCCTCTTGATATCGCTCTGGATCTCTCCAGGACCATGAATTGCTTATCAGGATCATGCACATAGTTGTCCAAGTTGGTTCTCGAAGATTGCCCAGCTGCCCTGCCCGACCAAACCTGTCAGTGGGGCAAGATGAATATCTAATTATGGGATAATAAGTTATCTTGTGATTTACCTAAAGAGGACTACAGCAAGTCATTCATCTTGAAGAAGTAGGTTGTTGTGGGTATATGTGGGAAGGTGAAATCTCACGAGTCTTTTCAATATTGGATACATGGTTAGAATTTGCAGAGAACATGGTGGGGTTTTGGGTTTATTTTATTTTATTAAAGTACTGTACTTAGATGCAGCCTTTCAGAGCGAAGCTGTCCCCACAGTGGCTCCTCCCACCCCCACCCCCTGCAAGACTTCGTATACACAGCAGGATAGTTTAGCTTTGTTTACTTAACAGGAACATTGCGCTTCCAAATGATTTTATGCTGCAAACCACTTTCAAAGCTTCCACTGTAGTTTCTTTAGCAATCTTAGCTGTGTACAGCTGTGCCGATCCGCCAGATATTCCTAGCCCTTATTCTTTCCTTCCTGGGCTCCACCTCCCACCCTGGATGGTCCAATCTACAAAACATTTGTTCTTAGGATGGGAAGGTTTTGGAATTTGAACAACGTTTGTTGGCATCTGGGGCTGCCCTCCCCATGCTTTGACTGCTATTAATATCAATGCCTGCAGAATGTGTGTGTGTTTGTTTGTGTGTGTGTGAGTGTGTGTGTGTGTGTGTGTGTGTGTGTGTGTGTGTATACTAGGTATATATATATATTCCTAGTGTGCGAATAGCACCCCACAGTGGTTCTTGTATATGGAAGAATCTGCACAGACTGACTGCCTACCCCTCTGATTGCATAGCCTGTGTTGCTTCCAGATTCATTCTCTCCCTTGTGTTTCTTTTGCTCCCCAGTGAAAGCAGCGAGGCATGACCCAAGATTTCAGAAAGCCACAGTACGTTCTTAGGGGGCAGCTCTAAGATAAAATGGTGTGGAAGGAGAAATTAAAAACAGCAAAATGCATTCTGATCATCAAGCATCATCATATAAGAGTTATTTGTAGTCTGATTTGCACAAATGGATTATGCCATCAAGGAAGCAGAGGGCACAAATGTCAAATCAATCTCCGTTTGGCATAAATAAAATGTTGGCTTTTAATTTATTTTTATTTTATTTTTGAATAATCTTTATAAGCTGCATATGCACGCACCTTCTGGCAGATCCTCAGCAGAATCTCTTGTTGTTTTACCTTTCGCTGAAAAAGATATACAATAGCAAACGTAAGTCCTAGGAGCCACATTCTTTGCAGGCCACAGTGGAAAACAACAACAACAATATCAGAATACCCTGTGATAATCATTCTGCTCCGCAACTCAGTAAAAACTAGTTGGAAAGGGTTCGTCAAAGTGATTTTCTGATAGCTTGCCGGTGATCAGGATAAAAGCCCCACCGCTTCAGGATTTCAAGTATTTATCATATACATGTTTGCTTGAATCATGATAAGGATGAGGTTTGGGAGTCATGGACACTAAGATAGGATGTCACCTGAGACACCCATCTGATTCGGATTCCAGGCAGAAAGGAAGTGCCTTGTACAGGCCAGAGGAAAGAATGGTAGGGGAGGGAAGAAGGGATAGCAGGAATGGGCAGCCCTTGTTTCCAGCTCTAATATCCCAGTGCAATTATTTTGTGGACATCCACTCCTTGCCTGCACAGGAGATAGGGCTATAAGTGTATGTTATTTTTTAATTACAAGGGGGTAGAAAAATCCTGATGATGGGCTGGAAGGTGCCATTGCATTGTTATTTTTTTCTCTCCCTTCGTTTGCTGATTATGTGAGCTGGGCTCCTTTGCTAGCCGATGATAAGCAGAATTTCCATGTTCTCTGCATAATTAATCCATCTCTGCCTCTCTTCATGCCAACTCGCCCGTTATCGCCGGCACATGCCTGAATTGCAAAAGAATCCGCTCTTCAATTGGAACTTATTGATATTCTAAGAAAAAAAGAGGGAGGGGGGAACTGAAAATCCTTAAGTTTAAGCCGCAGATTTTTAAATGGATTAATTTTGTTGCAATCGCAGCCATCTAAGGCGGGAAGGCAGGCAGAGCAAATTGAAAGCGTCTCCATGTTAGCAGAATTGGGTCCAGAACACTGAAACGTACTGGCAGAGCTCTCTTTTAAAGTCAGAAAAATTACCATTAATTTACATCACATGAAATACTTTTTATGCTAGAAATATTCAAGAGACGTTCTTTAAATGCCTGCTAATGCTTGATAACATTTCTAACTTTCAACATTTTGCTAGACTTTGATATGACACGATAGGAATGCCTGCCAGTGAGGAATATTATATGTACCAGTAATCTCTTTTTATCACATATTTAGATGATATCATCCTCTTCTTAAACATCCTGAAGTAGGCATTAAACAATGTAATCAGTGTCATGGACTCCTGCTTAGTAGATTCATATGTGTCAAAGTTACTTGGGTATATTAAGACTTTGGTGAAGTCTCTTTAAAAATATATACTGTATATTGTTATTTTATGGAGTGGGTTGTAACCTGCTTAGAGAAACGGAAAAGTGCACCGTTGTAATCATGCTTTTTCAGAGTTTGCCATTATTGTAAAGGAATTATTGGGCTATCCAAAAAAAAAAAACCCCAAAAGAAAACCCCCAAAGAAAACCTTGTGCTTTAAAGGAAGCTACTTACATCATGAAATATTTCACCTGTGTTTCACATGATGCCATGGTTGCACATCAGGGCTAATAAGGAAGCACATGACATCCCACATTCAAAATATTACCCAAAGAGCCTGCCAGTTTCATATTGCCAGTTTCATATTGCTTTAATACAAGTACTGCAGTCATTTTCTTGATCCCAGAAAGTAGTAGTAGGAGCAGCAGCAGCAGCAGCAGCAGCAGCTGGCTTCAGTAAGACTGAGAGGGTTGCGGAGGGGGGGGGCAGCGGTTTAAGCTTCAGCTAAGAAGCTTCACTATATCTAGCATTCCATGTTTCCATCAGTAATATATACACAGCTATAGAAGGTAATTTTGACATTCACAGTTAAGAGGGCAGTGGTAAAGTTGCTATATTTGACAGACTGCAGATGGGAACTTAGCTGTTTTAAATTGTCATTATTAAACTGGCTTGCTCCATTTGAAATATTCTTTGAAACCGTGAAAACCCACTGACGGATACAAAACAAATACGAGGGAGTTCCCTCTCTTTCCAAACCATTGAGGGGGGAGAGATTTTTGCTGTCAGTGTACCACAATAATTTTAATTAAACCAAGGGGCATCTTAGCATCTTATTGAAGGGGTAAATCGGTGAGGCTAAATAAAGGCGACTAAAATAATGTGTTTTCTGGTCTGTCGTTGCAGGCAATAGATTTGAGTCATGAAATAATCTCTCTACCCAAATAAAAAATTAAGTGCAACAGCAAAATGCAAAACAAAACACAAAAACACAAAAAACCCAATAATATACAGTTGCTCAAATTTTAAAGTGTCAAATGTGTAGAGATCAATTATAGTATTTCTGAATTTATGTGTGTTGAACTGCAATTGCACCACAATAGCATCCACAAATTTATTTTGTTCTGAAGGGAATGTACTTATATACCTAAAGGCATACAGGAATGTAATGAAAGCAGTTTTAAAAATGAATTATAACAATCATCACTAAAAAAAAAGCTTTAGGAAATGTTTTTAGAGCATGTAAGCAACATTCAAAGACACATCTATACTTGGCACATAAATATTAAATTAAAAGCCATTTTTTAAAAAAGAAATAAACTGGGATTTGAATTGTCAAATGCTATAATGTAGCATTTAGTTGGATTTTGTACTAAACTTACACATTTTGCAACTGAATATCAATAACTCTCTGTGTTTTTGTTTGTATTATAGAATGTGTTCATTTAAGTTGCAGTTCTGCCCTCCTAAAGGCACTTTGTCCCGTTGAAACAAGTAGGCTAATCACAGCTGACTGCACAACTGCATTCTAAATATATAGGTAAAATGGATAGGTAGGAATACCAATCCCTCCATCTTGCATTAAGGACAGTGGTTGAACTTCTGTTAGTTTCACTGAGAAGATGATTCTTCTTTATGAAAATTGAGATTTCGAATGCAGCTACACACCATTATGCATATTCCACAATTCAAGAATTAGCAACATATATTTCCTTAATCCACTCATGACAAATAAATAAATAAATCTGCACCAACCTTGTAACAGAGAAGTGACTGTGCGCTTTTTATTTTTGCTGTTTGCCCCTATGTGCACAAATATGCACACAGAAATATTGATCTAATGTGTCATCTACTGAATTATTCAGGTATGTTTAAAGGAGGAAAACAACAACAACAAATTGTGACCTCCCTCATAGAGGGAGGGTGTTGCGGTGCGAACCTGGCAACCGAACCCTGTGTTGTGGGTGGGTACAATTGGATAGCCACAACACCCTATTGGTAGGTCCCTCAATGCTGGTTTGAATCAGGCCAATGGGACGCTAGCCAAACTGATCAAGGGACCTATATATGCCCATGCATGTGACTCAGAGCTTCCTCTTTTGGTCAGTGCATTGGAACACCCGCCCACCTCTCCCTACTTTTAGGGCTTGCACACTTGACCTTGCTATGCCGTTGTGTGTCGTCTGTCGTTGGGACAGGGGCATGGCAGGAATTTCCCCCACTTGGCTGATTGGCTGGTGCCACTTGGGTTTCACCTGCCATGTAGCAAATTGTTGCAACTTGTAAGGTTGCATATAGTCTCTGGTTCAGGTGATAGGGATGGGCGAACGCTCTCGTGTGAAGGGTATTCTGTTAAAGGAATCCAGGGACTCAATGGTTTGGTCAACCCTGCGAGAGGTTGTGACCGTGCCTGAGTCCAAGGGGACATCTGGGTGGTGGACATAGCATGTCCCCGGCTTTCCGCCATTCCGGGTGTTCACCCTAGGTTGACCTATGGTAGTGCCCTGGGTCAGCACTACCTGCAACGGTGCAGGGAGCTAGTCGAACCAGAGCCTATGCAACCACTCACCTGATGTAATCAATAAAGGTGTGGCCTAAATTCTGCCAAAAACCAAACCAAAATTTGAGTCTTGTCTGAATTTATTTAAGGGGGGAGGTTTAAAGGTGTAAACACTTAGCATTTATATAGCAGTTGCCTGTATTCAAAACAATTCACATATATTATCTTATTATAATCCCTAAACCAACTCTGCAAGGCAGGTTATTATCCCAAGTATTGCAGATGGGAGCTGAGATAAGAGATAGTAGTTTTCCTAAAGCTCCTGGCAGAGGTGAGATTTGAACCAGGTACTTCTGTTCAGTCTCTTAGCTATTACACCACATCAGCTGTGTCCCATATCAAACCAAACCTTAGTGTCCTCAACACTGGTTTCGTTAGATGCCTCACACTTTTCTTTCTAGTAGGAATTGTCTGCATTTGTGCCTTCACTATTTCACCTTTAAGAAACTCCCACCCACCCATCTCTCTTGAGTATTTCTAACCATGGGATCTCACCCAGTAGTTCCTTGTTGTTGTTTAGTCGTTTAGTCGTGTCCGACTCTTCGTGACCCCATGGACCATAGCACGCCAGGCACTCCTGTCTTCCACTGCCTCCCGCAGTTTGGTCAAACTCATGTTGGTAGCTTCGAGAACACTGTCCAACCATCTTGTCCTCTGTCGTCCCCTTCTCCTAGTGCCCTCAATCTTTCCCAACATCAGGGTCTTTTCCAAGGATTCTTCTCTTCTCATGAGGTGGCCAAAGTATTGGAGCCTCAGCTTCACGATCTGTCCTTCCAGGAAGCACTCAGGGCTGATTTCCTTAAGAATGGATAGGTTTGATCTTCTAGCAGTCCATGGGACTCTCAAGAGTCTCCTCCAGCACCATAATTCAAAAGCATCAATTCTTCGGCGATCAGCCTTCTTTATGGTCCAGCTCTCACTTCCATACATCACTACTGGGAAAACCATAGCTTTAACTATACGGACCTTTGTCGGCAAGGTGATGTCTCTGCTTTTTAAGATGCTGTCTAGGTTTGTCATTGCTTTTCTCCCAAGAAGCAGGCGTCTTTTAATTTCGTGACTGCTGTCACCATCTGCAGTGATCAAGGAGCCCAAGAAAGTAAAATCTCTCACTGCCTCCATTTCTTCCCCTTCTATTTGCCAGGAGGTGATGGGACCAGTAGTTCCTTAAACTTTTTGAAATTAGCCTTCTTAAAGTCCAGAGTACGTGTCCAACTATGCTCAGCCTTCTTTTGCCTCTGTATCATGAAACCAAAGAGTACAAGATCACTTCCTCCCAAGGTTCCCAATACTTCTAATTCATTGATCAGTTCCTTTTTGTTAGTGAGGGCCACGTCCAAAATATTTTATCCCCTTGTTGCTTCCCCCTTATCAGTTGCCCAATTGCCATCTTTATTCAGATCTGTCCATTAT
The DNA here is from genome assembly GCF_965207765.1 of Zootoca vivipara. NCBI lineage: Eukaryota > Metazoa > Chordata > Lepidosauria > Squamata > Lacertidae > Zootoca > Zootoca vivipara. The sequence goes on from NC_142591.1 coordinate 67,633,575, forward strand.
GTAGTTTTCTAAAAGCCCATGATCCACAATTACTGCAGGATAATGATAGCATAAAGAAAGTGTTGCTGGATTAGACAAAGGCCAATCCAGTCCAGCATTATGTTCCCGCAGTGCGCCAACTAGATGCCTATGGGAAGCCGACAAGCAGGACATGAGTGCAATAGCACTCTCCCATTTATGACCCTCAACAATTGGCAATCAGAGATGCCTCTGATACTAGAGGTATGAATTAGCCAAGACTAGCAGCTATTCCTTCTCCATGAATCTCTCAGATTCCCTTTTCACACTATTCAAGTGGATAGCCATCACTACATCCTGTTGTAGCAAATTGCATCACTTTAATTTAATTTAATTTATTCCATTTCTATCCTGTCCTTCATTAGTCTATGGTCCCAGGGCGTATTACATAGACAACACACACCTATGCAATAGGGCAAACATTAAAATCCATTAGCATACCATCACAACATGCGTTATTCATATTAATTCATATTAAACTATTACTGATCCTGCCATCACTCCATACAGTTACAACTGGCCTTACGTCATCAGCCTCACTCTGTACGAAAAGCTGGAACAATGACTGCTCCCCATATAAAAAGGGTGTGCGCATTTTGCGCGGTTGCGCGCAGCCCCTGGGAGCCCCGGGCCAGCCCTCAGCAGTTTGAAGGCTGGCACCACCTTCCCGGACTGGATACCTGTGGTCTCCACCCACACAGCCATCCATCCAATCCAGCTGGGGGAGGTGTTGCCAGGGGGGATTGGCCAGGTAGGGGGAGGTAACCATCCAGTGCACACAGTAGAAGGCAAGACATAGCTGGCACTGAACACAAGATAGTTTTGGCAAACTGGACAGTGCAGTGTATCTATGTGCTATGTAAAAAAGTACTTCCTTTCGTCATTCCTACTCTCTCACCATTCTGCTTCATTGAATGGCCCTGGGTTCTAGTATTATTATGAGAGAGGCCCATCCACTTTCTATACACCTTGCATAATTTTATACACCTCTGTCATGTCCCTCCCTAGCCATTTTTCTAAGTTAAATAGTCCCAAATATTGCAAACTTTCCTATACATCCATCACCCCACACATCAAAGCAAGGGGCTTACCATCTATCTTGTGGATGAAGAGGACTTGTAACAGAATGAGTGATCGCTTCATCCAGTTGGAGGGAAGCGGTGGCAGGTAGAGATCTATCTTAGCTCAGTTGTAGAGCATGGTGCTGATAATGCCAAGCTTGCAAGTTCGATCCCTGTATGGGGTAGCTGCGTATTCCTGATCCTCACAGTCCCTCCCAACTCTACCATTCTATGATTCTATACTTCAGCTTCAAGGTTCTTGTGCTAATTCACAAAACCCTGCACAACCTGGACCCAAAGTACCTTAAAGACTGTCCTATCAGTTATACTCAGTCACTGAGATCCTCTGGTGGGGACTTATGGTGGCTCCCCAAGCCCCTGAGGTTTAGTTGACCTTCACTAGGACCCGAGACTTTAGTGTGGCAGGCCCTGCCCTGTGGAACTCTGCACTACTGGGGGTTTGGCAGAAACCATCCCTGTCCTCTCTCAGACATCTTCAGAAGAGTGTACTGTTTAGGCAGGGCTACACAATGTGAATTTCTCTTTTTAACCAATCGGTATCTACCACCCTGCACTCAGCTCTCACTTGTGGCTCCTAGAAGCTGTCATGTGACAGAGGCCACACCTTGGAAACGGCTTCGAGTGGCCAGCTAAACCAGGTGAGGGTAGACGATAGATCTCAAATCCTTGGTGAGTTAGGGACTTCCCCTGCATGCAAAGACAGCAGAAACAACACAGGAGGGAGCAATTATGAGTTACCAGTCTCTGCTGCCACAGCAGGCGCTGTGATTCTCCAGCAGTTTGACTTCACCCCTGGAAGTGCAGTCCATTGTCTCTCAAGACTGACAGATGCCAACAATACCTAACGCTAATTCATTGATATTTTTAGTTACGTTTTATGGGTATTTGTGGATTGGAGTTAGTAAATTTTGTATGCTAGCTGCCTTGATAATACGTTAAGAAAATGTGAATTACATATATTTAAATATAATTACCGTAATTAATTAAAATGCTGAGATAGTGACTTTGGGCGATTCCCCGCTTTTCAGCACAACTTAAACTGTAGGTCCCACCCCACCCCGGCCCCAGAAGTACAATGACAAGGAGACAAAACATTCACCAAAATTATTTAGGCTGCCAAAATGTGACAAATGACAATCCGATCCAAAATAATAACTCTCTCTCTCTCTCTCTCTCTCTCTCTCTCTCTCTCTCTCTCTCTCTCTCTCTCTCTCTCTCACACACACACACACACACACACACACACACACACACATCCCCCAAAGCACATCTGAACACTTGGTGTGGTTTGACACTATTCAAAATAAAAAGCAACCCTTAAAACCTGCTCAGAAGTGAGCATATTCTTTATTCTACCATTTGAAACATGGGAGTCTTTCCTGCAGGCATATGGAAGGGCAATTTCTGTAGGACAGAGCAGTTTGCCAGTTTTGTAAAAAACAAACAAACAAAAAAAAAACACACACACACATCAGTGTTGGGAGCCATCTGCAGCCAGAATGAAAACAAGTCCAATTTTGTGAAAACCAACTCATTTCTGGTGTCTCCCCGCCCCCTCTGGAACTTATTAGAAAGGAACAAATTGCAAAGGGAAAGCTGAATTAAAAATATTAAATAGTGAACTGTAACACTTTCACCCAGGACTCATACACAAGAGACTTATGTAAAAAACCGAATTGATTTCCTTTTCAGTACCATGTAGCAGATGCAGTGAATTGTATAGTTTTATTCTGTTCTAAAGTTTGTGGGCTTTTAAGTGTGTATTTTTATTGTGTTACTTACCCTGGGATCACCTGGCGATGAAGGGCAGGATAGACATTTTAAAAATTAAAAATAAATTTAAATTTTAAAAATGCTTAAAGGTACAGTAGCAGAAAACATCAGGTTGCTTTCCAATGTCATTTAATCATTATTTGCATTACCAGTGACAGATATTTTAACCCATTTAAATGTGTACCTTTCCGGGTGTGTGTGTTGGGGTTCTGCATAGGCAGAAATAAGCTTAATCCTGTATGTATAAATCTACTCTATGGTCATATACTATTTGAGCTCCCTTTCAAGCCGATATTCTCCAGCCCCTGTCCAGTAGTGGAATACTAGATGAAATATTTAGAATGCAAAACGATTGCATTCACAGCTGAGTATATGCTGAAATATTAAAGAGCCTGATTGCTATCTTGAAGAGGAGATTGTTACAGAAAGCAAATCAAGTATCCAGTTTGACTGCGAGAATTCCTTATTCTTTTTGGCCAATGACATTATTTTGGTTCACTCCAGCCACTTGTGTTAGGGTATTCGAATTTCCCATAAGCACCACTTTTAAGTGATGGCTCATTGGTAGCCACGTGACACTAGCCATTGTGAATAGCATTCTGCAGATTTTTAAGATGCAGCTTAACTATGATATAAAACACCCGAATGGTCCTCATGATACAGTGATTTTGATAGTGAAGATGAGGGTCTTGCAATTACAGTGCAGGGTCTTTTACTATATATACACACACATTCAATTTATATCAACTCTAAGGCAAATGTAGATCAATGGTTTGGAATGGAATGGTTTATAATATGTGATTCTTACTCAGTTCCTACTAGGTTGTAGGAAGGAACACTATCAAGCTTTGGTGGGTGGGTGGTCAGAGCCTACCTGCTAAAGGGTGTTGGAAAGCCAACAGTGGACAGACCTGGTAGTGCATGGGCTAACCTTCCCCTTCACAACTGTTTAGCAGCTGGAGAGAGCATGATTGTGATGGAGAATATGAAACATGGATTTGAAGGAGGCAGGCAACTTGGCAATATGGGGAATTTCAGCAGTGGGGCAGACTGCATACCTGTGCACTACACAATGAAAGCCTCCAAGGTTGCCCGCATGTGATATAGCCCTACCTCTTCACTTGCTCAGCACCTATATCATTAACAGAAGCAGCTTACCAGGTGGCACCGAACCACTGTGCTAAGCTCCCTGGCAGGTAAGTTGTTACCATGAGGGAGAGTAGTAGAGGTGAGGTTATGAGGAGGTTAGCATGATGCAAACACACTAGTAGAGCAGAGCTGGATTAAGACCTTCAGAGGCCCTAAGCACTTAAAAGATTTTGGGAGCCTTTTTTGTGGAGCCTGATTCAGCTGCACCATATGATTCCCTAGTAAATCCGGAAATGGAAAATTTCTGTGGTGCCCCCGTCCCTTGATGCCCTAAGCACATGCTTATTTTGCTTAATGGTTAAGCCAGTCCTGCAGCAGAGCCAATCCAGTGCTCCTGCTGGTGCATTTATAGCATGCTGTCCTTACTAGAATCATAGAGTTGGAAGAGGCTATGTAAGTCATCTCTTACACCCCCTCTCACTTGTTGATGCAGCAAATCCTGAGTTAGAAGACCTCCAGTATGGTTGAGACCACCCCTCCTCTGAGTATTTGGTTCCATTGTCAAAAATTTCTTGTGGGCCCAGGCACAAGACGATCCCATCAGGACACCACTTTGGTGTTCTACGGCCTGATATCCCTCCCCCCGCCAATCTGGCCCATCAGACAAAACCATCCCTCTGCACCCCTTTACTGGGGTACCCTGAATTTTTATCCCAATTGGGTGGGTTGGGGTTCCATCCCTACCCCAGAACTTAAACTAAGTATTCAACCCAATTCCTTTTTCAACCAAATGTGTGGAACCCTTCCATGCTGGCTTGCCGCCAAGCCACTCACACCTGCAATTAATCATGCAGATGTGATCATGACCTGACAGCCAGGCGTAGAACACTTTCTTAAAGGCTTGTTTTCGCTCTGCCAGGCTTAGGCAGAGCAGCAACAGCAGCCCCACTGCTGAACAGAGTTTGGGTCTGGTGTTATTTTACATCAGCTTAACTTATTCAGGGCTTGCTTCATGCCAGCATCTTGTGAATAGGATTGCTCCCTAGATCTAATTGATTTAAGTTAGTTTAGTTCCTATTTGTTTACCAACCACAAATGTGCAACATAAAAGTACAACTATAATAATATTTTTCAAAGTTGCTGCAAGATACTGTGGATGATGCTTTTGATGAGGGAAGAGTGGGATTATTCAGTCCCTCAAACCCAGAAACAAATAACAAGTGCTGTTGCTGGCAGTATCAGTACTGAGTTTGTGGTCCATAGTCTGGTGATAGGAGCCACACATTTAGCCCCGGAGGTGGATGCAGCTGAGAACACATAGAATCATAGAATCATAGAGTTGGAAGAGACCACAAGGGCCATCCAGTCCAACCCCCTGCCAAGCAGGAAACACCATCAAAGCATTCTTGACATATGCCTGTCAAGCCTCTGCTTAAAGACCTCCAAAGAAGGAGACTCCACCACACTCCTTGGTAGCAAATTCCACTGCCGAACAGCTCTTACTGTCAGGAAGTTCTTCCTAATGTTTAGGTGGAATCTTCTTTCTTGTAGTTTGAATCCATTGCTCCGTGTCCGCTTCTCTGGAGCAGCAGAAAACAACCTTTCACCCTCTTCTTTATGACATCCTTTTATATATTTGAACATGGCTATCATATCACCCCTTAACCTTCTCTTCTCCAGGCTAAACATACCCAGCTCCCTAAGCCGTTCCTCATAAGGCATTGTTTCCAGGCCTTTGACCATTTTGGTTGCCCTCTTCTGGACACGTTCCTGCTTGTCAGTATCCTTCTTGAACTGTGGTGCCCAGAACTGGACACAGTACTCCAGGTGAGGTCTGACCAGAGCAGAATACAGTGGTACTATTACTTCCCTAGATCTAGATGCTATACGCCTATTGATGCAGCCCAGAATTGCATTGGCTTTTTAAGCTACTGCATCACACTGCTGACTCATGTCAAGTTTTTGGTCTACCAAGACACCTAGATCCTTTTCACATGTACTGCTCTCAAGCCAGGTGTCACCCATCCTGTTAGCATTTATTATCAAACATGGTCCCTGGTCTTACACATTGCCCTACCTGAATTGTTATAATAATGTGTGCAGTTAAAGGATTCCTACTTAGAAATAAAATATTGCCTAAACAAACTAATCCTCAGCTCCATTAGTCAAAGGTTAAATAGACTCTCCTGTTGGGCCTGTTTTTTTCAGATTATAAAAATATTTTCCTTCTAGTTTTTTATTATTATTTAAATAATGCTTAAGACACAAACAGATTGAGCACTTGGCTGCATGTGATTCATGTGCTTTGATTTATAAACAAATCCTTTGTGATTTGAGCTAATATTCTTTATGCTACTAATACACACAGTGCTTGCAAAATGACTCTTAAAGAAAGATTAATATACAAGTTCTAAAAGCAGATATTTACATGATCACCTCCCACGTTCATTAAAGTAAATGGTGTTTTTTTTTATGAAGAAAACAGAAGAAATTCTGTTCTAAGCTTAAATCCTACACAGTTTATTTTCGACTATAGAAGCTGGATTTGGTGGTGGTTGTGAATGCTTTATTTCCAGGAAGTTTAGCAGAAAGTTCTACACATCTCTCCCACAAATATTAAAAAATGTGAAGCTCTTTAAATCATTATAGCATTTTACAGCCAGCTGAGAATTGCATCGCAGACTTCATATAGAACCACAGTTGTGCATCTTTCCAGTCTAGTGTTGTTCTCTAGTTGTATGAACAAAAAAGGGGGGACTGCAAATGAGGCTGTTCAGATGCAGTGGCAAGCTTGCATTAGACTCAATTGAGAGACTGGATGCCACTTGGGACAGCAAAAGTTCATTCCATTGGCTTTGCTGAGAGACCAGCAACTATTTGGCTCCTCCCCTTCCTGAACTGTTTCCATTCAAGTTGCTCATTATAAGAACTACTGTATATAACTTTAAGAATTTGTGCCAGAGTTTGCTTGTTTTCCTGTACCTTCCTCACCCTCATTTCATTTTGTACAGCATATTTTTGGTTGAAAGGCTGTGTAGACAGGTCATTTAGGTTTTTAATCTGTGTACAGTGCAATATACTTTAAGCAACAAATATATAAATAATAAGACTGGGTTTTCAGTGGCTCCCATTGACTTTCTATGGAACAAAATAAGCAGGAATGGAATGGGAAGACTGAGACTTGCAAAACTTGCTTCCTTCAAGACACCAAGGCAAATTTATGGCCCTCTATTCAAATAGCACATGTCCCGTTTATTTCACTGGTGCTTACATTTGAAACATTCTCACTGAATTCTGCCCTAAATATATACACTACAAATCATTATTTCGTACAGTGTAATACAAATGTTTACTGCATTCTGTGTGAATTATTGTAATCAGGGAATTCCCTGGTTTTTTTTTAAGTGCAATATTAATTACCAGCACCATCTGTGCCAAACAATAGGGAAAATAATATTTTAATACAATGATTTCATGCATGTCAGTTATCTTAACATTAAACCCTGCAGTTTTGTTGCTGTGATTTACCTGTCTACTAATTTAAATAACTTAGGTTCTTACAAGGTTAAAACTCTGAATTCATGAATCAAAATTAAATATACCACCAGTTTCAACACAGACCCATTTTGTTCATCGTATGTACATAGAGACTGATAAACATAGTGTTTTCCATATAGGCAGTAAAATCCTATTATCAAAACCATAGTTATCCATATGAATGTGTTGTACACAATTCCCTATTTGTCTATAATCCTAAACATAAGACGAGCCCTACTGGATCAGAAAAAAAGCCTATCTAGTTCTGCATCCTGTTTCCCAAAGTAGCCAACCAGCTACCTGTTTGAAGACCACAAACAAGAGATGTGGGCAATGGCTTGTTCTCATCCCATTTGTTCCCCAACCACCAGTATTCAGAGATTCAGCTTTGGATCACGGAAAGAGTATATAGCCATAATGTCTAGGAACCACTGATACCCTGATCCACCATGAAGTTGGCTTTCATTTGCTTCTTCTTCTTGGCGATCACTCGTAGCCAAGTAAGATTGTCTTCCATAAACACGGTTTTAACAATGGGTCCATAAGTGACTGGGGAGGCCAATTGTGGATCCACACGTCCTTCCACAGTGGGGACATTGGTTTCCAGTGACTGGTATCCACAGGGACTGGTGGTGCAGAAGGGAAAGAAGCCAACAGGAGGTGGAGCCAGAACAGGGACAGACCTTGGCAATATGCCACCCTGTGTGAGGCCAATGTTTGATACCCTCCCTCCAGCCCTTGCAGCTACAGCTTAAGCTGGGCTTTGGGAATGATGTGCAAGGCTTTGGCAGGGTCCTAGATCCTTCCTCCCTTCTTCCCAATGCCCAGTAAGTTCTTGCACAGCTTTGGGAAGGAGGAAGGAGGACTCTAGGACTCACGCCTCCTTCCCAAAGCCGGGCAAGCACTTTGGGACGCTGTGGAGAGTGAAACCCTCCCTATGATGGTGTGCAGTCACACCAATATTTTTCTTTTAGAAGGGGTACTATTGACTCTGTTGCTTCTATTTTTATTTATTTATGAGCAAGGGAGGGAGGCAGGTTGCTGTTCTTCTTTCATGTGCTTCGGTGAACATACCTACTTGGCGATGCTGAAAAACTGAGGAAGTGCCTGGCTCCCACAAGTCTTTGCTCCTGCCTGAGGTCTTATGAGAGGAAATTCCCAATCCACTGTCCCCAGTGTCCCATTTCACAAATCTACACTTGAGGTAAACCAATCGTTCTTTTCAACGGAGAAAAAAAGTGACACTGACTACAGTCAGAAGGAATGAACATTCAGCCTCCAAGCCTCTCAAAGCCTCAAAAAGAGCCTGTGTTGCCTATGTTATAACCTGTATTCTTCATTCAGTCAGTCTATTCAATATATTATTTCTGGAGTGTGATTATTTTATCTCCTTTAAGTCACGAGTTCACCATTACTAACCATTGCCTAGCTATAGTTTTTTAACACTCATCTACTTCTCTTGAACACATATATTTGTCCCTTGTTTTGCTTAGTATTATGCATTTATACGGTATAATACTGCTGCTTTTCAGTGAACCGTTTCCATGAAGCCTTAGCTGATTCTCAACCTTACGCTGTCATAGGCCTACATGACCTTCAAGTGTACATGTCAGAAATGAGTTGTAATGGTTTTTATCAGAAATTTCACTTGCTGGTACACTTTTTTCATATGCATCTGGGATAACACTGTTAGCAAGAAATTTGCAGGAGAGAAGCCAGTAATGAGACTCCAGTAGCTTCAAATTGCCCAAAGCACACATTCTCCACAGTAGAAATTAACTGGTTATTTACAGCCATCCTCTTACTATATAGTAGTGTGCTGTTTCTTTTCCATGGGATATCAGTTTACCCAAGGCCTTCTGCAGTCGTTAGATCTGAGTGTGAATGACTTTTCTTTATACAATGTGCTCCTTGCTGTTCCTCAACTATAGGGCTAAATGTTTCCTAACTGACCAGATATACCTGTCTCTGTCTTGTCCAAGAGACTGGCATTTCCTCTTCTGTGGATGTCCTTTTTGGAAGACAGTTCACAAGGCGAAGGAGAACCCTGAAGGTACTATGTTCTTTGGCATTCTGCACTTTTGGCATTCTGCAAAAGAAAAATGGCAAGGTTTTGCATTAGTGTTTGTGTAGCAGAGATCTACTTTCTCGTATTTCATTTGAAGGGTGCAATTATAGCTGCAGTCAGTGAATCCAATCCTAAAATCTCATGAAAATGTGTCCAGACTTGGAAGGAACTCCAGAGATTGTGCAGTTCTTCACCAAAATGTGTAACTGCTTTACAATTCAAGCTTTCAGACCCCATCTGCATGCAAGCCCAGGTTAGTGGCTTATCGTGGTTTATCAGGAATAAACAGCATGCTAGTTGCATGCTGTCAGATTGTTCCTGCTTCATTCCTCCCATGGAATGACTAGGAGAAACAAATGAGGAAGATGCAGCAAAGCTTGTCTTCCTACGATGTCCAAACCCAGGATCCTGGGGCCCCTCCAAACCTCCCTTTTATTGCGCATAATGAGGATTTGTTCTCATGATGCTCTCGGGCAGTCCTCCATGATCCCACATTCAAACTATTTGCACCTTCAAATGTTTTGGGGCAGTCATATTCCTTCATTCCTAACCTGTCCATATCCTGTAACATTCTGCCAAAATCCCATAATTTTTCATACCAAAAATATTCTGGGTTGCTTTTGCCATCATAATCAGCCAGTTTTTACATGCACAGAAACGGAAGATTCTAGCATAAAGAGGAAAGGGAGGTTGTAAAAGGGGGAGAGACAAAGCTACAGGTAAGCGAGGGAGAACATCTGACACGATCAGCTCCAGTTGAGTGTTAGTTGAATATGAGGATTTGAAGAATACTGGAGGGTGTACCTATTCTGTTGGTGAAACCTTGTCCTGGACTGACTGGAAAAGGTCCAGGACTCACTTCCTCTTGAAGATCAGAGGACTTTCCATCCCCCATTTGCTGCAGATATACTTTGGGTTGCAGAGAGTCGCCTTCGATTGGTAATTATATCTCCTGTTGCAGTTGAAGCCTTGTGGCTTTGCTTTTGTACTCCATAAAATAGAGTTGTGTCTTTCCCATTTCGTGAATTTCTGTTCCTGGTTCCTGGCATTCTGTGAAACCCAGTAAACCCTTGCACTATGTTGGTGCTTCCGCAATTGGCACTGCATATCATAGGAAGTGTGAACGAGGACCAGCTAACACAAAAATGCAATTTTAACCAAGAGCCTCTGCAGAACTAGAGAGAAAACATTTCCATACAGATTGGCTGGTAAATAAATCACCTCTAATGAGGTTTTCGAAATAATTTCCTTCCTAGATAACTCAAGCTCCACAAATGGAACATGTACCACATTTAGCAACCAAACAATGGTTCACATTGCTCACTTGTTCAGATTCTGCCATATTGCCAGATTATACAAGAAATCCCATTTTGAATGTCCCAAATTTCCTGTTATTCAACAGCTGTAGAATTGGCTGCAGTTTTGTCAGCCTGACAGAACAGAACTCTGCTTGGGCAACAAGAGCAAGCGATGAAAACGAGGCCTGAGGCAAACATTCGTAGGAATTCACCACCTGGCACTGTGGCACTAGCACTGCGACATGCTTCTTTGCAGCTCTGTGGTACGAAATACACAAGTGTAGAGAAATTCAGTCACAGAAAAGGGTTGTTTTTGTACTTTTAAAACAGATTCACAAGGAACTGCTAGCAAGGGATAAATATCCATATGACATGCAACCCCCACCTGCCTGCATGATTGAAAAGCGTTAATGTAAAGAAGTGAGATTTGGGCAGGAAAAGAGATCAAACAACTGGTTTTTATTCTTTTTAATTTTTTTATTGAATTTATATACCTCCCTGTTTATTGCTGAAGGGAAAGTTAGCAGTGCTGGAGCAAACTATTATTATATACAATCATAAAATTGTAGAGTTGGAAGGGACCTTGAAGAGCTCCTAGTCCAACCCTCTGCAATGCAGGGATATGCAGGTGTCCCATATGGGGAAGAAAGTTGCAACCTTGGCATTATCAGCACTGCTCTCTAAGTGCGCAGAAGCACTCAATCATGCCGCACGCATGCGCTGAAGCACACCTCTATTTACGTAATTTTTGGGGTGTGAACAGACCCCCCGGGCCGAATTAAGTTCATATCCGGAGGGTCCAGTGTATTACAAGTCAGTAGTAAAAGTATGTAAAATTAAGCAACCCAAAATGTGTTATCAGTTATATGGTCAGAAATAATAATAATAATAATAATAATAATAATAATAATAATAATAATAATAATGGCCTCGGTCCAGTATACCTGAAGGAGTGTCTCCACCCCCATCGTTCTGCCCAGACACTGAGGTCCAGTACTGAGGGCCTTCTGACGGTTCCCTCATTGCGAGAAGCCAAGTTGCAGGGAACCAGGCAGAGGGCCTTCTCGGTGGCGGCGCCTGCCCTGTGGAATACCCTCCCATCAGATGTTAAAGAGAAAAACAGCTACCAGATTTTTAGAAGACATCTGAAGGCAGCCCTATTTAGGGAGGTTTTTAATGTTTAATAGATTACTTTATTTCATTTTTCTGTTGTAAGCCGCCCAGAGTGGCTGGGGAAACCCAGCCAGATGGGCGGGGTATAAATAATAAAATTTATTATTATTATTATTATTATTATTATTATTATTATTATTATTATTATTGAAAGCTTAGGTCCAAGGTGTCTGGAAGACCAGATTCCCTCATACAGACCTGCCTGGGTTATGAGATCTTGAGCGGAGGCTTCTCTCGGTCCCACCACCCTCACAGCCATGCTTGGTGGAGATATGGGAAAGAGAGAGGGCCTTTGTGGAGGCTGCTCCCAGACTTTGGAACTTCCTCCCTAGAGAAGCTAGACTGGCTCCCTCCTTGTTGTCCTTCTGCCAGCAGGCTTTTGGAAATTGACTGCTTTTAATTAAAGAGCTGGCATCGTGCTGGTTTTATTGTAATTATTGGTATGTTTTAAACAGATTTTATATATGTATATGGTTTTCATTCTTTCATTGTATTTTCATGATTGATTTTTCTATATTTTTAGTAGTTCATGATTTTAGCTGTAAGCTGCCTTGAGTCCCATTAGGGAAAAAGAATAATGATAATACAGATTGAACTCTCACACATCAGCTGATGGGAGGGGGGTTTCAATCTTCAAGGAACTCCCCATGTGCAGCTCAGTCTTGCAGAAAGCAAGATTTAAACACAACTTTGTTCATCAGCTGGCTATCTCATTAAGATGTAGGATTACTGGCAGGTAGGTGGCGCCTCCCACTAGTGACTAGGGTGGTAGAGACCTGGTCCACAGAACCAGAAATGTTCCTTACTCTAAAAAAGTTCCCAGTACTCCATGCCAGAATGTATAGTCAGAAAAAGCACTGAGGGTAAATATACATATATAAGGGAGAGATTGTGCATAAGACTGTTGGCTCCACCCCTCCCCACTGGTGTTCCTGAAGCCTCCCAGGTAAAGCCAGTCTGAAAAAGTTATGCTTCAGAGGGAAGATGTTTGGGGACTCATTTTTCCTACCACTACCACTTCTACCACCCTTCTCATTCCTATTGATTTATTTACATTATTTTGACAGAAAAGTGTGATGGTGACTGGTCCAGAGAGAATTGCTCTACATGTACATTCCCCGTATGGCAGCCTCAAAAGGGTGGATCTGATGATACGATTAACAAAGCTTTTCTGGCAGCCTGGGTTCCCATGCCAGCCATATCAATATTCACAGTTGATTTTTATTTCCCCTTGCCTCCTTGTTTTTGGGGTAACCTGTCCATAGCACGCTATTAACACTTTCAGCTATTCCCCGCGAGAAAAGGATTTCCTATTCAATATTTTCATAGACTCCCTCCCTCCTGTTGTTTTCTGAAGTGATCTTATAATATTCTTTGTTGACTCTGTGTTATATCTCCCTTCCCTGTTGATCTTTCTACAGTCACAGAAAGAAATATTTCATGTCCTTTCCTCAGTATTTACAGTGTTCTTGCTCCTGTCAGTATTACTTCTAGTTATAAGATCAGACAAATCATATCTCTGGCTTTGCCTTTACAGCATTTCTTTATAGCTCATTGCTTCATGTTTATGTACATTCATTGCCCCCCATATATTCCCTTTCTGGTGTGTATGTAGAGGTCTATGCCAAATTGAAGGGCAAACAATAAAGGTGCCAACAAAATTAAGAATTACCCAATCATTCTTTTGCCAAAGTTTGTAGAAAACCCACTGCTGAAAATGTTGGGGAGTTTCCTATAACTTTCCTATCTAAGCTGCTACAACGTTTTGGAGTGATATAATAGCTAGAGGTTGCTATTCAGCCTGCAAATCAGAATGGCACACCTTTTTGTGGAAACACAAAATGGGAACCCTGTTCCATTGATTTTCTTAAATGAATACCAAAGTCCAGCCATGATAAGAATTCTGTGGTGTTGCACATTGGTCCTGAGCCACAGTCCTTTTTGCGTGTGAGTTTGGATTGTCACTTTTAAAATATGCTGCAGAGAAAAGGATAATTTTGAGTTCCTGCCATTTAGGAACGCTGTTTATTTATTTATTTACGATATTTGCCCCATGGTGGTTTACTCCTTTAAAGTACAATAACAAGCAAACATTACAAATTATTGAACAACGGAAGCCTTCCTTAGATGATGCATATACAATACAGCATATATGGGGGGAGGGCATTGTGCAGTAGGGACAAGCCTGATACCCCTGTCCCCTCCATCAATGTTTCTTCCTACTCCTAGTGCTACAGCTTCCTTCTTCAAGTGATAGTGACAGGGGCAAGTGAGTGGCAGGTTGAGGCAAGCAAGCATGGGGCCAAGCGCGTTCATATCCCTGCTCCTACTGCCTGAGGCACTTATTTTATTTATTATACAAATGTATAAGCCACTACGCAGCTTGAAGTACCATATATTTAAAAAATGAAGTACAAATAAACTTTTAAAAGCAGCAACACAATTTCTACAAATTCTTAAAAATAAAAACCAAAGCATTTTATACTGATGTGCAACGAATCATAGATTTTTGTTGTGAATCTTCATAATCGCCAGTATTTATGTCCCTTCTCCTCTGCACTCACATTAGCAACACACTGCAGATTTATCTGAGTCCCTTGTGGACAAAAGTGCATATATTGAATGAATGGAGAAGTCCACATGTATGAGAGTTTATATGCCTATCTGGGTGACCATGGAACTTTGGATCAGCGTGATATATTTCCTCCTTTTCCATTTTGTGTACATTACATAAGTGTCAGCAGTTGGTTGGGTTCCCCTCCTTTCATGCCATAGCAGTACAAATAATGGCTTTCAAACATCAGCAGGTTAAAATGTATACTGCAAGATGCCACTAGCAGGAGCAATTGATAAAATTTAGGTAGCATGTCAGGGGTTTTGTGCACACAGTTTGCATCTGCTAGATCATGAGGATTTGTTGGACATGTGGGAACAATGAGGGCTACATACTGTGATCTGATTTTTTTATTATTATTCAAGGGCATTTGCATAGCAGTTGGAGGTATTAAGACACTGGGCATTGGAAGACTGAGATGCTTACTCCTAAATAAATCAGGATTTATTTAACATGTATTTTAAGTAGTGCTGCAACCAGCTGTTTAGCAGAGATTCAAACTCTGGGATACAAACTCCTTTAGGCTTGCAAGATTCAATGCCATGCCCATCATATCTAGAATAATAATAATAATAAAGCCCAGTAATCTAGCTGCCACTGGTTGTACATTTATTTCAGCTTTTTGAAAATCTAAAATTGGGATGTGCTACAAAAAGAGACACTGATCTTGCAAAACCAGGAAAAAAAATGCTACAGTACTCATTTTGGAGCTGTGTGATTAGATCCACCATGCATACATTTAGCATTCTTCTTACCTTGAATTTCATGGAAGTCAGTGGCAGACAGATCTGTTGGTAATGCATAATGGTAACTTCAGATATGCATTCTTCATGCTGCATTCCTCTAATTCTTTACCTTTGAAACAGTGAGGCACATGGGTATGTTGCTTCTAGTAATACACCAAAGGTGTTTTCAAAGAACAGATGCAGGGCTGTTTTTTTGTTTTTTGTTTTGTAGTACCAGTATGCCATATTCAATATATAGTAGCTTCATATTTCAGTATTTAAACCCTTAAATAACTTGGGACAAGGTTATCTAAGGGATCACCTCACCACATATACCCGTGTACACATTTGAGTTAACATACGGTACAGGTCATGTACTTGGTGTTCTACATCCATTGGTAAAGGACTGATCTGGTGAAGGAGAAATTTATTTAGATGTCATGGACTGACTATTACACTCTGGGTCCTAAAAGGGCAGGCCTGTTGGGATGTTCTCACCAGTGTGACTGGAAGCACACGTTAGATTCCAGAATATCATCATGAATTCTTTGGTTAGTATTACTGGCAACAATGGTGCAGACTTTTCTCTCTCTTTTGCATTAAGTTTTGAAGTTTTAAATGGTTTCAGACCAGATTACCTTAAGGAGAACTGTGTGATCCTGCCCATAATCTAAGATCTACAACTGAGGTCCTGTTGGTGTACCTACTGGTGACATAGGCAAACACACAAAGCAGGGCCTTCTCAGTGAGGGACCCTGTTCATGGTCAGCAAATGGTGAGGAGGTAGGAGCAGTTAAGCCAGCAAAGATCAAGACAGCTACTGTACATTCTCTCCCCAGCGCTCTTTTCCCAGTTGGCTATCTTCTCCCTCCCCTGACGAAGTGTGCATGCACACGAAAGCTCATACCAAAATAAAAACTTAGTTGGTCTTTAAGGTGCTACTGAAGGAATTTTTTTATTTTGCTTCGACTCAGACCAACACGGCTACCTACCTGTAACTTCTCCCTCCCCTGTATTCCTGATGATTGACCCCATGCCTCTATTAATATTTTTCCTAAATTAAACAGTAGCATGGGGGCAATTTTCATCAGGACTGTGGGAGTGAAAATGAAGGTTCAAAACTCTTCTTGTTTAGTCGTTCAGTCATGACCGACTCTTCGTGACCCCATGGACCAGAGCACACCAGGCACTCCTGTCTTCCCTTGCCTCCTGCAGTTTCACCAGACTCATGTTGGTGGCTTTGATAAACTCTCTTCTCCTCTCCAACAAACCCCTGATGTGATTTTCAGATGACTGGCAAACAGTTAAGAGTGGGGAATATGAGGCTGAACTGTTTAAAAAATGTAAATCTTTATCTGGAGCCTCACCCTTTCTTTCGCACTGCTCAGCTGATCAGTGGAGGGCATTTGGGGGGGGGGGGGTATGTACAATTTGTCAGTGGACCAGAGGTAGCCTGGAGGGCACAGACTGAACTCTGAAGTGGTGTGTGTGTGTGTGTGTGTGTGTGTGTGTGTGTGTGTGTGTGTGTGTGTTTTAAGAGCATGTTTCTTGGAAACTATGCATACTGACTGGAAAATATTCACATTGGCCAGAAAATGTACAAAATTCAACTGGGATTTGCACATTCCCCAAAGTCCACTCGAGGTTATGCATCATGACAACCGAACATGCAAAATTCAGTTGATACATGCACATATGCCAGGCCTGTTGGAAATTATGTATATTGATGGGGAAATGTGCACAATTCCCACTTTATGGACAGATTGCATGCACATTTTTCATCAGTCCTAGTGAATGTGCACATCTCATTTGAATTGGTTGTTATATACAGTATATTAACTGTTACTTACATTGCTCTAAGATTACACATACAGAGAGAGCACATCATATAGAGCATTCTATTGATTGTGTTCCTTTATCTCATTTTTGTATGTTACTTTATTTGGATATAAACCATTCTAACAGCTGTGCTCTGAAGTGGCACAGAAACGTAACAAATAAAAATGCTTAAGGTTCAAATGGGAAGTGTTTAAATGCAGCCCCTCCCAAAATCTTGCAACAATCTTCAATGAACTCCAACTAGATCAATGATATTTGAATCATGAATCTATCTCACTTTACAACTTTACATTATGCAACCAAACCTAAATTAATAAATCCTCAGCTCTAGGGCGCTCACAGTAATCCATATTGATATTTTCCATGCTTATTATTTCTGCTTTTTCTAGCACAAGATATCCAATACTTACAGCAGTGGCAATTGACAGTTACATTTGCTGTCTAATAAGATCGTGTATTGATATATGACCACCCAACTGAATAATAAACGGATTTCTTTAGAGGATACATGAGAAGCAAGGAAGATTACTTATTTGCCTCATTTAATTCTATTGATAAAAACTGGTCAAGAAGTAGACTTGAATAAAAGCTATTCTGTATGCCGGGCAAGATACAAGTTGTATGTGTAATGCCATTGGCACATCTAACCCAGTACTGCCTAATCTGGCTGGCAGCAGCTGTCCATGATCTCAGGTCTCCAGAGTTTCAGGAGTCTTTGCTTCTCCTGCTACCTGCCTGAAGATGCCAGTGAATTAACCAGTGGTTGTATGCTGCACCACTGAGCTATGGCTGTTTCATTGTAAGGGCATGAGAAGAGCCCTTCTGGATCAAGCCAATGACCTAGATGCCCATGGGAAACTCACAAACAAGACCAAGCACAAAAGCACTATCCCCTCCTGTGGCTTCCAGCAACTTTATTTAAGACTAGCAGTGAGAGTTGAGTCAGCTTCTTTTAAAGGTCCTGTTGATTCATAAAAAGTGAAAAGCAAAATTAAGTCATTGTTTCATTGTAAAACTGCTGTTTACTAAACCCCAGGGTGAATCACAGACAGTAACAAATCATATCTGAATTCATTTAAGCTCATTCTTTCCTTTTCCATTTTCGTTATTTTCCTCATTGTTTTAAGGCTGTAACCCTCTCTGAAAGTCCATGATTTTTAGATTTAAATAATGGGGCGGGTTCTGTAGGGGAGGGAGATACTTTCTGCATGTTTTAACAAATCTCTCTAGATCAGCCTTTCTTAACCTTGGATCCCCATATGTTGTTGGCCTGCAACACCTGTTATCCCTAGCTACCAGGACCAATGGTCATGGATGATGAGAGTTGTAGTCCAATCACACCTGGGGACCCAAGGTTGAGAAAGTCTGCTCTACAGTTTAAAAAGATTCAAGCCCCTAATGGCTTGGAAGCAGGAACAGAGCATCTTTAGAATCACTTATACCTAGGAGTTAAGATCAGTATCAGAGGCCCCCTATTATGTCCCATCAGCATCAGAGGTGCAAAAGATGGGGAGGCGAAAAATACTGGGTTATCTCCATGGTGATGCCTAGATTGTGGAAAGCCCTTTCTGAAAAATAGCTGCCTTCTTTTGCTAGCTCTTTGGTGCACAGCTAGTATCTTTTTGTTCCTCCAGGCTTCTAATCTCTGAACTCTGTGGCTCTGTAATGATATTGATTTCATGCTCTGTTTTAATTGTCTTCTTGTTGTTGGTTGTTGTTTTATCCTAGTGTTAGTCCAGAACAACATCTGGGGTTGTAGTGGTGGCCCAGGAGCACAGAGACCACCTTTCACATACTGTATAGAAGTGATTGGGAAGTGATTGGGAAAGATTGAGGGCACTAGAAGGGGACGACAGAGGTCGAGATGGTTGTACAGTGTTCTTGAAGCTACGAACATGAGTTTGACCAAACTGCGGGAGGCAGTGCAAGACAGGAGTTCCTGGCGTGCTATGGTCCATGGGGTCACGAAGAGTCGGACACGACTAAACGACAACAACATAGAAGTGATCAGGTTTGGCCAGTTTCTTGATTCATTAATCAGTTTTTATAATAATAATAATAATAATAATAATAATAATCCTATATAATAATGTCCATGTTGTCCCTGCGTCCAGATGTCCCGTGTGTCCCTGGGTCACTGCGCATGTGCCCCAGGGATACAGGGATTGGACAGCAGAGACTGCGCGCGCGCACTCTCCCCCCACTCTGCCTCCTCCAACCGCCGCTCCCGCCGGGGTGGAGGCCGGCGAAGGCCTCCTCACAACCCTCCCTGGCCGTGAGGAGCAGCGGTTGGAGGAGGCGGGGGGGGGGGAGAGTGCGCGCGTCCTTCCTGTCGGCGGCTGGGGGAGAGGAAGGAAGGAGGAGAAAGCGCCGCTTTCTCCTCCTCCGTTCCTGTCCCCCTGCCGCCGACAGCAAGGACGGGTCCCAGGGTTCGGAGAAGCGCTGCGCAAGCGCTTCTCCGAACCCTGGGATGTCTGCTTCCTGTCGGCGGCTGCGGGAGAGGAACGGAGAAGGAGAAAGCAGCGCTTTCTCCTCCTCCGTTCCTGTCCCCCTGCCGCCGACAGCAATGACAGGTCCCAGGGTTCGGAGAAGCGCTGCGCAAGCGCTTCTCCGAACCCTGGGATGTCTGCTTCCTGTCGGCGGCTGCGGGAGAGGAACGGAGAAGGAGAAAGCAGCGCTTTCTCCTCCTCCGTTCCTGTCCCCCTGCCGCCGACAGCAATGACAGGTCCCAGGGTTCGGAGAAGCGCTGCGCAAGCACTTCTCCGAACCCTGGGATGTCTGCTTCCTGTCGGCGGCTGCGGGAGAGGAACGGAGAAGGAGAAAGCAGCGCTTTCTCCTCCTCCGTTCCTGTCCCCCTGCCGCCGACAGCAAGGACGGGTCCCAGGGTTCGGAGAAGCGCTGCGCAAGCGCTTCTCCGAACCCTGGGATGTCTGCTTCCTGTCGGCGGCTGCGGGAGAGGAACGGAGAAGGAGAAAGCAGCGCTTTCTCCTCCTCCGTTCCTGTCCCCCTGCCGCCGACAGCAAGGACGGGTCCCAGGGTTCGGAGAAGCGCTGCGCAAGCGCTTCTCCGAACCCTGGGATATCTGCTTCCTGTCGGCGGCTGCGGGAGAGGAACGGAGAAGGAAAAAGCAGCGCTTTCTCCTCCTCCGTTCCTGTCCCCCTGCCGCCGACAGCAAGGACAGGTCCCAGGGTTCGGAGAAGCGCTGCGCAAGCGCTTCTCCGAACCCCAGGATTCTAGCGCCCGTTATTGAACGGGCTGAAAACCACTAGTAATAATAATAATATATAATATAATATTTATACCCCGCCCATCTGGCCGGGTTCCCCCAGCCACTCTGGGCGGCTTCCAACAAAACATTAAAATACAGAAATCCATCAAACATTAAAAGCTTCCCTAAACAGGGCTGCCTTGAGATGCCTTCTAAAGGTCTGGTAATTGTTGTTCTCTTTGACCTCTGGTGGGAGGGCATTCCACAGGGTGGGTGCCACTACCGAGAAGGCCCTCTGCCTGGTTCCCTGTGACTTGGCTTCTCGTAGCGAGGGAACCGCCAGAAGACCCTCGGCGCTGGACCTCAGTGTCCGGGCAGAACCCGTACATAGGCACAGCATAGCTCTAAGCAGCAAATATCAAAGTTCTGTCATTTGTGGAGTTTGAGTAATCTGGAAGGAAATCAACTCCAGTGTTGAACAACTTCTCTGAATCCCAACTAATGCTGTAATTTGACTGATTTTTTGTTAGCTGCAGCCCTCTCTCCACACACACAAACCCCGCCTTAAAATCTCCTTGGGAGGGAGGGCACATCATCACATTGTTCCCAAAAATGCTTGCAGTTCTACTTTCAGTGCACATGGCAGCTGCTCTTGCCTGTTAAAAAGGAAATAAAATAAAAAAATCAAGGCAGTCTTTGGGTCACCTCATAACTACAACTACCTTTTGGGGTTTGTGTAAGAATTCCCAGAATTCTTCATTTTTTTATTTTAAAAAAAGTCATCTGAAAGTGACATGAACTGGAATTTTAATGTTTTCCCATCAGTGCTAACCATAGTTGGCCATGACATTCAAACCAACAAACTATGGTTTATGTTTGCTCTTCAAATCAGAATTGGAGGCTCACTGGGAGAATTGTTACTTGGAGGCCAATTACTTCAGCGCTTACTGGGGATAACAATGGAACTAAGTAGTGCTTATCTCATTTGTAAACTGTCCTATTAGAGCATAATTACACAACAGACTTCAACCAGTTTAGCAGTCACCCTCTTGCCAGAGGGAACAATAGGAACTGAAGATTTGTGAAGGGGTAGGGGGCTAGTGATTTTCAACAAGTAATTCTCAACATCTTTTGCAAACTCAGTTACCTGGAAGCCATGAAAGTTAAACGTATATAAACAATATAGATATATATGTAGTATGAATAGGTCACTAAAAATTAAATTCAGTTAATTTGAAGAGACCTTAACCTACAAGTATATTTACAATCATAGTTCTAGTTACAGGTAGGTAGCCGTGTTGGTCTGAGTCGAAGCAAAATAAAAAAATTCCTTCAGTAGCACCTTAAAGACCAACTAAGTTTATATTTTGGTATGAGCTTTCGTGAAGTGTGCATGCACACGAAAGCTCATACCAAAATATAAACTTAGTTGGTCTTTAAGGTGCTACTGAAGGAATTTTTTTATTTTGCTACAATCATAGTTGTAATGGATGAAGGCTACATAATATACAGGCATTTATTGTAAACCAGAAAACTCTCAGTCTTAAAGGAGGCAAGCTCATTTTTCTAATAAATAATTTTTTGAGGAAATTGTTCCTATTGTTGAGCAGAAAGCATCATGGGAGTTAGAAGTATTCCGACACAGGTGAAACATTTAGCAGACTCTAGAAAGTAGTAGTTTGCAAAATGCTGCCTAAGGTCACTAGCTGACAAGGTCAAGCAT
Organism: Zootoca vivipara; assembly: GCF_965207765.1. NCBI lineage: Eukaryota > Metazoa > Chordata > Lepidosauria > Squamata > Lacertidae > Zootoca > Zootoca vivipara. The sequence goes on from NC_142591.1 coordinate 67,655,722, forward strand.
TGGATTTAATCAAATTAATTTTGCAGCTGGAGGTTTAGCCACAGTTGTAAGACAGAGCAGTCATATCAGGTAAGGAATGCTAAAAAAATAAAATAAAAGCAGCAATATGTCATCAGCATGAATTGGAATATATTGCTCACAACCATATTCATCTTTAAGGGAATTATGAAAAGCTTTAGGAAGTATTATTTTTAAGTGCACCTTCCAATGTCACTGGGTGGTAATGCAAAGCAGTTTGTGATGTAGCTTAGTCTGAGTGCAATCTCTGGTAACAGTTTAAGGTGATTATATCAGTGATGTGCTGATGCAGCTAACATGAAAGGCTCAGAACTTTGGCTCTGTATTTCTATTTAGAAGTTTGTCTTATGTTGGTCTAAGTTGACTGTGGCCTGTTTCAGGTTTCCTTGAAGTTAATGGCACCTTGCCTTTGGTGTCAGGGAGCACTAGGAGGCAGGACTAGAACTCTGACATTTGCTTTGCTATTTCTAGCCATGGGACTTGGAAGACAATTATGTGTTGGTGACCTTTTCATATCAGTGATAAACAATCAAGGGCTATAGATGAGAATAGACCAGAGCCTAGCAGAATACTGGCAATTTCGGAACAAGGTACGAACTTCACTTTTCATTACATCTCCCTGCCATCCATACCTTTCCTTTCTGATCATTCTCTCTTACCTAGATCTGCTTCACCTGTCTTCCCTGGATTATTTTCCTAATTCTCTTTGGCCACTCCCTCTTCAAACTTTTCTTTCATAGTCCCTCCTCCACCTGGTCCACATCTCCCTAAATACCCTTTCTAGGGCTTTGTTCATTTGCCTCCCTGCCTGCGCTGTCTGAGCAGCCCGGCACGGCAGCTAAGCCAAGAACGCAACACTTAAAAACCAATGGACAAGCAACCGGGACTATCCCTAGTAAGCAAAAACAGTTTGAGCATTTGTGATATGTGTAGTACATTGTATGAGTGGATTATCTGTACATAATAATGTACAGATATATTTCACAGAAGCATAGAATTGTAGAGCTGGAAGTGACCCTGAGGACCATCTAGTCCAGGGGTAGGCAACCTAAGGCCCAGGGGCCGGATGCAGCCCAATTGCCTTCTCAATCCGGCCCACAGACAGTCTGGGAATCAGCGTGTTTTTACATGAGTAGAATTTATCCTTTTATTTAAAATGCATCTCTGGGTTATTTGTGGGGCACAGGAATTTGTTCATCTCCCCCTCCCCCAAATAGTCCGGCCCACCACATGGTCTGAAGGACAGTGGACCGGCCCACGGCTGAAAAAGGTTGCTGACCCCTGACTAGTCCAATCCCCTGCAATGCAAGAAAATGCAACTGTCCCATATGGGGATCGAACCTGTGACGGTGTTATCAGCACCATGCTCTAACCAACTGCATACCCTCCAACATTTATCCAATGAAAATAGCGACGTCCTAAAGAAAAGCGGGACATTCTTGGATCAAATCAGAAACCAGGTTGGCTTCTCTAAATCAGGGACGTCCCTGGAAAATAGGGACACTTAGAGGGTCTGCAACTGAGCTCTCTCTCAATACAGATTTTTATTCTTATGAGTGTTAAAGACATGCCTAATTTAACAACTAAATGTACGTGGTGTATTTAAACATAATAATTTTTGTTTTAACTTTTTCTTCAGCTGAAATGACTTCCTAATTGTGTTTTTTAAATTTATTGCTTGTTTACCTTTCCAGGCAGTCACAATCAGGCAGTCACAATCAGATTTAAATTATTATTTGCCATTATGAAGCTGAATTTTTTGTTTCAACCAGGGTAAATTAAGAATGGCTTATTTGTTTTTGCTCTTCAGTTTTCAAAAGACAACTTCAGCGTCAAAAGTTTAATAAAAGAATTGAGCATTAAAATCATACCTAGTTTCCACATAAAAAACGGAAATGTTGAAATGTACAGGAAAAATAACAGTTGTTGGAATATATTATTTTAGCTTATAGCGCAAATAGTTATCTTAATATTTAGAATTTATATGATGAATATTAAGTGTTCAGTGATTCATATGAGAACCTTGTAAGGAAGGTCATATACAAAGAGCGTGCTGGATGTTATGAATCTAATTTTAAATATTATTTACATAATTATATTAATTTTTCAATTAATAAACATATATTTGTGCATTTTTTATTTTTATCCAAAGGGCTGAAAACACATTTAGAATCTCATTTTCAGCATAAATGTTCCTGAAAACATTGAGCATGCGTACATTAAGCTAGATTTATATGAATGTTCTTTTTGTCAAATAGTTTGTGAAGAGGGGAAAAAATAACCCAATAAGAATACAGAAACTGCCCCATATAATTTCAGAATTTATATAGATTCATATAATGAATGTTGATAGTGGCAAGCTAGTGAATGACCCTCAAGTTAAATGCTTCTCTCAAGAAAAAAAAATTGAATAGCAGATAAATTTGATGAGGATCATAACCTATTCATAGATAATTTATACCAGAGTGAAAGCTTTTAAATAAACTATGCACAACAAATAACTTGAGTCTCTGGGATCTGTGTTTGCTAAAGGGTGGTGAGTTCTAGATTTTACTATATTGTGGGCAGTGCAGCATTCTAGATGACTAATAAAATGCCTATCATCTGAATGGGTGAACTGTGCACAGGGGCAAGTATTTATATTGCTGTGTATCTCTATGTGTTCTGTTGCAAAGTTAAAAGTAGAGAAACGAAATGGACAACCTACTTCTTTCTTATTGTTCAGTTGGCAACTATTGGTTTCTCTCTGTGTTCACCTGCAGTTTCTTCTGCCCCGTCCTGTAGAGGGAGAAACCTGGACTTGCACCATCCATTAATCAGAAGCCTCATCGGCCAGCCCCTAAATCCACCTGTCCAGGCTTAGATTGTGAGGCTTTGGCCAGCAGTTTTGTGAGGCTTCGCTTTTTGAATTCTGTGCAAAGTACTTTGATTCTTTGAAATGCTAGAGAAAACACGGGGTGCCTTTAATACTTACTGGGGGAAAGGGTATAATATTGTAAGTAAACCTTCCCCAGTCCCCCACTCAATGAAGGGCTTCTCAAAAGTATGCTGTGCATGGTGGAACTGTCCCCTTGTCTCACTAAAACTATTAGAATAGAATCGTTAGTGAATTTACAAGGTACAAGCACAAAGACTCTTTGTCAAAGGAGTCATCCAATGAAATGAAATGAAATAAAGCAGGCTAGTAGAATTTTCTTTTCTTAATTGCAGTGCAATAAATTCATATAAATTAGTACTTAGCACATAGACAAATCTATCTATGAAGGCATGGTCTTTTGAATTATTACTTCACATGTTCTAAGGTGGAGCAGGTTTCAGAGTGAAACTTTTGTGAGACTGCCTTAAAAAAGGGGGGGGGAGATCCCTGAGGGCTCCAATAATTCTGCCACTCAGAATAAGGACATTTTCACACAACATGAGTGCATCTTTTTCTTGTTTACAAAAGCTCAGAAGTTTATGAAGTTGACATCATTGTTTTTCGCCCAAACTGGGGAAAGTCATTGGGGGGGGGGCGCTGATTAGAAAGCCCTCCTGGATAGTGCTCTTACTACTCTATTTGCATGCTAAGCAACACTCAGAAAAAAGTATAATGGAATACTTTCCAGGAAGTATGCTTTAGACTTGGGTTGTAGAAGTGCATTTAGCATTTCTGGCTCTGCGTTGTGAATGCAGTCCCTACATTGGCTGCAATGGTTCTTTTCCGCTTTCTCTCTGTCCCGAATCAACAACATTCCCACGTGAATACCAACAGCATGACTCCAAGGAGCTCCCCACTATATTGCGGGAAAGTATCCTTCTATTATCAGGATATGTACTTAACTTCCGTGAGGGACGCAAGGTCCTATAGTTGTAACGGGTACCAGTTGCTGTTGTTTTGAGGGCGGGGGCTATGTATATAGTAAAAACAAAAAACACACAAAAACACTGGCGGCAACAGGAGGAGGAAGTGGAGGGTCCTTTGCCAACTCCGAGGGGAAGCCTCTTTCCTTATAAGCGGGGTCTCGTGCGCGTTTGGGGGCAGCCAGTGGCTCCTCGAGCCAGGCGGACCAAACTGCCCCATGCCAAGCCCGCCCTCCTTTCCCCGCAGAATAAACCGGCTACTAGGCTAGTAGCATTAGCCACGACGGCTAGACCCAAACCTCCAGCACCCGAAGGCAGCAGCGTTTGCCTCTGAAATGCCATCTGGGGAAGGGCAGCCGGAGAAAGAAAGAGAGAAGGGGTGGGGGCCCTCGTGTCCTGCCCGCGGTCTCCCGGGAGGCACCCGCCTTGTGCCCCTGTGGGAAACAGGATGCTGGGCTAGATAGGCCTTGGGGCTCCCCTCGCGCTCTCTCCAGCCCACCCCCCACCCCCACCCCTCGCCCACCCCTCGCGCGGCAGCCGGTCAGTCTGAGGGGAGCGCTGCTCGGAGAGCGACACCGGCGGCAGCATCTGCACAGGAAAAGACGCCAGAGAGAGAGGAGAGAGAGAGAGAGAGAGAGAGAGAGAGAGAGAGAGAGAGAGAGAGAGAGAGAGAGAGAGAGAGAGAGGCGGGCGAGGGGGGGGGGGAGTCCGCGCTCCCTCCTTTTCCTCCTCTCCCCCACCTCCCCAATCTCTCTTCTCCTTCCGTCCTGCCTTTCTTCCCTCTCTTCTCTGCCTCCCCCCCCCCCACCACAGTTCTTCTTTCTCTTCTTCTCCCTCATTCACTTAACGTCCCCCCCCACTACACACACAATATAACGGACACGCCAAATCTCCCTTTCTCTCTGTCTTTCCAACCCCCCCTTCCCCTCACGCGCACAAGCGCGCGCGCAGGCACCACACACACACGTGCGCGCGCGCGCGCGCGCCTGCCTAGCTTGGGCTATAGCCTCCCTCTCTGCTTCTCTTTTTTCCTGTCATCTCCCATCAGCTCCTGTCTCTTATGAAGCCGGCACGTTGACTTGCTTTGCTCTCCCTTCTCTCTCTTTCTCTTTCTCTCTCTCTTTTCCTTCCTCCCCCTCACACCTTCCTTCCTTC